>NW_022103915.1:91306926-91312318 GCF_000313985.2 Echinops telfairi
ACTTCATTTTTGTGTAACCCGTTTGTGATTATTAATGCAAACTTTATTTGGCCAATTTCAGATATATCAATAAGTCTCTACAACTTATGCTATTTTTAATTCAAAGCACAAAAATAATTCTACACGGAAAATTCCTAATTTCATAGTAAATTAATTTGAAGAAAATATTGGAAAAAAAAGAAAACTGATATTGTCTTTCCTATAGCCATTCTTTTCTCAAAATCTACTTTATTAAGGGACAAAGTGCTGCTTCAAAAAGCACTATTTATTGTCAGCAAAAAGTTCTGCTACTTTGTAATGGCTTAAGTGGCACAGTATGAAAGCTATAAAGTAATTTAAATCTGTTACCTCCCATGCAGGGACATTTTCTCTGAACTTCTCGTTCACCATACAGCAGATTGACATTAAGTAGGCCTTGCTGGACACTTCTGGGGAATAATTCATCCAGAGGTAATTTTCGAGATACTGACTGTGAAGTGAAAAAAAAACAAAAAACAGAATATTTCATTTGTAACCACTTCCCTCTGCAATGTGCCACTCACTTGGAAAATTAATTACTCAAAACTTGCAAAATACATTTTGAAATCTGATATTTATTATTTGAGAATGATTCAACTTTGATCTGTCATCTAGATCACTGGTCCCTGCAGCAAATGTGGCTTTATGCAATGAGAGTCTTTGTTTTGTTTTGTTTTTTAATGAGAGTCTTATACTCACAACTACGCAGACAACAAAAATTACTGACATACATGATTATTACCACACACCACTGGTTATTTCCCCCCTACGGTGCTTCAGGAGGTGAAAGCAAGAAAAACACCAACAAAAAGATCTTATAAATAACAGATCTACAGCAAAATGAAATGATGGCACCTTCAGCATTAAATGTATCTGAGACATTTATGCTAACTCAAATTAGGACCAAAAGACTCACAGAAACTTAAGAGACTTAGTCAGAAAGAAGCTTTTACTATTTAATTCACAAGGTAGTCAACATAAATTGGTTTTCATG
This sequence comes from Echinops telfairi, assembly GCF_000313985.2. Classification (NCBI taxonomy): domain Eukaryota; kingdom Metazoa; phylum Chordata; class Mammalia; order Afrosoricida; family Tenrecidae; genus Echinops; species Echinops telfairi. The sequence goes on from NW_022103915.1 coordinate 91,307,939, forward strand.
GTACTGACATTTTCCTTTAAGGTGCCAAAGTTCTCAATTTGACTTTTAGTGAAAATAAAAGCCTTTTTACTTCTTCACTAAATTAACCCGCATGCCTAACCTTTCAACTACTTCACACACACACACACACACACACACACACACACACTCATACACACCAACTGCTAAGAATTTTAGACACTTTGATAATATTATAGAGAAGACCGATGACGTTGTGTGTTAGGTGAGGAGCTGTTGACTGTAGGGTTGATGGTTAAAACCCACAAACTACTCTGCAGGAAGAAGATGAAACTGTGCTCTGGAAAAGGTTTGCAGTCTCACAAATTTGTTTTTGTTTTTTTTGTGTGATTTATAGTACTACAACCCTTCTACTTCCTCTAATGATTCTGCTCTCACAGGTGTTTGCATGGGTCTATCACTGATTGTCTTTCTCGCAATTTAATAAAGAAAATTTTGTCTGAAACAATGGTCAAAATGCTCCATATGACTCATAAATGAAATGTATGAGCCTTCATTGCTTCCTAACCCCACTAAGTGAACTGGGTTTTATCTCAAATTTACCTGTAGACACTGGACTTTAGGCTGAAATGCCCTAATGTGACAAGAAGCAGTTAACTACTAGCCCAAGCCCAAGGATATAGAATTAGTAGACTTTTGTTTGACTATCTTGCCTTGAGAGTGCCCAATGAGCCTCCACTCAAGTACTCCCTCAATGCAAGAATAATTTCTTCTATTAAATTGGCATTCTATGATGCTCACCTTCCCGACACAACCACTGAAGACAAAGCGGGTGAATAAGCAAATGTGGTGAAGAAAGCTGATGGTGCCCGGCTATCAAAAGATATAGCGTCTGGGGTCTTAAAAGCTTGAAGGTAAACAAGCGGCCATCTAGCTCAGAAGCAACAAAGCCCACATGGAACAACATATCAGCCTGTGTGATCACGAGGTGTTGAAGGGATCAGGTATAAGGCATCATCAAAACAAAAAATCTTACCCTAGTGAATGATGGGGGGAGTGCGGAGTGGAGACTCAAAGCCCATTAGTAAGCCACTGGAGATCCCCTTGTATAGGGGTCTCGATGAGGAGATGAGCCAGTCAGGGTGCGATGTAACAACGATGAAAAATACAACTTTCCTCTAGTTCCTAAATGTTTCCTCCCCGCTCCCACTATCATGACACGAATTCTACCTTGCAAGTCTGGCTAAACCAGAGGATGTACGCTGGTACAAATAGGAACTGGAAATACAGGGAATGCAGGGCGGATGATCCCTACAGGATCAGTGGAGTGAGTGGTGATACTGGGAGGGTAGAGGGAGACTGGGTTGGAAAGAGGGAACCGATTACAAGGAACTATATGTGACCTCCTCCCTGGGGGATGGACAACCAAAAAGTGGGTGAAGGGAGACGTCGGACAGGGCAAGATATGACAAAATAACAATTTATAAATTATCAAGGGCTCATGAGGGAAGGGGGAGTGGGGAGGGAGGGGAAAAATGAGGACCTAATGACGGGGGCTTAAGTGGAGAGAAAGTGTTTTGAGAATGATGAGGGCAATGAATGTACAAATGCGCTTTACACAATTGATGTGTGTATGGAATGTGATAAGAGTTGTATGAGCCCCTAATAAAATGATTAAAAAAAAGAGAGAGAGAGTGTCCAATGAATGGCGGTCTGGAACTACATATATTTACTATTTTAATGCCCTCCTCACTTCATTATGACATGTAGTGATCTGGAAGGTGTGGCTCTGCTGTTGTGAATGAATATTATTGGAAAATCCGTCCTATCGCCAACCGCCATTGTTTATGTAAACAGTATCCAGTCCCTTAAGCGTTTAATCTGTACAAGTCAATAATTCATGTACTGTGGTTCATTGCTGACCTGTACTTGTAAAAATTTCCTTTTCTCAACAGTGTTTTAAATTATATACCATTGACTAACTCATGGCACTATCAGTGTGTAGTGGTTACACATTGGGCTGCTAACCATAAGGTCAGCAGTTCAAAACCAGAAGCCAGCTCCACAGGGGAAAGATGAGGTTTTCTACTCCAGTGAAGATCTGCAGCCTTGGAGACTGAAGGGGCAGTTCTACCCTTCTCTATAGGATCGCTATGAGTTACCACTGATTTGTTGGCAGTAGAAGGGATGCTGCAGGGGCATGATTGATAATATTCCCTAACATAAAATGACAGTGATATCTCTAAATTGAACCAGAGACATATATAAACCATAGATTCATGAATGGATTTTGTGCTTACATATAAGTCTAGGCCCAATGGCTTTTATGGCATGGCTCTGTTGGATGCTTGACCTCATGAAGAGATCAGGGAAGACATGGGAGCTATATTAAAGTGTATTGAAGAAACTAGATCGCGCTTGCCTATCAAAAAGAATATCATCTAGGGTCTTAAAGGTGGTTGTTGTTGTTTTTTCTCCAAACAAGCAGCCATCTAAGTGAGGGGTCAACTAAGTCCATATGAAAGAAGCACACCAGCCTGTGTGATCCAAGGATTGTAAATAATATAATCCAAATCTAAAGGAGGGAATGATACCAGAGGTCAAATTGTGAACAACTGGTTTGCAGAAGGCTATGGAGGGCAAAATCCATTTGAAAGGCCTACACATGGATTAAGCCTCCGGTGAACCCCCTCTGATCATAGCTGAAGGATGGGAAAAGCCCTGTTATCAGACAGAGCATTGTCAAGTCTGTTATGGCAGATGTAGTATCTTATTATTTGATCTCCCTTTGACTCATTTTAAAGCTGTTTCTGTTAAATGAAAGGAAAAAATGTCAAGGGGAAATATACATGGATTAAGACCCTATAGCCATGGACCAGAGATATGAAACACCTGACTAATATGCGGAATGCAGTGAAAAGTGGATTGCTGTAGTGCAGTTAGGGTAAAAGTTAGCAATCTATCACTTCATCTCCTTATGATGCATTAAATGTGTTCTAGTTTTTAATATTTTCTACTTTTCAGTTGAAGTTTTTATCTACTTTATGTTATTAGCTTGATTTATCTTTTCATGTTTTTCTGTCTATGAAATCTAGGGTAACCTGTCTATGAAATCTAGGGTAACCTAGAGACAGCAACTGGATGAATGGTCCCTTGGAGCTACGGCAGGGAAGGTTGGGGGGAAGTGGGGAGCTAATAACAGTGAGTACAAGAATGAAGAAATGGTCGAAAAATGATTGTGGTGAAAATTATACAACTCTTCTTGATGTGAATGAACTATGAATTATAGGATATGTGAATTAAATGCCAATGAAACTACTGGGGGTATAAATTTCTTCCTGAATTATGTAATTGTCCTTTTATTCGCAAGTCTGGTAATGTGAATTCATCTGTCCCAATTGCTCTATTTCATAAAATTTAACTAAGCATAGAATTGTAATTTAATATTGGTTGTTATCTCTGTACTGATTTGGTTCCATTATCTTTTCTACTATAATTGACAATATAGCTTAGCACAGAGGGGGAAAAAAGGAAATTGTTAGGTTTTACTTTCAATTTTTTTTTGTTTCACTTTAAATTAATGCCACTGATCACTAAAGGAAGTAAAAATTTATTATTGAATCACTAGATTCAAATAAGAGTTTATAAATTTCCCTGCACAGTTTCCTAACTAGTAAGAAACAACTCCAAAGACAAGTTATACTGATAAGGCCAAATCTTTGAAAACAAACATTCTATACAATATTCCATACAAACCATACACACATTCCAAAATAAGCTGACGTCAAAAATACTAACCTTTATAAATTTTAAATCATTTTCCTCTCACCAAACATATTGCCATCGAGTCGATTACAACTCATAGCGACCCGATAGGGCAGAGTAGAACTGCCTGTGTAGGTTTCTGAGACTGAATTCTTTACAAGAATAGAAAGCCTCATCTTTCTCCCACAGAGTGGATGGTGATTTCGAGCTGCTGACCTCTCAGCTAAGAGCCCAACATGTAACCACTACATAAAACTACTCAGAAAATATAACCAAAAAATAAATTACATTATCATCTTTACTCTCATCAGAATATACTTGACTATATTGATACTCACCTAAATTCCAGAAGCATTATCTTTCGAATGGCAAATCTAAAATTATAAAAATAATAAAATTATTTTAATAGCACATGTAGATATTTCAGTTATCAATGCCAATGCATATTGAAATCTTTTGTTTTAACATTAACTCACACATGAGAACAAGGACATTTTAATATGCACTAAAAATAAAGTTAATCTTATTTTTTATGTTTCCGGGTCACTTAGCTTATTTTTAAAGTTTCCCAAGAACATGTACATAAGTGAAATTATATCCTACTTATGTAACAAATTCAATCAGCACTATTACAAAGTGGGGAAGAAACAAGCACCA
>NW_022103915.1:91314022-91327438 GCF_000313985.2 Echinops telfairi
AATGGAGAGAAAATGTTTTGAGAAACGATGTACAAATGCGCTTTACACAATTGATGTGTGTATGGATTGGGATAACAGTTGTATGAGTCCCTAATAAAATGTTAAAAAATAAAAAATAAAAATAAATAAATGACTTGGTAGTCAAGGAGTATTGATCCAAAGTCAGGCTCAATTGTCAGCTAATTTAATTTTCTCATTTTGTGTACTAGAAATAGAGTAGCCAGACTAGAAAATTGCCACTAGATAATAGTCCCCAGCTTTGAAAATTAAACACACAGGCATTATGAATTTAGAATCCCCAGGAAACCATGATCCTGTCCAAATCTTTTCCCTCTGAAACCGTTTCAGTGAGGACGCACTGTCACAGAACTGTAAGGAGAATGAAATCATGGTTTTGATCAGGCAAAAGCACCATGACAGAGCACTTCTCAATGTACTAGCTTCTAGGTGAGCCAGGCCAAAGAGTGGACATGTCGTCTGCAGTGACACACCTCGGTCTCCATCTGTAGAAAGCACTTTAATTACATGTTGAACAATAGCATTCACTCATGCCCAGTGTGCGCAGAACAGCTTATGGGCTCTTATAACTAACTTTGTTTCCCTAATTCAGTATCATACTCTCTTGGCTGCTCAGACAACGCATGCATGGTTATGACAAGGAACTAGAACTTTTCTTTATCTCAAGTAAGAGCGGGAACTGCACAGGCCTGCCTTGTTGTTCTGGGTCTCACTCATTGCTCTTTAGAAATCTCTAAGCCCAAACATTTTGGTGTGATTTTTTCTACTGTGAGTTTACCCAAATTGTTTTTATACATAAAAAGAGAAAGGCAACTCTCTTATAAAGCAATTTACTTTTGCCACCATATTATATTTTTATTCTAAATGTTTGAATTAATAATTTTGAAATATAGCACACAAAAGGAATTAAACGGGTAGGTATGACCTTATGAATTATTTTAAGCTCAACACCTGTGAACCCACCACCCAGGTCCCAAACCCAACAGGGCACTGCCCACAATCGAGGAGCCCCTGCTTGCCTCTTTTCTCATCTATGCAAATAATCAGATACGAATATTGTCATTTATTTTTGTTGCTTTTTTGAATTTTAAATAAATGGAATCACATAATACATACTCGTTTGTGCCTGATTTTCTTGGTAAATTTTTAATCATCTATTTAAACAGTGCATTTGGAAGTAGGTAGTTCAAAAATTTATAATGTCAGAATTCCTGTCAGCTTCTCAGCAAAATTTTTGACAAGTTGCTTCAAAAAAGTCACAGCCTGAATGAAACCCCCTTACTCTGCACACAAAGGGTGACCGTCAGTCAGAGTTCAACTCGATGGCAACTAACAACGATACTTCTACCTGCTGGAAAGCATACTGGACAAACGACTTAACCTTTCTCTCTATGTATCTCAAGTGATTCATCCGTGAAATGACTCAGCGTGGTTGGGAAGTTATATGCGCTAATATGTACAAGGTGCTCAGAATAGAATCTGGCATACAGTAAGCACTCAACAAACATTAAAAAAAACTTTTAAGTATTTCAGTTTCAAATTTGAAATAAAAAAATGTTAACTTGCCAATTCTGATAATGGCAAGGGCATCAAATATTAATCTATCATGTAGTTTGCTACTCATTACTAGAGTAATTGGCAATATATTTTTAATATCCTAGAAGTGATCATTTATACCATACTATTAAAAACTGATTTATGTATTTGCTGGGTATACAGAGTTGTTATTTTTATTATTTAATATACATCTTATGTCACGTATACAATGTTTTTGTATTTTATATTTTATCTATTTTTATTATGTGTCTTATTTTTATTCTTCTCAAAATAATCTTTTAAAAAGATTTACCATAATATTAAAAGAATATTATAAGAATATGTATGGATTGTGATAAGAGCTGTAAGAGCCCCCAGTAAAATGATTTAAAAAAACAACTGTAGACCCCCCACTCCCAAACAAAGAGTACTCATAGATCTGTAGATTTAATATCGATGTTAGCTGATGTAGACTAGAATTACCTGTGGTAAATTGGACAGGGAGGTGTTATTTGACTTAACATTTATCTTCTCTAATTTTTGACAGTGAACTGACTCAAATACACATTGTCTGTGCATGTGCGTGTGCATGAAAATGACAAGTACGCTACAGGGTAAGCCAAAGAATTACAGCTTTCTGAAATCTACATCTAGGCTTAGAATAGGCATACTGTAACTTTTACCTTATTCAATTGGACAAATCAGGGATAAGATAACAGATATGGCCCAGAGTAAAGACAAGGGGTGGTGAGACATATTTTTCCTTCATGGACAAAACTATCTATATATGAATTTGTCTTTATTTAAAATACAGTATATTTTCCAGGTTTTAAAAAAAAGAATATGAACACTGACAGAAGTGAAATAAGCATTCCTTTAAAAATGAAATATATCCTATACAACTTACTTCCTCTAGTCTTAAGCAAGCTTAAAATGGGAGAGAAATAACTTATGGCTCTTTAGCACTTAGATATAAAGTTTCTGTCACCTGATAGCCGCCAACTGAGAAGCGAAAGGACAAAAACAAGTTCCAAATTATGAAAGTTCACAGAAAATCTATTTGGGTCCAACCCGAATCCCAACATAAGATAAACATGTTCCTACCTTGATTTGACAATTTCTTTCTCATATATATCTTCAATGACCTGTCATCAAAAATATAAAAATATTTAAGATTTCAAACAACTTTAGACCCTAAATTTTTTCAACCCTAGTTATTGAGATTACACATAATATTCTGGTTTAAGAAAGCTTTACTACTGTTGATATAATACTAATGGGTTCTTTAAACATTCTCATTACACTACTCAAAATATGAAATAACAGAAGTAGCAAACTATCTATATCTAAACAAAAACAAAGACTAAAAAAAGCCACCATTAATATGGTTTGTCTATAATGACAAGGAAATTTAAAATTCCCAAGATCAGAGTATTTTCAGAAAATGTCAAATCCATAAATGTTATCAGAATATACCTAAAGGTCATTAACAATGTGCTGTCAAAAACTAGACAGAATGTTAAAAATATGAAGACCCAGTAAAGCAAAATACAAATCATTATATCCTGTTATACACAGGTATGTGAGAAAGCTTCAAAATTTCCCGTCATCTACATTAGGGCTGTTAACTGCTGGACCTAGAAGCCTGGTTGAAATCATCCACCTCCAATGCTGCTGGCTAGGACCCTTGGGCAAGTGCGTGAGCTTAGACTCAGTTTCCCAATCCACAAAAGGGATCTAATAATACAAATAGCCCACAGCTGGGTGCTTACACTGTGCCACTAGGGTTCCTTAAAGACATTATTCTCTAAATATCAACCCATAACTAGAACTACAAAAATGATCTAAACTCCTCACCAGCAGATTTAATTCAATCTGACCGTACCATCTGGATTTTATCAAGGAAAAATAACCCAATACACACAAACACAAATATACATAAATAGAAGACAGTAAGATAGAGCAATATTGCAGCTAATTAAGACTAACAATGTAGTCCATGTTGACAAATATACTCTTAATGAATAATAAAATGGGAGTAAATGACCAAACAAATGACATATTCAAGCTCAAATCATGTAAAATTTACAGGTTAAGAATCCATTTCACGGGAGGGAGGGGGAAAAATGAGATGATACCCAGGGTTCAAGTAGAAAGAAAATGTTTAAAAAAAAAATTTTTTTTAAAGAAAGAAAACATTTGGAGAATAATGATGACAACAAATGTACAAATGTGCTTGACACAATGGATGGATAGATGGATGGAGATAAGAGTTGTACGAACCCCCAATAAAATGATTTAAAAAAAGAAAAAAGAATCCATTTCACAACGGTGGCAAAAGTGCCGCAATTCAATTCATACAGCAGCACTGACCTGTCTTCCTTACTTGTTTAATGGCACACTATGCAGCACTTACAGTTAACCCTTGAACAACACAGGCTTGAACTTCCAAGGTCCACTTACATACAGACTCTTTGTTAGTGCCCTGTCGCAGCTATCTCTATTCAGTAAATTGTTCATCACAAGAAAAAGTGACCTTGTGTCGTTCTTGTGCAATTACCATCATCTTATACACTAAATAACACCACAGGTGGGACCCATAGGAAGTGTGTGCCACTAGTGATGCTGGAATAGGAGCCCTAGTAGTATAGTGGCTTACCTGTAGGGCTGCTAACAGCAAGGTCAGCAGTTTGAAATCACTAGCTGCTCTACAAGAGAAAGATGAGGATTTCTAATCCAGTTAAGTCTTGGAAACCCACAGGGGCCATGCTACTCTGTCCTATAAGGTCAGAATCATTCTATGGCAGTGAGGTTTTGGAGTGAGTGATGTTGGAAGGGCTGCTAAGGAGAGAAAAGTCATGACTGACAGGAAGTTATTGAATTGCTTGATATGTACCGAAGTTTGAGGTTAGCAGCTGTGGTTGTCCAACATTTAAAGATAAATTAATCCAGCATTAGGGACCATTTTAAAAACAGAAACAGAAAAGGAAATTCATAAAGCGGTATTTACTACACCAGCAGAGGCAAAAACGTGGCACTCTTTGTAAAATACCTTTCTTATCTCCTATTGAAAGTGCAGTTTTTAAGTGGGTGAAGTAAGCCGTAAATGTAACACACAAAACGGGCCTGCTGTCAGCAAGGCTGCTGGTCAACAGTGGACTTAGTGGTTAAGTGTCTGGTGGAGTCAAAAGTTATACGTAGAGGGCACAAGAGGGCCACATGCCCCTAATCTCTACTTTAAGGGTCAACTGTCTTTCACTTAGACTCCCCTCTTAAGAATTTTCCCTTTCATTTATCTTAAATTGTTTCAACTGAACCATAAATCCACTCCCTGACAGGGTCTTACTGGTCCTTAGTCACCTAAACCCCAACAGGAAAGAACGCCCACTCCTGCTACCCTTATTACAGATGTTTGCTTCCAGTTCAACAGAACTAAAAACACCAGGGAAAACAATAGAATCCACCCTAAATGAACTGCTGAAAACGTATATACGACACTCTCTGTGTATCTGTAAGGATTCACACGTGGTCACTTACAACAGAAATAAATTAAAAATAGTTCAAGACTATAAAAAGTTGATACAAAAAGTATACCTTTTCCAAAAGTATGCTTTTGAAATGAGTGAAACATACTTACTTTTATATCAAAGGGTGATTTGTTCTTGATGTGGGGAGCCCAGTATTTGCAAGCCAACTGCAAAGTAAAAGTAGAAACTATAAGAAACAGATTCAAACCACTGTGGAGCTGAAAGCCTAAGATCACTCAGTGACAAGCATTTCTAATCATGGGCAACTGGTGTGGGAGAACAGAGTGGTTTTTGACCCCAAACCACTGAATGCCAGCGGTACTTTGCAAATCCATTCTCCCACCTCCAACCCATTCTGATAAAAACAAAACCTGTTTTCCAACCACTCCTAGGGAAGTCACAAGGGCTGGTTAATACCAACGAGGCCAAATATCCTTAGCATGACAGGCACTATTTGGGCCAATATGAAAATCCAGCCCCCAAACTTCACGAAGGTTGCTGTATAAAAGAATCAGCCTTTAAGTAATTAGTCCCTAGCCCCATTCCCCCTTCCCCCATAAAAACAAACCCTAAAACTTTAGAGTCTATCAGCTGGTTAACTAGACTAGGTTTTACCTGCAAATTTTGAATGCTACATACATATACACAGTCTCCAGATACTTAGATGAATCGTCTAAGGAACAACATGGCTTTGCCAATTTTTTTTACTGAACAATGTCCTTAAAAATGGAAAACTGACAAGCACAAAGATGCATTAGTATATTTATGAAAAGGTAAATTCTCACTCTACCTGGCACACTTGGTGGCCCTCAACTAATATTTGATGGAGAAGCCAGAAAACTAAACCCATTACCACTGAGTTGCATCAAACTGACCAAAACCACCCAAGACAGAATAGAACTGTCCCCAGGGCTGAAACCTATTGCTGGTAAGATAATTCTGACTCACAGAGATCTTACAAAGCAATGCATCTTTACAGAAACAGACTGCCACATCTTGTTCCTGTGGAGCAGCTACTGCAGTGGTTCTCAACCCTCCTAATGCTGCGATCCTTTCATACAGTTCTTCATGTGGTGGTGACCCCCAACCATCAAATTATTTTTGTTGCTATTTCATCGCTGTAATTTTGTTACTGTTATGAATCGTAATGTAAATATCTGATAAGCAGGATGTATTTTCATTGTTAAAAAAAGAACATAATTAAGCATAATTAAAGCACAGTGATTAATCACAAAATAATATGTAATTATATATTGTAAAATATTTATGTGTTTTCCAATGGTCTTAGGCAACCCCTGAGAAAGGGTAGTTCGCCCCTCCAAAGGGGTCATGATCCACAGGTTGAGAACCACTGAGCTACTAGGCTTAAACCAAGAGCTTAGCCACTATATTGTCAGGGATTTTGGAATGAATGAAATAAAATAACTGTGAGGCTTTCCTCAACCCTACATGGTGTAATCATTTCTCCCTTCTCTTCGTTTCGTACAGAACTCCAATATGGCATGATTTTTCTGAATTAAAATTACCTGATTGCTCACCTATTTCTGTAGCCCTGTGAATTGCAATGCTTAAGAAGTGGGACCAGCGTCTTATCTGCGCCTATGGTTCAGCATCGAACACAACACCCTATTTTTTCACATATAATAGGCCCTTGTAAATAACGAGCATGTGCATATAATGCACATAGCATACACATGACAATAATGTGCAAGGGGGTGATGCAGCAAACTGCATCATGCACACATTGTGTAAAATTATGATAAACATACTCAAATAGGCTCTCAAGCAATAGCCTTTGAGACACTGAGAAAATGCTTCTCAAAACATTATAGGAATTGCTCACTTATTTCCCAAACTATCAATCACTCTCCAACCCAACTTGATCCCCAATATTCTGTGGTGTCCTTCCTAACCCTGCCCCCTCAGAGCACAAAGCCTCAAACATCTTCTCATTTTATCACACCCTTAACAGAAGTGAACCTGATTCAAACTACTTACTGTGCATGTCTACTTGATTAGTGATCTGGCAAAAATGTATTAAGCATCCACTATGTATCTCCTCTTTGGGGTCGTAGCCTCTGTGACTGCTCAAATACCACTTAACTTGTGTCCTCTCAAATAGCACTTCTTCCAGGAATGCACTACTTGCCACCACAGAGATCTCTAGTCTCATGTATAATAAAATGGACATTAGGCCTCCACTCAAGTTCTCCCTCAATGCAAGAACACTTTGTTCTATTAAACTGCCATTCCATGATGCTCACCTTCCCGACACATCACTGAAGACAAAGGTGTGCATAGACAAATGTGGTGAAGAAAGTTGATGGTGCCCAGCTATCAAAAGATATAGTGTCTGGGGTCTTAAAGGCTTGAAGGTAAACAAGCAGCCATCTAGCTCACAAGCAACACAGCCCACATGGACGAAGCACACCAGCTTGTGTGACCACGAGGTGTCGAAGGGATCAGGTATCAGGCATCAAAGAACAAAAAAATCATATCATTGTGAAAGAGGGGGAGTACAGGTTGGGGTCCCAAAGCCCATCTGTAGGCAACTGGACATTCCCTTATAGAAGGGTCAAGGGGAGGAGACGAGCCAGTCACGGTGCAGTGTAGCAACGATGAAACATACAACTTTTCTCTAGTTCTTAAATGCTTCCTCTCTCCCCACTATCATGATCCCAATTCTACCTCCCTCCCCACCATCATGATCCCAATTCAACCTCACAAATCCGGCTAGACCAGAGGGTGTACACTGATACAGATAGGAACCAGAAACACAGGAAATCCAGGACAGATGATCCCTTCAGGACCAGTGGTGAGATTATGAATCGACAATCGGATACCTCCGGGATGCTTCCCGAGGGGGGGAAAAAAAGGCCAGTCTTACTACCCAAACCTCAGGGACTCGCTTTGAACTCACCTGGGTCACAAACTCCGCGTTGATTTGCGACACTGTGGGAGCCACGATTTTCTTGGGCTGCGCAGGGGTCGCCATGGCAGCGCACGCCGTCCGTTCAGCTGAAAACCAAAGAACCGCTCAGGACAGCAGGGAGCCCAGTGCACTGTCCCTAAGCGCCGTCTGCAGTCGCGAAACCAGCGCGGCAGACGCCACTGGCTCGAATTCCCTCAGCTCCCGGAAGCGGAACCGAAGGAGGCCGGAAGTCCTCGCCGGCCTGGTATCTGACAAACGCATCGACCTCCACCGACACTGCCCCCTAATGGGCAGAAGAAAAGAGAAACCAAGGTGGCCCGATTGAGGTCGCCGGAAGGACCCTGGCGGGTGGGTTGCTTCTTGTGAATGAGCAGGTCGAGTTGATGTTCTATTCAACCCTCCAGAGAGCTGCATTTAAAATAGACCAGGCATCTAGGGGTTGGTTTTAATTACTTGTTTTTACAGCTTTTGGAAGTAGAAATCGACATACAATCATTAAATATTTAGTACTTTTTTTCTGAATCAAATTATTTTAATTTATTCTTCTGCTAATCATAAATGATTTCCATCTACAATTGTTTTTCAGGTAAGGCACAGAAGGTCAACTGAAGAAGTAGCCGCGACTTTGAACTATGGAACTAACTTGCACATTTCCGCTGTCAGATAATGGAGAGAGAGAGCCTCGCGGGGGAAGGTGCTCCTCACGGTTGGCCTTTGCAGCGGTGAATGGTAGCTTTGGCTTGCCTTCTCCAACCATGCCTTGCAGCAGCTGCTACACAGTCTCAGTCATTCCCCAAACAGGGATCTTCAATATGAGTTGTTTTTTGGCTCAGAGCTTCCAATCAGCTCAATTTTAGCTCTGTCGTTTTTAACTTGATTATTTTTTTTAGTCAGCTCTCTCAGACCACTTTCGCCCATACGTGGTAAATAATCAAATCTGGCAAAGTCTTCTATGGTAATTTGCCGGGCAGCGTGATTCATGGGGATACCTTGCTTCTTCATGCAGTTTTGCCCTCGATAACCAGGAGACTTTCCTATTTCCTATGTGGGTGTTGCTGCACTCTCTATTCTCCACTTATCTGAAAGGTTTTGATCGGTTATAAGTTTTCTGAAAACTGCTTCTGCGATAGGTGATCCACAAATGTTATCCAGGCAAACAGACCAAACAGACTGGTCTCGGGAGCCTGCGCTGCCATCTTCTCACACACAGAGATGAAAACGCATTTAGTACAAATTGATACCTTTTTACCTACACAGTATTACATGTTTCCCTACTGTCTTTCATTCAACATGATTTTGTGAATCATCCACATTATAGATCATCTTAATTGATTTCTTTTTTATTGATGGGTAGTATTCCATAGTGCATTCTACACCGTATTTTAGCAATCCATTCATCTGTTGAAAGATATTTGGGTTGTGGTAATTACATAATTTTGTGTCAACTTGATAAATAAGTGTAGGGGTGGAGCCTAGTCTGCCAATCAAGTCATAGCATGAGGATGCCTTCTTGTAGGCGTGGGCTTCACCTTCTTGTTGACAAGCCACTTAGATTTAAGCTGATGGCAGCCAGAGCCCCGGAGACCACCATTGGATCTACAAGACCTTGCACCCATCGGCCTTTGATCTTCCTGCATTCTACATCATTGCATGTGGCTGCATGAGTCTGGAGAGGGATTTATGGATTAGTACCAGACTTATAGGCTAATATTGGACTTATGGACATGATCTGAACTGAGCTGGAATATTTCCTCAATATATAATTATTCTTTGATACCAAGCTCTCTCTTGCACATGTATGAGTGTATCTGGATTTGTTTTTCTGGTCAACCTGGCCTAACACAGGGTTGTTTTCTGTTTGGAGCAATTAAAAATAATGCTTCTATGAGCATTTGTGCATTCAACTCCATGTGGACATAACTATGTGAGGGCAAGTCAAAAAGTATTGCTGCTAGGATTCTAGTTCATGTTTTGTTTGAAACAAAAAATTTCTTCCAAACAAAACTAACTGGAATGTATCTTAGTGGTCAGTTGGTACTATAGACAAATTCTCTCCACAATACACATGTGTTAGTCTTGTCTTAATGCCTTTACACATAAGAATACTTTTGTGCCGTGATTTTTTTAGTGTCTTAGAGAAGGTGATTACATTTCTGTTTAAAAATACTTATGACTGGGTCTATGATCCTAATTGAACACTTTTACCTAGTTTCGGTGTTGCCCTTTGTTACCCAGGCTGTGTGTTATAGCCCATTACGCCTTCAGAATCTTTTCTTCTGAGGCACACAACATCCGTCATAGTCCACACTAGAAGGAATGGATGTGGAAATCCCACTAAGTGAACTGAGCATTCACCTATAGCCCTATGACATAAGGCTCTGTGTTGGGCTGAGTAGTTGATAGAGAAACAAATCCAGTGGCACTCATATATGTATAAGAAAGAGATTTATATCACCAAGTAACTATGTATCAAGAAAATCCCCCGGCCCAGTCTACCTAAAGTCTATAATTCCAATCTAGTCCATAAATCCCTTTGTAGGCTCCTGCAGCCACATGCACTGATGCAGATTGTAGGAAGATCACAGGGTGGTGGGTGCAGAATCAGGAGCCAAAGACGGTGGAAACATGGCAGGACTCTGGCATTTCTCCAGGCGGCCACCAGCGTCACAGCAGGGAAGAAGGTGGAGTGGTAGAGGTAGAAGAGGTTCCTAGGGTTCTCCTATTTTTAAAACATTTTAATCATTTTATTGGGAGCTCTTACAGATATTATACCAATCCATAGTTCAATCACATCAAGCAGTATTGTACAATTGGTACCACAATCACTTTCAATACATTTTCTTTCTTCTTGAATTCCTTGATATCAGCCCCCCTTTATCTCCTCCTACCTCCACCCCATCCCCCAGGAACCCTTATTACTTTTTCCCCTATAATAGGTTTTTAAGGGTTTTTTTGTTGTTGTTGTTTTCTTTTATCCATATCTTATAGGATCAAACATATCCATTCACATACCATTCTGTTGTTCAAGTCCATCAAATGGGGTTATCCAATCACCAATTCAATCAGCTCCCTATATCCCCTTCCCTACTCCTTTCTTCCCTACCACCATGGAACCATTACTCCTGTTACTGTTTCTGAAGGGTTATCTATCTTGGCTTTCATTTACCAAGCAATCTTAAATATACAAATGAACATACACAAGTTTCACATGGCTAATGGAGTAAAACAAATAAAAACCATAATAGTAAAGAGAGGAAATATTAAAGAACTAAAGGATAGTTATGTGGCTCATCAGTGCTATCCCGATCCCTGGATTTTTCCTCCCTTCTTTGTGGCCCTTCTGAGAGGAAATGTCCGATTATCTTACAGGTGGGTTTTGGGTCTCCACTACATCCACGCCCCTTCACATAGATTTGGTTGCTTGTTTTTGAGCTTCTGATACCTCTTCCAGTTGACAACCTCATGATCACACAGGCTGGTGTGCTTCTTCCATGTGGGCTTTGTTGCTTCCCTGCTAGATGCCTGCTAGTTTTACTACAAGTCTTTAAGACCCTAGACACTATATCTTTTAATAGCTGAGGACCATCCACTTTCTTCTTCACATTTTCTTTTGCACCCATTTTATCAGGAAGGTATCATACAATGCCACATTATTAGAACAACCCATTCTTGAAATGAGGTAAGATTTAAGTAGAGGCCTAGGGTCCTCCTTATGAGAAGGTCACACCCCAAAGAGGTACCATCAGTCTGTGTGTCTTGATTGACAGCCTGGATACCATCCCCACACTTTTATACGGCTTTAAATTGACATACAATTATCTAACTACCTACGGCTGAAATTCCCTAGTGTGAGAAGAAGCAGATGAGTGTTATACCAGGAATACAGAACTGCTGGTCGTGGGACTTTGATTCCAATCTCTTACCTTGAGTTTGCCTAATCAATAGTGGGCTGGGACTCATGTGCTATTTTAATGACCTCCTTGCTTTATTATGACATGCATAGTCTGGTAGGCATGGTTTTGATGTAGTGAATAAATATTATTAAAAGTTTTGTTTTATCACTAACCCCCATTGTTTGTGTAGTGGCCAGTCACTTAAGAGATTAAACTGTACACGTTAACAATTCACATATTGTGGTTTTTAGCTGGCCTATATTTGTATAATGTCATTTTCTCAACAGTGCTTTAAATTCTATACCATTGGTTAAATTAATGACACTATCAATAGAATTATCTTATGCCCCAAGAAGAAGATGGTTAAATGTTTTCTAACATAAGATGAGAATGATGTCTCTAAAGTGAACCAGAGACATATATAAACCATAGATATATGAATGAATTTTGGGCTAGTATTTAATTCTAATTCCAGCCCAAGAACAGTAGTTCTGATGGCATAGCCCTGCTTGACGCTTGCCCTCAAGAAGAGATCACTGAAGAAATGGGTGATACAGCAAAGTGTGACAGAGAAACTAGATACAAGGAGCCATATAAGTAAGGTATCAACTAAGTCCACATGGAAGAAGCACACCAGACTGTGCGACCCACACACTCATTGCCATCAAATCAAGGCTGACCCACAGTGACCCCATGGGATTCTGGGACTGTAACTATTTATAGGAGTAGAAAGCCCAGTCTTTCTCCAGAGGAGGTGGTTCCAAACTGCTGACTGTGAGGATAGCAGTCCAACTCTTAACCACTACGCCACCAGGGCGCCTCTTAGTGATCCAAAGACTGTAAATAATGAAATTCAAATCCGAAGAAGGGAATGGTGCCCGAGCTCAAATTGTGACTACCTGGTTCACAGAAGGTTATCAATGACAGTGGAAGCCCAACATCCATTTTCAGGGTCCACACATAGGTTAAGCCTCAGGTAAATAACTCCTGATGACAGATGATGGATGCAAATAGCCTTGTTATCAGATGGAAAGCATTGTAAAGTCAACTAAGGCAGACATATTTAGATTAAAATGTAATATCTAAATTTAAAAAATGTAGTATCTTACCACGTGATCTTTTAACCCATTTTACAGTTGTCTCAGTAAAAAGAAAACAGTGAAGGGGAAACACATGGATTAAAGCTCCCTGACCACAGATTAGGGATATGAATAGCCTTGCTATCATGCACAGTGCATTGGAATGTGGATTGTTGCATAGTTAGGTTAAAATTTAACATTTGATCTTTGATCTCCCTCCTGACCTATTTTTAATTTATTCTAGATTTTACTATTTTCTTTTTGTAAGGTAGAGTTGGCGACGGAAAGAAAGAAGGCAAAGGTAGAAAATAGTTTTAGAGGTTTATGTCAGAGCTCCCGGGCAAGATTCACGGGTCCCTGATTGGGGCCAGAGAAGTAGCACCACCCAGGAGGGAGGGGAGTACAGAGAAAGGGATGAACGCATCCTGAGC
>NW_022103915.1:91328520-91332809 GCF_000313985.2 Echinops telfairi
CCCACATAAAGAACCATTTTTTTAGATGGATCAAGCATTTTAAGGAAGCTGGCAAAGACCTGAAAGAGCCAAACTAGGAAAGGCTGTCAACTTGCAAATCAAGAAATTTTGGCTGAAGTTCAGGAACTGGTGGAAGACCACACAGTTTTCATGGATTCAATAGGGATTGAAGATGCGATCTCACGTGACTTGGCATCTTCAATTTTAAGCAAACATCTTGGCCTCAGCAAGCGTTCAGGTCCAGGAGTGTCGAAAGTATTGTGTTAAAACCAGCCAGCTTAAAGACCTGATATTCCCATCTTTCTTTGAAGCAAAATCAAAGCTAATGAAGACAACCTTGTGGAGTGAAATGTACTAGATGCATCTTGAATCCAACAATATCACCCGGAGAGCAAGGCTCAATCAGAATGGGATCAGCATTTTCTGGGCCAGCCAAATTCAAGTTAGAAGTTAGCTAAGGTTATGGAAAGTGTTCTTTTGGATTTCGAAGGTAAGCTCTTACTAGATTTTCTTGAAAGACAGGAGGATCATGGGAGCTTATTCTGAGGAAGTCTTAAGTACATGGACTTACATTGGTGTATGGTTGAGGAAAAGGCCAAGAGAGCTTCACCAAGGAATGGTTTGCATCATGATAAGTGTCTCCTTATTCTTTGAAGGCAGAAAGGACTGCACTACAAGAATTTCACTGGGAAAACTAGCCCCATTCACCGTGCAGCCTGATCTGGCCCCTTCAGACATCCTTGCATTGCATAAACTCCAAGAACAGTGCAAGGGCATGCAGTCCCTTGAGGATGCCAGAACCGCCATTTTGACATGCTATGGCGCCAGCATCAGAATTCCTCCAGGCGGGGCTAGAGAGCTGGAAACACCACCTTCGGAAGTGTAGAGACCCAGATAGAAGAAAGGTGAAGAAACAGTAGCTTCACATTGATATTTTTGTTTCACAAAGCTGTGGTTTTTGTACCAGTACTTTTTTACTTACCTTCCTATTTCCTTTTCTCTTGAATAAATAGCTTGGTGTGGAATGGCTGGGTCACATGGTAGGTTATTAAGAAAACCAACAAAAAACTTCACATTCGTTGTTTTTGTTTAATTAATCTGATTTGGGAGCAAAACCTTTTGCAAAGCCTCATACATCCAGAAACTGACTTCTCACCACCTTCTCTGCTACAAAATCTAGTCCAAGCCACCATCATCTCTTGTCTAGATATTGCCTTGTCTCCAGGAGGACAAGTTCTACAAGTCTAAGAAAACTGTAAAATGCAATTCAGATAAAATCAGTTGTCTGGATGAAGTACTCCAGGAGCTATTTTACTCGTTGTAAAAACTAACATCCTCAAAATGGGTAGGCTTAACATATTTCGCTATCAATAAACTAGAAAAGTAGGCTCATTCTCTGAGGGCAAGGATCTAAATGAAGTTATAGGTTTAAAGGGAGTCTAAGTTTGGGATAATTGCTTCACATTTCCCAAACATTTGTAGACCGGATATATGCCAGACCCTGTGTGAGTATCAAGCGCTCTGTATGTATCTTCTACATTAAGGCATATAGTCCAGCTCAACATAGGTCCAGTGTAGCTTCACTAATCCAACAAGTGTCACCTGAGGATGTAAAATAAACTTGAATTCTCAGCTTAACTCTGGAGCCTAATCAGAAGCTCTGAG
Source organism: Echinops telfairi (assembly GCF_000313985.2). Lineage (NCBI taxonomy): Eukaryota > Metazoa > Chordata > Mammalia > Afrosoricida > Tenrecidae > Echinops > Echinops telfairi. The sequence goes on from NW_022103915.1 coordinate 91,330,186, forward strand.
GATGAGGGCCAGTAAGCCAGCAAACTCTCAAGGGATTCTGATGCACAGTAAAATTTGCAAAGCACTGATGGAAGATGAGCAGTAACAATTGTCTGTGAACAAAAAGTAGTGGAAGCCCAGGATGTGGGTAAAACAGAAAAAGTGGAATCTAAGTGCACACTTCAAAGAATTTATGAAAATTGCCAGTGGATGCAAAATATTACTTCCATATTTCATTTAATATCATTCTACCATTTTTATTTCCAGTTGTCTTTTTTTCCTCTTAGCACTGAACTTCCAAGTCCTTCTAATGGGCAAGAAGGGAAATCTCAACAAGATTGGGAATCTTTCTTTCCCTGCAGCTCCTGAAAAGCAGATAGTATTGTACAATGTCAAAGTCCTTGCAAATGTTACTCTGAAAAGGTCTTTTAAGATACCCAGAACTTCAGATTGCTGTCCTAAAGATGACTTCGATTTTAATGAGCTGTCTTACGTGTTATGTAAATTGAAATCTATTTTTGCAGGTTGGTGTTAATCAATCATAGGCACTTCTGTCTTTTCCAATAGTCATGGAACAGAGGTAAATGAAACCAGTTTTGTTTTGTTTTTTAATCATCTCATTGGTAGCCCTTATAACAATCCATACATCCTTTGTCAAGCACATTTGTACATGTTGTCATGACCCTTTTCAAAACGTTTTCTACTTGAGCCCTCAGTATCAGCTCATTTTCCCCTCCCTCATGTACCCTTGATCATTTATAAATTACTAATATTTTCATGTTACACCAACCTTCATCCACTTTTTTGTTGTTCATCCTCTTGGGGGGCGGGCAGGGGAGGTTATATTGCAACCACTGTGATTGGCTCCCCCTTTCTCCCCCCACCTTCCCCTCACCCTCATGGTATTGCTACTCCCATTATTGTTCCTGAGGGGTTTGTCTGTCCTGGATTCCATGTGTTGAGAGCACTGTACCAGTGTACATGCTCTGGTCTAGCCTGATCTGGAGGGTAGAATTGGAGACACAATAGTGGGGTGGGGAAGCATTAGAGGAATGTTGTAGGCTTTGTTGTTGGCTTGTCCCTTCCTTGTGACCCTTCTGTGAGGATGCCCAATTGTGTAAAGATAGGCTTTGGGTTTCCACTTTCCCCCTCCCCCACCTTTGCCTTGATATGTTTGTTCTGGGTCTTTTGGTGCCTGATATGATCCCATTGACACCTCATGATCACACAGGCTGTTGTGATTCTTCCATGTGGGCTTTGTCGTTCCTCAGCTAGATGGCCGCTTGTTTATCTCCCAGCTTTTGACCTCAGCCGCTATATCTTTTGATAGCCAAGCACCATCACCTTTCTTCACATTAGCTTATGCACCCATTTTGTCTTCAGCGATTGTGTTTGGAAGGTGAGCATCACAGAATGCCAGGTTATTAGAACAAAGTGTTCTTGCGTTGAGGGAGTACTTGAGTAGAGGTCCAATGTCTGTCTGTTTCCTTAATATTTAACATATATGTACATAGATCCACGTCCCTGTTACATATGTACTGCCTGTATTTATACCTCTACAAATGTCTTTTTTTTTTCCTTTGAGCAGAGTGTGAACATCAGTCAAATTTACATTAATGTAAGGTAATGATGGAAGGTGTACTGGTGGTGACATCATTAAGCATTCAACTGAAAGTGGGTTGTTTAAATTAAACCCACCAGTGGGAGACCTGGCAAATGCTCCTGAAGATTGATGGCCTGGGAAACCATATGGAGGGATTCTACTTTGGCCACTGAGTCAGAATTGACTCAATGGCACACCACAGCAAAGATAGAGGCAAAAAATGAACATACCGGGGTACCCCCCAAAAAAACCAGACTTTTTTCAAAGGTATGTATTAAAATTTTAACAAAACTACCATATCACCTTCAAAGTACTCTCCATTACACTTAATAGAATTGTCAAATCTGCAATATCATTCTTGAAAACATTTTTCAAACTCATGTTTGGATAGCTGACAGCACCTCCCTCGTTTTCTTTACCTCTTCTAGGTTGTCAAACCGCTGCCCTTGCATGTCCCTCTTCATTCGTGGAAAACAGTCACACAGAGCGAAGTCAGGTGAGTCAGGTGCGTGTGCTAGAGAGGTCTGCTGTGTAAGCATGTGCAGTATTGTAGTGGCAAAACCAGTCCCTCGTCTGTCACAAATCAGGCCTCGTTTGTCAGTTAAACAATCTGTACAGAAACTCTAAATAGAAAGGCTTGATTAGCAGTCTGACCTAGTGGGATGAACTCCCAATGCATTACAAGTCCTTTCAGAAAAGTCGACATTTTCATCCCTTCAGAAGTGGATGACCTCCAGAACCAGATTTGTCACCAATTGGCATTTCACCTTTTCTGAAAGGAGAAAATCACTTGTACACTCGACTTGTTCCCATCTTGCTGTTCTTGTAAGCCGTGTTCAACATCACAACAGTTTCTGTGGCATTTTCCCCAAGCAGGAAACAAAACATTTCACAGCACCATGTTAACACAGCTGTTCTGTTTAATAAATATCACAAAAAACGAGGTTCAAACAAAACTGCTTTTACAAAAATTTCAGTGACCAGAGGCCCTTCCCAGATGACACCACTGGGGGCACTAACTCAGAGTGAGTTGCTCGCCTAG
>NW_022103915.1:91332909-91339300 GCF_000313985.2 Echinops telfairi
GGCGCGCTCCCTCTTAAGCATTATAAGAACAAATTCTATATTTCTTAAACAGAAATCTGGAAAGCCAGAGAGGATGAAGGGGTAAGAAAATCATAAGGCATGCAATTGAGTTCACATATTCTCTTGTAGGTGATAAGAAATAGTCAAAGAAATGTATTGTGAAGCAAGAAGTACACTATATCTGTTAGGAAAGTCAAAGTGGAAGATGGATTGGAGTGGGCCCAGGCAAGAGTTTGGCAACCAGTACCATGTCCCACGGTTATTTCTAATTAACTGGCCTCCCCAGCTCTACCACCTCTAATAAAATACATCCGAAATGCATAACTTGAAATTTTATTTTTAAAAATATTTGAAATTTGAATTTTTCAAGAATTTAACCACCATCTACGGTTCCCTGTAACAGTCACATTTGAATCATAAAATGGTAAGCAAATCCCAGTACAAAACATGAAGCAATAATTCTACTAACTCAGCCAATCAAACTACTTTAGTAAATAATCATGCTGTGGCCTGGAAGCACCCAAACACAACCTTCTACTCGCTCTCTTCAAAAACCAAAGTAATTGATTCAACAATACTAACAGTTCTAACATGCAGCACTGCTATTTAATACATAAATTTATTCTTCACGTGTAGCTTATTTTCATTCCTATAAAGTTTCCACAAGAAGTTTGTAATAATAATAACAACAGTAAATAAGTATTTTGTTACAGGTACTCAAACAGCACTACAATACATCTTTGACAAATTTTTTACAATATTCCAACTTTCAATATGAAACCGCTTACAAAGCCATGGACAAAAAAAAGTTTAATAGTATCACTTAAGCAAATGAAGTCTCATAATCATACATTAGACTTCTGCCATTTGGAAAAAGACATTTCCTTCAATAAAATTATAAAAATAGCTTAGGAAAATACATAATTTCAAACATTCTAAGGGAAAAAAAGCCTTGGATATTTATGTAAGTATTCTAGGGAAAATGAACTAGCCCCTTGCTTTATGTTACAGATGTGTTCTGTAAGGTTATGCTAAAGCAAACCCTAAACACCATCTTGCTTATTCTGGAGGGGCATATTTTGAGAAAACCCAAGAGATACTGTTTTGTAAAGCTATTAATTCTTTCTCTTCTGCTTTAGCTGGACACCCTTGTCTGAATACGTTAAAAAGAAAAGGTACATTTCACACTTTTGGGTATTTTACCTGTGTCATCATTGTTTATCTATTAAACCCATTATTACTCAAAATACATTTATATTTAAAAAATAAGACTACCACACCCATCCCCCAAATTTGCTCATTTATCCACATTGTAATAAAGGTTTTCCCTATATTTAAGGGTGCTAGGAAAAATACTTATCAGTACCTAGTCTTCCTTTATATAAATACCATGGTTAATTTATTTTATGTAAGTAACTTCTCATTAAAGATTTTATATATTAAAAAAAAAGATTTTATATATAATGGCATATAGGAAAGAGTTTGTGCTTGTAAGATAAATCATTATAGCTTAGGATTAAATATTTCCCAAATACTTGTGAAGAATGACAGTTCTTCGATATGAGCATCTTCCTTATACATACCCACTGCCACTGAGTCAAGTCCAACTCAGGGTCACCAGAAAATGAAATCTTAACAAGAGCAGACAGCCTCATCTTTCCCCCACACAACAGCCATGTGGGCTTGAAATGCCAACCCATCACTAACAGTGCAATGCCTGACCCACACGTGCCGGCAGCGGTATTGCTATATAGAAATCATTGCCTTTTTAAACCATAAATTAACTTATTAAGAATAAAAATAACATTCCTAAAAAGCATTATATTGCAATAAAAACTAATACTAGGTCAGTGCTATTGATCCATTGACTATTATGGGTTTAGGTGTCATAGGCATCCAACACCGCATGGAAGTAAATCTCATGGGATGCAGGTCTCTAGACGAGTGGAGACTGCGACTACTGCTGTCAACCACAAGTAAATAAATACACGACTCATTCCTCTGGCAACATTAAACTGCGCACATATTAGCAAAAAGATTAAGACATCTGGAAACTTTCTGGCCTGTGAAGGTGGTAACTACAGTACATCCTAATCTCTATGTTGTTCTGAAAATTCTTTTCTTAAAGACAACAGCAGCATAGGACGAGGCTGGGGAACCAAAACTATTTCCTCATCTGACGAATAGGAAGGAGGTGAAACCATAGTTGTAAACATAAATGGCTTTCAAGACACTAATGAAGAATGCTGCAATTCTCGCATACATTGCCATTTTTATTATTTTCCTTTTTTTTCAAGTTACAAGAATCTGTATCAGAATCAAAATCACAGATGGGCAAAATTATGCATTCATGATAAAATAGATGGGGGCTGTTACGAATTTTTACTTCCGTCTTCTGAAAATATCCTGCAGGAGACAGCTTATCGAATAATTTTTAACAAATGAGATTGTATCACTTATACACCATCATGGATTTATAACACTTTCATACAAAGTATATACTTACAATCTTCAAGTACAATAAATAGCTACGTTAGAGCATCAGACCATGTACTTCCCTCTAGAAATTAATTTAGCTACCCTAAAAAAATTGTGTTACATTTCCTGTATATTACCTCATCATGCAGGTCAAGCAACTGCCTATGAAATCATCCACTGCGATGTGGGTTTTTTTTTTTATAAGAATACATCATCAATGATAAAGGTTTTAAGAACAGGACTGCCATAGACCACAGCTGTGTTCTGACTGTGCTGTTACATAACTGGACTTAAGGCAACCATGTTCTCTTGTGGCCGTTCTTTAAAGTGAGTGAGCTGATGCCTCTTCCAGTGAGGAGCCTGTCTGAAGGTTTTGCCACAAACTGTGCATTCGAATGGCCTCTGCCCAGCATGAATCAGATAGTGTCTTTCCAGTTTCGATGGAGATCTGAAACTTTTTGAGCAAACACTGCACTGGTACAGGAGGCCGTCATTTCTCTCAGCTTGCCCCGAGTAGCCGCAACGACGACTTGGATGACTCTGCTCTGACTCCAGGCGTGCACCGGAGAGGGAGGATGGTCTGCTCCCACAGAGCGTGCCAAGGGTCGAATCCTCGGACTCTGCCTTCACATTCACTGATTCCGAGACCTTGTATGTTTGAAAACCAAGAGCCCGGTGTGGTTGGGAAGAGGTACAGTTACGAGTATCACCTGGACGGCTGGAAAGTTTGTTCAAACTTTCAAATTCTACTTGGCAAAGAGATCGTCTGTACGGTATCTTCTCCCTATGAGTCAATTTATGTCTTTTCAAATGAGCTGTCTGTCTAAAAGATTTCCCACAAATATTACAGCCAAAGGGCCTCTGCCCAGTATGGCTCAAGTAATGCCTTTGTAGTTTGGATGTAGAAGGAAACACTTTCTCGCATTTGTCACAAGCACACGTTTTATGTCCGATATGTATGTTGTCACTGGGAACTGAAAAGCCAAGAGGAAGTCTCTGACAAGTATCGAAGAGCACCTCGCTTCGTGAGCCATACACAGATACATCTTTATTATTCACCGAGTTACCCAGCGGTAACTTGCTTTGTGTGGTCAGGGCACTTTTCAAATTTCCCCCCACATGGTGGCTCTGGAATTGCTTTTGCCAAGAAAAGGGCAACATCAATGATTTTTTCTTCTTATTGCCAACTGTCTTATAGGTTCCATGTTTGCCAAGAGGACCCATGAAGGTCCTCTGCATTTGCTCAGAACTCAGCTCACCAGAAATAAGATGATTTTTCAAGAAACTGGTTTTAAAAACGCTTTTCTCTGATTGAAAGTTATCTAATTTCTTACCCCCAGCACGTTTAAGCTTGGTCAGGATTTTCCTAACACCAGTTTTATAGTTGTGGCTTCCTTTGAGCCTGCCTGGAACTTTGCCACCTCTGGGAGGGAAACACTTGTGTCCACTGAGACTCTGCTCTGATGCAAAACATTCTTCACACTCAGGACATTGAAAAGGGACTACGTAAATAGAGTGGACATCGAGTAGAGTATTCTCCACTGACTCACCCATAGCACCAGCTTCAAAACCACCCTGCTTTGCACTTAATTTACTAGGCACAGGACATGATCCTGGACTCTCTACCTTTAATGACAAAGTCTGCAAAGTCTTGTTCCTGATATGGATTTGTTTATGCTTCAGAAGCTTGCTTTGAATCTTAAATCCCTTCTGACAAAAACAGCACTGAAAGGGCCTTTCTTCTGAATGTGTGAGTTGGTGAATTTTTAAATGAGTTGACTGTCGGAACGATTTACTGCACAGGATACATGTAAAAGGTCTCTGACCAGTATGAATAAGTGCATGTCTGTCGAGTTTTGACTGTGATGGAAACATCTTGCCACAGATTGTACAAGTGTGAACATGCTTCCTCCTTTTCTTTGCAGGCTCTGTGGTAAAAGTTCGATACACTCCATAAACTGGCTTTTCTTGCTTGGCCTCCACCAGCCTTCTGATCTGCTTAACTTCCTTCTGGTAGGTTTCATTGTGAAGCTGTTGGTGCTTCACAAATGTCTTCAGATTTTTAAAGTGGCGTTGACAAATACTACATTTAAAAGGCAGATTGTGAGTTAACTGATGTCTCTCCAGATGAACTAGTTGCCTGAAAGTTTTATGACACACTTCACACTCAAATGGTTTTTGGCCAGTATGAATAAGATAATGTCGAGCTAATTTTGATGGTGTCTCAAAGTGCTTGCAGCAAATATTGCAACTATATGGCCTGTTTCTAGGTACTTTGTTGGCTACAGAGGGCTGTTGAATCTTTAGCATCTTTACATTGTTTTCAGCCATCACAGCCTTCAGTGACACACTCTGATGAGCTCCATCGCCTTCTTAAATGCCAGATGTCTAAAAATGAGAAATAAATACGTTTTAACTTAATGACTATAGGAAATTGTATTCACATAAAAATAATTTATTCTTTAGTTTAAGATGATAAGAGTAAAGCAAAAATGGTACTTTTGCTGGGTCTATGTCAGTCAGCAACTATTTGAGAAGAATTCTTTAGAATTAAAACGCAATTTCACACAAATAGAGAAATGAGTCTATTAAAGAAATACCTAAAAACATACATAGCTTAAAAGCAAGATTCTAATTGCCATGTGTTGTTAAATGGGGACTCAGTTGAATTTATTGATATTAAATAGATGTTTTATTCCAATTTTATTAAGTGGAATGGTCAATATTTAACTGCTTTGTCCTTAGTCATAGCATATTAGGGTCATAATCTGAAGTAAATGGAACATTTCATTTGTCAGAGATTTTCCTAGCTCCATTAATATTATTCACTTGGAATTACAGCTTCTTTAGACTAACAGGACAATTGGTAAGATCTGAGTTCCAATGATGAATTTGTCAATTTTTGATCTTAGTAATAGGAGAAAGGGAACAAAAACACAAAATAGAGATTCTTCATCTATAAAATGCCTCTTGGTCTGCTTACTAGATCAGTATGCTGTGAGAATGAATGGGGAAAATACTGAAAAACTGTAAAGCAATACGTAACATAACATTTAAAAGGTTAATCCCTATCTACTTAATAACATGCTTAGGGTTCCTAAGACATAAGAACTGCCTAAATTTACAATTACTTATATTTCTCCCTTCCACATTTTTGTAGCAACCTTCAGAGCAAGTATTGGCTCAATGGAGTAGACAAGGAACTAAGTAACTGAGAGCTGACTGAGTCCATGTCTTGGGACACAGCTACAATAGCTCAAACATAACAATTGCTAAGGACAGAGTAAGGCAGCGAAGTGTTTCATGTTTGTGTGCAACTCAGAGAATCACCATGAGCTGAAATCAAAACAAAGCAACAAATAATACAAGGATCATTTGGTCTCAGAGTTAATGTAAAGATAAAAATGCCTTCCCTATACACTTTTGTAAGGAGAGCTGGAGGCACTGTGGGTTAAACATTATGTTGTTAATGGAAAGGCTGACCATTCCATCCCATCAGCTGTGGTGCTGGAGTAAGACAAGGCCATCTGATTCTATTAAGGTCTACAGCTTCAAAGATTTTACTCTGCCCTACTGGGTTATTGAATAGGGACTGACCCTTTTGTATAGGGCACATGCAAAAATTACCAGGGCTCTCACAACACAGCCTACCCTCTTTTAGATGAAAAGCTCTTTTCCTCTTATCATATCACTCCCTGCTTCCTGCACTGCTCTTAAATAGTATGTCACAGATTAAAACAAAATATCCTCTGCTAGCTTGTTCACTCTGATGTTGTATCTCCTAGATACAGAGTTGACAAGTGTACTAGTGTATTAGTCTAGGTACTTTGGAGAAAGAAATCCACAGCAACTCATGTATAAGAGAGAGTTTTATGTAAAGAAAATGTGCATCACGAAAACATCCCAACCCAAT
>NW_022103915.1:91341597-91347376 GCF_000313985.2 Echinops telfairi
TCCTCCTAACCCAATACCATGTTCAGCCTTCATTCTGGGTACAGTAGTTCCTCGCGGTTTTCTTGACCTTGGTCACTCCCTCCCATTCCTCCCATCCTCTCCCTACCGTTGGTTTTGAACCATTTGTTGTTCTCTGAACAGCATACCTTTTGACACAACACTAGACCAAGGAACTCAAACAAATCCAAAAGGGTCACGTAACCAACCTATTAAGTAAATAAAGTTTATGACCCTCGGGATGACTAAGGAAAGCGGGTGTTTCCATTTCTTCAATTGGCCGATGTTACTTCAATATACTGGTCCTTCTAAAACTTAGTAATTAGAATAGTATGTCATGAAAATACACATACCAAAACAATCTTGACTACAGGTATTCCACTCTTCGTAAAAAGCTCGATTTCCACTACTTTGCTTTTATGAAAGACCTACTTTCGTACCACTTTTCGCTAACCTAAAGAAATTTGAAAAGGATTTTTGCTTTTACCAAAAAAGGTGAAACACTAGATTAGCATTTAGCATTTTACAGCTTTTAAAAAGTCAGGGCATGCCTAAGCATCAAGAGTCGGGTCACCAAGCTCCTCCCTGAAAACTACACTCAGCATCAGGTAACCAAAGTTTTGAACTGTGTCTGTGAACAGCATGTGTTAGTACTAATTTATATTTTGTGTGTTATTTGGCAATGTAGTTAGTAAGTTACTTTTTGGGGTCTGGGATGGCTCAAAACAATTTCCCATATAAATTAATATTGCTTCTCCTCTTTATGACACTTTGGCTTGTGAAAGGTTTCACAGGAAGACTCTACTTTTGGATAGTGGCGGAAACCTGTTATCATTTTATAAAACACACTTTAAGAACCAGATGCCCATTTTAGCAACAATCAGCTGCTGGTGCTATGAATATGCTTTTTCTTTTTTCCATTAAAATGAGTTTCAGAAATTACTGGTGGACAACTTCCAAAATCTTTAAACAAGCTGACCCTGAACATGTCCCTAAAAAAACAACACAAAACCGAACTCACTGCCATCGAGTCATTAGAGAGAGGGACAGACAGACAGACAAAGACACACTGGCCTCTATAGAGTGCTATATATTTTGGTCACAATTCCAAGTGTGATCATCAGGCTGCCACCTGAATGACAGACTAAGCTCTACCCCTACACTTTTATCTCTCTCCGAGTTGGCATGAACTTATGTAACTACCACGGTTTAAAATTAAAACATGGATTCAGTTAACTGCCAAGAACTTGGCAATTTACTTAATTCCTGCTGTACCATTAGGGTGTTGAGGGGCTCACTAAGGACAGAGTCAAATGGAAAGCAACTATCCAAGTATTTACGTTCATTCACTTACTGCGGATGTGGAAGCAGGTGGCAAAACACAACAAAACCAAAACAACAAGGGATGCTGGCTCCCCAGTCTTTCACATTTCTCCCAAAGAACAGCGGAGAAGAAGATCATCTCACGACAGGGGGCCCTCCTTACGGAGCAATGTAATGTGCAGCCTAAGATTAAGGTCCAATATTTGGCATCTGAAAAACTGGAGGGCCAGGAGTGGCCAAACAGCCAAGTCCCCTTCCCTACTGGGCTCCTGTGGAAAGCCCCTCCAGGTGCAGCCTCCCCGTTTACATTTTCTTCAGTTGTAGGTTTCAGTTCCCCGAGTGCCTGCAGAATGATTCAAACAAGCTGTGAACTCACATCTTAGCGGCGCACCTGGAGGCCCACCATCGTGATATTACCAAGTCGGCTTGCTCAACAGCCCCTGCTTGTTTCCTCTGTTCCTAAGGGCCACCCTTGTGTGGTCTTTTGGTGTCCTAAATCCCTGAGCTGTGAGTCTATGTGACTAATAATACTGAAGCCCGGGGATCGCGCCAATGTCGGGCGTCACGTGTCCAGTCATTTAAAGGGCAAACCGAAGAACAAAACGGAAACACACACACGCTGTACATCTGTTTAAAGGGCTCAACCAGAAAATTACGACAGCAGGGAGATCAAAAAACAACAAAAACCTAGCCTCAATGAACACCAATGGTCGTCTCAACGGCCAGCATTCTGACTTAAAAATGGTATTCCCAAAGGAAATGCACGGGAAACGAAAAGATCGGCGGGAAACTTGGCCAACTTTCCGTTGGGGCGTCCTCTGCGGCCTTTTCCACAACCTTTCCCGCATCCAGGGTTCTGCCGCTCCAACCCCTCGTCGCTCTCTGGGCCCGGAGCCCCCACGGCTCCTTCCCGAGAGCTGCGCGGGCCGGCGCACCGACAGCCGGCGGCCACCCCCCAATACGCAGCAGGGACCTCCAAATCCCGTCCCAGGAAAGGTAGGGCCAGGGTGAAAACGGGTTGGGCCGCGGCCAGGGAAACGAAACTGCAGCAGGTGAAAGAACCTCCCCAGGGACAATCGGCGATCCCTCTGCACCTTCTCCTCCCGGACCCCCGCGCTGAGGAGGACGGAGAGACGCTGAGGTCTTGGCACCCCGATTCTGGGCCGCCGGGCACCTTGGCAGGGTGGCGCTAGCTCCGACGTTCCCCAGAGGGGTGCCCACCTGGAGCTGGCTTCCGGAACTCCTCCGCACACACGTGAAGCCCGCAAGGACTCGGCAGCAGCAAAGCTCCGGGACCCGGCGCCAGGGAGGCGCGGAGAGCGTCCGCGGGGCGGGGCCGGCGCGGGCTGCGCGCGCACGCGCACGCGCGGTTGGCAGGGACGCTGGGAACGTGGTCCGGCTGGAAACAGACTCCCCGCCCACCTGCGGGCCGGCTCGGCTCCCGGACGCAGGGGCGACGGTGTTGAGGGGCGCGCTGCGCACCCCCACCTTTCTCAGCCTGATCAACGGTGCATTTGTCATCTCACTTTGAACCTGAACTACCCTGGAGCTTGGAGCAGTGGGCCCAAGGCCTGACTGGAAAACCCACAGTCAAAACGCCCTTAGCTAATTCTGTCTACGAAGAGGACTGGTGATAATAAAATGGCATTTATTAGGGACTTTCTGTACCAGAACTGACTTAAGTACGGAGGACAGCCTGAATAAATATTACAGTGGTCAGGGTTCTTGGTGGGCAAACAGAAGTGGACTCCACTCCTGGCTCTACCAATAGCCTGTCGCTATGGATCTTGATATCTACGATGTCCAGGGTTCAGCATCTTAGTCTCTTCGCATTTCCCAGATAACTGTTAGGTAGCTAGTTTAGGGACAAGGGGGTTTTACCTCTCATACCTGCAAAGGCCCCCATAGAGGAGGTTGCAAAGAAATCAGGCAACCATTGAACACCTATGAAGACCCCAATCTGAGCATGCTCATACTCAAGCCCCCAGCCAGATGGAGGTACACCTGGACGCCCAAACTAGGCCCAGGCTCATGACATCACCCAGTGGGGTCCACTAATACCATCAACCACGCCTTCCCCAGCCTGAGATTTGAAATATTCTGGCCGTGGGAATCGATCACAATGATCTATCTATAACCCCCTCCCAGGGGGATGGACAGCAGAAAAGTGGGGGAAGGGAGACAATTATCAAGGGTTCATGAGGGTGGGGGAGGGAAAAACGAGCTGATACCAAGGCCTCAAGTTAAGTCAAGTAGAAAAAAGATGTTTTGAAAATGATGAGGGAAACATTACAAATGTGTTTGATACAATGGATGGATTGATTGTGATAAGAGCTGTAAGAGCCCCCAATCAAGTGATTAAGAAAAAGAAAGAAATATCCTGGCTGTGGGAAGGCCTCTCTCTCTTCTACCTTGTCTAGTCTTGTGGCAGTTTGGAGGGTGGGGACACATACGTGCTCCCCTGGGTGTTCCCCCTCAGGGCTCGCTCCGGGCCTTCTCAGGGCCAGGTGTGCTTGGGGTCCTAGGCTCTTTCTCTCTTGTGGGGGAAATGCCAGCCCTCCAACAACTAATCTTAGGTTCAATAGGCGCAATTATATGGTTAAGATATAGAGATTATAATAAAGTCACAGAGAATAATAGGAGAAAGTAAAATAAAGAAGGCAGACACATTTCATGGTAGCATGCTCACCTCAGCCCCACTTGGTGGTCCACATGGAGAAAGCGTGAGCAGGAGTGGGACTTTATTGCTAACCAAGGCTTATGTCTACTTAAGGGGTATGATTACAGGTAACCACACGTCACAGGAAGGGGGTGTACAATAGGCAACACGAGCAATGGGAGGGGGATATACAATGGGCATAAGCTTAACAGGAAGGGAATGAGCTGGGGGTGTACACATGATAGGAAGGGGAGGGACTAAGGGTGTACATGTGACAAGAAAGGCGGACCCTAGACTAAATATGGCAGCCTAACCTTGGTCACCCTTGAGTGGGCTTGACCTCCCTGGGCTCTCCTTCAGGGAAACTACTACTATCCTTATCAGAAGGGAGTAGGCCCTACTTGTTGTGGGACAAATAGTGGTGACTGCTTGCTCTGGATGGCTGATAACCCTTAGGGAGAATAACCCCTGACCTGCTTCTGTTGACCTCCAAGTGTATAGTCATTCGCCATGTGTAGCAAGCAGCTAAGTGTGGCATATATTTGGGGGACAACTTGGAAGAAATATTTCTGTTTCCCACACTCTCTTGTCCCCTTGCTCTCTCTCTTGCCCTACTCCTAGTCAGCAGCAGGTGGAGAGTGAGGGTCTCCCTCCCATGCACAGGTGCACATGCACCAGCTCAGGGCCTACAGCCTCTTTGCCCACATGAGCTTAGCCTCTATGGTTCTTGGGCTTCTGGCCTTCTGAGATCCCCCCAAGCTCCGCACATGTGGGTGCTCTTTTCCATGTGGTTGTTTGTGTCCACTTTTTTCTTCTTCATGTCCAGTTGTGAACCCCAGCACGGCTTGGTACTCTTCCCAGAAATAGCATGAACCCTTTTGAGACTGTAACACCTGAAACTTGTCCTGTCCTTCATAAAAGCCCACTTGGATCACACAACATGCTTCGGCATGAATTCTTTCAGTGGGTGAAGCAAAGAACTTGGGTATAACCCACTCCAGACACCTAACATAACGAGTAGATGAAGTGTATGTTTCAATGTTGGCTACTGTTACATTATTACTATGTTAAAAACTCATAACTTCATGTAGCATGACATTAAAGATGAAGAAAACAGACAATCAAGATGAGATTTGAACACAGGAGCCCTAGTGAAGTAGTGGTTACATGTTGGGTAGCTAGCTGCAATTTCAGCAGTTAGAAAACATCAGCTCACTCCGTGGAGAAAGAGGCTATCTGCTCTTGTAGAGACTTACAGTCTCAGAAACCCACAGGGGCAGTTCTGCCGTGCCCTATAGGGTCACTATGAGTTGAAATCAACTCCATGGAGTTTTGAGTCTGATACCAAGGAGCCCTGGTAGAGTATTGCTTACATGTTGGTCTGCACAAGTCAGCAGTTGGAAATGACCATCTGCTCCGGGGTAGAAACACAAACCTTTCTACTACTGTAAAGAGCCCACAGGAGCAGGTCTACACTCTTTTGCATGGTAACTAGGAGTCAGAATCTCAACACCATGGCAATGAGTTGTTTTTTCTTTTTTGAATCTGATACTGAACCTGCACTTGAATTCACTGTTGTTGTTGTTGTTGTTGTTGTTAGATGCCATCGTGTTAGATCCGACTCGTAACTACACTCTGTAGAGCAGAAACACTGCCCCAACCTGAGCTGTCCGCACACGTGTTGTTATGCCCAAGAGCATTGTTGCAGCCAATCTGTCAATCCGTCTAGGGCCTTCCCCTTTTTTGCTGCCCCTCTATTTTAACAAACATGGGGTCCTTCTCCAAAGACTGGTTTCTCCT
>NW_022103915.1:91348617-91349573 GCF_000313985.2 Echinops telfairi
TGTCTCTGAAATTTTCTGTGAAACTCATTGACTTTATCATTTCTTCCATGTTCTTTTATCTATTCAACCATTGTGTTAGTCCCGGTAGACTCGAGAAACTCGAGACCCACATATGTATAGGAAATAACTTTATATCAAAGAGTAATTATATATTGAGAAAACAACCCAGCCTAGTCCAAATCAAGTCCATAAGTCCAGTGTTAGCCCTTATTTCCAATAGTAGTCTATAAATTCCTCTTTAGGCTCACACAGCACATGCAATGATGACAAATGCAGGAAGATCACAGGGCAGTGGGTGGAAGGTCTTGCAGATCCAGTGGTGGTGAAAGCATCTCAGTGCTGGCGTGGGTCTGCACATGCCTCCTCTAGCTCCAGGGCTCTGGCTCCATCAATATAGCTCCACGTGTCTTGTCAACAAGAAGATGAAACAGAGAGTGTGGGTCTGGCCTCCAGTGAGTTATTTATTTCTGCAGTGCCTCCAAATGAGATCATCAAACTGCAACCTGATGGACAGGCAAAACTCCACCCCTGCACTCTTAATAGCCTCAAGTTGACACCAGGTTATGTAACTACCACAACCATTAGGAGTAAATTTCAGAGTCTCTTCTGACATCCACTTTAATCTTTCCTTTCTTGTCTTTTTAAAATCATTTTATTGGGGGATGGTACAACTCTTATCACAATCCATACATACATCCATTATGTCAAGTACAGTACATACAGTACATTTGTTACCATCATCCTTTACAAAAAAATTTTCTTTCTACTTGAGCCCTTGGTATCATCTCCTCATTTTTCCTCCTCCCTCCCCCACCCTCCTTCCATCACCAACCCTTGATAATTTATAAATTATTATTATTTTTTCATGTCTTTTTTTTTTACATTTTATTAGGGGCCCATACAACTGTTATCACAATCCATACACACATCAATTGTGTAAAGCGCATTTGTACATC
>NW_022103915.1:91351605-91353132 GCF_000313985.2 Echinops telfairi
AAAAAAAAGAAATGCTGATCTGAGACAATATTTCCACCTCTTTAAAGAGGTGGAAAATCTAATTATGAACTTTATATAGCAAGGAAAGGAACCCTGGGTAATCCAATCACTACTAGGAAAGACAAAGTAGGATACCTGACAATCCTAATCTCAAAATGTCAGGACACAGCTTGGTGTTAGTGCAGTGGCAGACATATAGACTTACGGAATAAAACTGAGAACCCAGAAGTGAATTCCTCTGTCTACCCACAGCTCACCTTTGACAAAGGGCTGAAAAGCACTAAATGGAGAAAGAGTCTCTTTAACAAATGGCGCTAGAAATGCTAGCTATTCATCTGCAGGAAATTAAATAGGAGTCATATCTCACACACCATATACAAAATCAAACAAAAAATGAATCCGAAGACCTAAATGTGAAAGCTTAAACAATAAAGATCATCAATGAAAATCAAGGACAAACTTAGGGGCTGTACACATTAGGCTGCTAACCACAGGTCAGCAGTTCAAACCCACTAGGCCTTCTGAGGGAGAAAGATGAAGCTTTATACTCCCATAAATAATATTCACAGCCTCAAAAACCCAAAGGGGCAGGTATACTCTGTCCTATAAGGTTGCTATGAGTTGGAATTGATACTCAGCGGCAATGAATTATTAATATATTGCATAAATACACAATCAAGCACCCCTGAAAATACACAAGCAATAGAAAACAAACTAGATGACTGGGAACTCCTAAAATTCCAAGTATTTCACCAAGAAGTGAAAAGAGAGCCCATAGACTAAGAAAGACATTTTAGCAGTAACATCTCTAAAATGTATCGAAAACTGTAGTGCCTCAACCAGACAAAGGCAAATAACCTGATAATAAATGAGAGAGAACATGAACAGGTACTTCACCAAAGAAGACATTCAGGCATCCAATAATTAACCTGTGCAGAAATGCTCCCCATCATTAGCCAGTAGCGAGATGCCAATCAAAACAACAATGATCCATCCCCTCACACCAGCATTAATAATATAGCTCAGAAAGGCAGAAAAGAACAAGCGTTGGCTAGTGTATGGAGAGACTGGAGCCCCCAGACACTGCTGGTGGCACTGCAGAATGGTGCAACCCCTCAGAAAAACACCTGGCTTCCTTAACAAGGTGGAAACAGAAACCCCTGTTGACCCATCAACTCTAATACTTGATATGCATTCTGGAGGAACAAGAGTTGGGACAGGAATAGATACTGGAGGGACTTCAAAATGTTTGTGAAAAAAATGGAAGTTAAAGATAATGGAAATGTTCACCAACTTTGTGAAGCCTCCCTCTGCAGGGACACAGCACAGCCCTCTTCGTCACAGCAAACAGACAGACGCCACCTAGATGCCCATCGAAGGGAGAGTGGGTAAACAAACTGGTACACACACACACACACACACACACACACACACACACACACACACACACAGACACTACACAGCATTAAAGAATAATGACTGATGTCCGAAATCCCTCATAGCCCGAAGGAACCAAGAGAGCATTCT
>NW_022103915.1:91353886-91363054 GCF_000313985.2 Echinops telfairi
AAAATCTGCAAGGTGTCCAAGTCCTCTCTGTTAAGGAAATTATTTTATATCTCCAGACAATTACACACACACACACACACACACACACACACACACACACACACACACCTACACGCATTCAAATGAAAGGTCAATATTAAGAAAACAACAACAAAAGGCTCAAAGCCTTTTCAAGGATTTAAAAGTTGCACATGCAGCAAGTGAGGTGACTAATTATGAATTTGTTGAGAATAGTGGTTAAGACTTGATGTCACTCTGGAATAAGCATTTGGGCTGTTAACTGCAAGGTTGGCGGTTCAAATCCCTCTGGCCCATCTGTAGGAGAAAGATAAAACGCTCTGCTCTCGTGAAGATTTACAATCTCAAAGACATAGAGGAAACGCAAGCGTGGGTCACTAGGAATTGATGGCCATGGGTTGGTTATCTGGAGGGAGTGCTCGCTTTAAAGCGAGAGCAAATTGACGTAACCTTACAGGGTAAGGAGGAGTTGTTCTTGGTGCTTAATCTGAAACTGCCTGTAAAACTTTTCCTTATGCCCCCAGGCTTTTTCTGATGTGCCCCTCTACCGAAAGTAAGAAACCCATCCACACCGTATGTGAACTCCGGGAGAGAGCTAAACGCAGGTGGGTTTACCACCGCCCTGGCCAGCCCTTGTACACGGGACTGATTGAACGGTTTCCCGAAGAGTCTGTTTTCCCTGGTTCCTTCTCTTGACTGCTATCTTTATGACAGCGCGTGTGGAGACTCTCTGAGAGTTCGCAGGAGCTTCTGAACTTCCCCTATACTACTTTCCTCTAAATGCCTCTTACAGCAACTTGCACCAACAACCTTAATTTTTCCCAAGTCGTTTCCACCAGCTATGTGGAACGGTTTGTTGCAAACATTTCTGAAGGGCTAACACAAACACAAAGGTCGTTTCTCCTTTCAGCTGTTACCTTGTCAAACACCCGATTTACAAATGTGAGTAATATGCCGCCTTGCCAACTCTTGTCAAGTGTTCAGCTACACCGTGCATCCAGAGAGACACACTGGCGCCTTCAAGGCCATGTGCATTCCTGATTCTCGTTTTCAGTAATTGTTATTCTTCACAGCCTGATTGCCATTCCTCTAGCATTTAAGCAGATGTAGGAAGCCTTCTAGTTGCATCCCCTAAAACAATGTCTTTGTTTCTGGCGGAATGCAGCATTCACCTAATTGTTATTGTTAGTTACCGTCCAGTTGTGCGGATCCTGAACCAAGCACCGCCTCACCTGCCCTTCACCACCTTCCTGACCATTTGTTTGCTTGAGTTCATTGCTGTGGCTGTCACCACTCTCTTGCATCGAGGGTTCTTGTCACTTTAGCTGACCCTCTACTTTTCCAAACATGATGTCCTTTTTGGGGGATTGCTCATTCCTGGTGACAGGTCCTAACTTGGCATCAACTCCGTGAGGGACCTTACATAAGTAGAAGTAAGCATGACAGAGGTTGGTAATCAATCCAGTTATTTTAATTTATTTTTAAACTGATATCTATTAAGACTATCATATTTCATGTAGAGAAACATGACAGACAAAATCAATTTCTGCTCTAATGGAACCTACATTCTGATAGCAATCCAGGTGGGAGCGATAGAAAATAAGCCGTAAATAAACAATATGATATGCAGAGAATACAGTGGTGTTGGTTCCTTTGGGATCTGTAGTCATGGAAGAAGGATGCTGAGACATCCTTGAACTGAAATCCGAATGAAGAGAAGCTACTCCTTACCTTTTCAGCAACTACACATAGAATGTTGAATTTAGCTTCTTCACCCATCCCTAGAGAAGCTGATCACATCTGGAGATTTGAAGATCTGTGGGAACATTGTTTCTGGCGGATGGAACAGCCAGTGAAAGGTGCTCAGGTTGAAATGCCCTTGTATCTGAGAGCCAGGTGGAAAGGCGATGGCTCAGGAGTGGTACCCAAGAGGTAAGTGGTGCAACATGCGATGAGCATGGAGTGGGTCATTGTGGTCGGATCCTGTGCAGCTTTGGAAGCCACAGCGCCAGGTTGAGATTTCGTTCAAGATGCAATGGGATGCACGCGGGAGGCGTTCAGAGGGACTGCCGGTGCTGCAGTGGGGTGAAGAATGGTAGGAAAGTGGAGGTTCATACGGGTTAAGTTAACTAAGCCGGAATTCTTTTTCCTAGAATGCACTTCCCTGCTGTGCTCAGGGTTTGTGAACATCACTAGAGGCATTGAAAAAACAACGATGATGCTAATTGTCCATTAGGTGGGGGTTTTCATTTCAGATCATCATTTTTTGTGTGCTCATCACATTGAACAATTTATCTAACTTCCTTATGCTTGCCCTGCTCCCTCTGTTCCCACCCCCTTCTCCTTCTTGCAGGACATTATCTTCCCCTTCACTCAGGTGAACACCTGTCTACCCTTCTAGACGCATATTGAAGGCAATTTGGAAGGCATAAATGAAGCAGTAGCTGATTGTTTTTATACTCGGAAGGGTGGAGCTTGGAGACAAACCATTGCTCTAAGCTGCTGCCCAAGTTTGCTGACCTAGGATGACATTCTGTCCTAGCTTCTGCAACCCAGCCAAACTTTTTTCTTCAGTTGCTCAGATTCCTGGGCCAAGAGCATATTTAGTTTTAGGACTATGAACTACACAAATTGTGTAAAGTCAAAGCCCTGTAATGAATTCATCCATACACTTGAGAACACACACACACATATTTGACAGCCCAATGCTGTCAGATGGATTCCAACATGCTGGAACCCTTTAGGACCTAGTAGCCCAGTCCCACAAGATTTCCTAGACTGTCAATGTCACAGATGCACTTGGCCTAGTCTTTTCTCTTGCAGAACCACTGGTGGGTTCAAACTGCTGACTTTCGGTTAGTGGTTCCTAAAGGAAGGAGGCATGCCCTTGGTGCTGCCTTCCTTCGAACTGACCAGGAATCCCGGTAGCATGTAGTACAAAATGGCCCTGGTCTTCTGGTATTACTCGGTCATGTCAGTTCAGGATCACCTACCTCTGGAGTTTTACAAGGCCTGATGAGAGCACCATAGAACTTCCTTGCAAGACGTTGAGCCACCTCACAAGAAACAAACACAAGAAACTCAACTTTAGAGAAGAAATAAAGTGTGACATTAGGGCCCAGCCAAGAAGTCGGACCATCACCAGGAATCAACAGCTGGTTCAAGGAGCCACCGCAAAAGTGTGGGGAACCCCAATAACACTTGGCTGAACCTGACCGATGCCCCAAAGCCAGCCAAGCCGCCTGAAGTGTGGAGAAACCCGATAAGACTTGACTGGGACAGTGAAGACGTCAAAGAGCCAGCCAGCCAAGCTGTCCATAAAAACCTGGGTAGAGACAATGACTTTTCAGAGAGCTAGGAACCAAGGACATCAGCTCCTGCTCTCTCCAACTCTCCCCAGGGTGAGTACACCGATGAAGGCCATGCTTGCTGGGACTATGATGCTAGAGTGACATGTGTGAAGAGTGCTCTTATTATGCCCTTATGCTCAGACTTGCCCCAAGACTTTTATCCTTAGTCGTTTGAGTTATTTTTAGATTGTTTGATGTGTGTTTGCAGTGAATAAACCGAGCACTCAATGTCTAAGAACATTAAGTAATTATTGATCAGGCCGCTCATGACAAGGACGATAAAAACTACTTTTTTAGAGTGATAAAACTATTTTGTTTAGAGTGATACCTATTTTATTTAATCCATCACTCTTGAATTTCTATGACAGGCAGCCAACTTTAATCCTAAACGATATAATATCCATGTAGTTAACTCTTTTTTTTTTCTTTTAAGGACACCAAATGAATAACTGTTTGCCAAATGCAAAAGAGTCTAACGAGGACACTTTTTCTCCCTTACTCAGGCCATGTGCAGTTTAACTATCTTACACACACACACACACACACACACACACCCTAACTCATATTTTGCTTGAGTTTTAAAGTCCTAAAAGAAATATAGATATGACGAGGCTCTATTATGAAAATTACCACAACCTCCTCTAGGGAACCAATCATTGATCCACATGTTTCTGGCACCAGCTCACATATCATAAATCCTGGTTGAAATTAACCCGGATTATTAAATAACAGGAAAAAATTTTCTTTAGAAAATTACACAATAAAATCTACCTTCTAGAAACTGGAAGTGAGTTTACATGTAATCTCAGATAAGGTGACCAAATAGCCCAAATTGGCTAAGACATTTCCAGTTCCCCAATTGTAGCTGCTCTGGCTTCTGTCTCAGAGCACGTCCTATGGCTCCAGCCAGATGTCATCCATCTTAAGGACAGGAATTCCCGCCTCTGTGCAGGAGAACAAGTCACTGAAAGTGGGAAGAAGCAACATGAAACGTGTGATGGCAAAAATCAAAACTCCAGTTACATTTTGAGTTAATGTTTTTGTATCTTTGGGTGTCTAATTTTGGGAGCATCGATGAGCAGGTGTTGTCTGGCTTGGCACCTTTCACATTTGCTGTGGTCTGACCTATTCCTGCGGTGTGAAACCCATTATTGGATCTGATCAACATTGTGGAAACGTGACATAGGCCAGAATAGAATGGACCGTTCCCGAGTGCGTCACACTCTTTGTTTATTAGGTGCTTTCCAGGTGGTTCTTCTTCACAGCACCTTCTGGTCAACAGGACAAAGCACTACTTGGGCTTAGACTATTCTCAATGGTTTGAGCCCATTATTGTAGCCACTGTGTCACTCCATATTATTGCAGGGCTTTTTAAGCCGCCTTTCCACTTCCCTGAGCATGATGTCCTTCTTCTCCTGAGGGCATGTCCAAAGCACGTGAAAGGACGTCTCCTCTTCCTTGCTGATAAGCAGCATCCTGAATTTATTTTTATCACAGACAGATTTTGATTGTGGCACCTATAAGGGTGAGAATTTTTTTTAAAGTCTGATTAACACGAAGGGAACTGGGCAGCAAGGGGACACAGTAATCAAGTCCCCAAGGAATCCTGAAATAGACTTCTGACTTGGGGGACAGGGCTTGGCACCTCGTCAGACTTGATCAGAAAACATATATAACTGTCAGCAGACAGACCTGGAACTATCTATTTTTTTCCTGTTCTGTTTTGTTTGTTTTATTATGTTTGTTTGTTTTTGTTTTTCCTTTTCTTTCACCCTGTGTCTATCTATGGAAGAACTATATGGGAGCAAACAAGGGGGGTTGGAGTGGAGACCCAAAGCCCATCTGCAGACAATTGGATATCCCCCCATGGAAGGGTTGTAAGGAAGGGATGATTCAGCCAAGGTGCAGTATAGCACCGACGAATCACACATCATTCCTCTAGTTCCTGACTACTTCCTCCCGCCACTACCATGACCCAGTTCTACCTTACAAATCTGGCTAGGCAGGAGAACACATATTGGTACAGATAAGCGCTCTCATGGGATTCAGGACAGATAAAGCCCTCAGAAACTGTAGTGGGAGTAGCGATATCATGAGGGTGGGAGCATGGTCAGGGAGGGGGAAGAGTGAGAAAGGGGGAACCCATCACAAGACTGGATATTTAGCCTCCCCCTCCCAAATGGGGTGAGTAACAGAAATGTGGGTGAAGGGAAACAATGGACAGGGTAAGACATGAAATAATAATAACAATATATAATTGATCAAGGGTTTACGAGGGTGGGTGGGAGGGGGAAAAAAAGAGGAGCTTATACCAAGGACTCAAGTAGAAAATGTTTTGGAAATGATGATGGCAACATATGTGCCAATATGCTTGATACAATTGATGTATGGAATGTTGCAAGAGCCCCCAATAAAATGACTTTTAAAAAGTCTGTTTAAATTATTTCTGTGAATCTGTAGCGTGGGAGGGAATAATCTAAAGGAGTTTTAAAGTGACTGATTTTAGTCATGTTTGTGTACAATTACCCATTGTTTTCCTGAACGATGCCCCAAGAAAGGTGTCTTTCATTCAACATATCCTTAACATATGTATAATACTAGTACTTATGAGTCTGTATCTAAGAGTATCCCTTTTGTGGGTGGAATTTCTCCTTCCAGACCTACTCTCGGGATGTTTCCAAGCCTTCTGTTCCAGGGCTTTTAGAAGGGTCTAGGACTGTTGAGTGGCAGGCAGTCCACAGGGCTTTTGTCAATGAACGAATGCTTCATTCACCCTTGAAGACAGCTGAACAGATGGTTTTAAAAGGCTAAATGGGAGTTAGTCTAGTCGACGAGGAAAGGGAGGGCAATTTAGGGAGAGGGTGCTACATGCATTATCTTATCCACCATCTAGCTGAGAAGCAACAAAGTCCACATGGAAAAAGCACACCAGCTTGTGTGATCATGTGGTGTCGATGGGATCAGGTATCAGGCATCAAAAACCTAGAACAAAAAATCATATCCATGTGAATGAGAGGGAGTTCAGAGTGGAGACCCAAAGCCCATCTGTAGGCAACTGGACATTCCCTTACAGAAGGGTCACAAGGAAGAGATGAGCCAGTCAGGGTGCAATATAGCACCGATGAAACATAAAACTTTGCACTGGTTCTTTAATGCTTCCTCCCCCACCCTCCCATCCACTATCATGACCCCAATTCTACCTTACCAATCGCGTTAGACCAGAACATGTACTGGTCTATTCCAGTACAAATAAGAACTGGAAATACGGAAATACACTTGCCTGTGGCAAGTGTATACGGAGAATCCAGGGCAGGTAAACCACTCAGGACCAATAATGAGAGCAGGTGATATGTTATCATGTGTTATCACCGGACATATGTCACCACCTAACATGGTGAGGAGTCCTGGTGGTGCAGCCGAGTATGTGCTGGACTGCCAACCACAAAGTTGGCTGGTTCAAACCCACCAGCCACCAGAAGGAGAAAGATGAGGCTGTCTACAAAACCTCAGAAGCCCTAGATAGGGTTGCTATGAATCAGAATCAACTCAATGATCATGGGTTTGGGTTTGATTTTGGAATATGATTAGATTTCCAATCAAGCCAAATATCTCACTTCTTTACCTGGAAGATTCAGGGAGAATGAGCCACTCTTGCAGGGGGACACCTGTATTCTCTATTGGCATAGAGAACAATTATTCATGTGGTTGAATAGTCAGACTAGTTGCACGTTCTTTTCTGCTGTCTCATGATTTAGTTTCATAATGACATGTGTTGTGTATCATACTTTCTCCTGCTGTCACTCACAGGATTTGGAAGCTGGACACCAGCTATCAAATGCAGCTTCTCACAAGGCTCAAACTTGTTGGACTTTGCGGGAGATTCCTGATGCTGAAAGAGGGGATAAAAATTAGCAACATTGTAGGAGTCATCACCAAAGAGCCCTTGGACAGTTGGCACTCCGACGTCCTGGCTTTGATGAAAACACGAGGAAAGGGCCTGTGGCAAGTGTATAATTGTGTACTTCATATGTTGCCTCGTTTTACGTCTTCCTTTGTTCCAGAGAGTTAGGCAAAGCTCTCGAATGATTCTTCTTCTTGGGCAGCAACAGAGAAAGATGGAACCCCCATTTCTGTTCCCTCACTCTGGCCTGCAAAGCCTGCGTTTCATTCTATAATAATTCCTTTTCAAACTCGAGTTGCTCAGGCAACTACCCTCTTTGCTCTGTAGCTTGACCCCATTTTCTGATGAATGGTCTTCTCATTTCTTCACTGAGTCCTAAAGGTTTTCACATTCTGCAATTTTCTCAGCTAAATAGCTCTAGGCATAACTGCTTATAAAACCATAGACTATCATATAACCTTACACTTGGAAAGAACCTGAGAGACCACCTAATCCAACCCCTTCATTTTACTGCTAGAGAAATTGGGTCCTCCAGAGGGCATGTAACTTGTTCAATGTCATCCAGTTAATTTGTAGACTGGGCAGAATTTTCCCAAACTAATTTTTTGACCTGGGTAGAACCACAGTGAAAAGCATTTTTATAATGCTCTTGCTTTCCCAATCTGGATCCTTTTGAAATGCCACGTGAAATGAGACCTAGCACCAAATTTATGACTCTTAATCCTAAGGGGAGAAAAAAATTACAACGGAAAAAAAAGTGTAATGTGAGAAATAATTAAGTGAGATTTGGGATTAGCATGCTTTTTAATCCAGGCTTTGAGCTGGTTTACTCCAATACTTGCTTATTACTCCAATTTACTTGCTTATAATTTGCATTTTCAGGCCAGATATACTGAATCAGAATGTACATTCTAATAAGATCCCTATTTACATTTTTTGGGGGGGCAGTTCTTTGTTCTCTTTATTTCTCTCTGTTCCCTATTTACATTTAATAAGATCTTAAGTATATATAAGAATCACCTTGGGAATAAACTGGATCAAAACCTTGTTAATTGGCCATCTATTACAACCCAGGCCTGAGGAGTACTAGTTAATTGAAGGTTGGCCAGGTCAATCCTAAGAGATGGCTTTGTTTTAACTAATGACTTTCTTTTTAACTGATCTTTAGGGAAAATGGACCAACCTAAACACCCTCAATTCACTCCCTGCCACTGAGTCCTTTCCAATACAGAGGGTGGCTTTGGGTCAGAATTGACTCAATGCCTGGGAGTCCCACCACAGAGGGGGGGAAAAGTCAGCATGGGAATCAGAGGAGGCTCCATACTATGTTGTCATTTTTGCTCACACCATACGTTGTGCTGCCAGATCAGAACAGGACTCAGGATGAAGCCTGGATCGACTGGATCCAGAAAAGTACTGCCTGCAATGAAACAAGGAATGGGACCTTCCAGTGGGTTGGGTTTATGCCAGGAATGCAGACCAAAATATTTGGTGCCTAGAAAGAGACAAGTGGAAAACAAGTTATTTTTTAAATAGGATACCTTCAAGAGATGTTCTAGAAGTAAAAGAGCCGGTCTGTTTTAAAAGCATGTCATGTTGAAACTGGAAGGGATTGTCCAAAGTTTCTAATAAAAAAGGGAAGAGGCCAAAGAAATAAGCAACTTGCTAACATTTTCACTGAACGTTAGGAATAGCACTTAGCCCAAACTTTGGACTTTCAGACTCTCAGGACTAAGCTCTTTGCATGGTCTGGTATCGGATCCCTTTGAAATACAACTTCAAGGCCCTAAGAGGAAGGATCACCAATCTGTGGTATTTATATTGTATATCTTTTCTTTCTTGCTTTTTTATTATCTCTCTCTTTTTAAAAAATATCATTTTATCGGGGGCTCATACAAC
>NW_022103915.1:91365893-91369893 GCF_000313985.2 Echinops telfairi
CTTTCCTCTTGTCCCCCTATCACATTCATTTTTCATTTGGGTTTCAGTAATTTCCCTCAGTTACATTGCCCTTAATCAAGCCCTACCAGATATCCTACACCCTCATCGCCACCAATTTTAGATTACTTGTTGCTCCCTTTTCCCTGGGTTTGTTAACACCCACTTCCTTTCCCCACCATCCCTCTCCCATGTCCCCCCTCCCTTCCCCCTTGGAACTGTTGGTCCTGTGTTTTCTCCTCTGAATTATTTATCCTGCCTATCATATCTAGATAAACATTCAGAAACAATAATAAGCACAAAAACAAGGCAGAGCAAAACAAAACAACAAATGAAAACTAAAACAACAACAAAACAACAGCAACCAGAAAGAGAAAGAAAGAAAGAAGGGAAAAAAGCCTATGAATAGTTCCAGGTCTGTTTGTTGACCTGTAGGAGTGTTTTCTGGTTGAGTCTGATGGGGTGCCACACCCTGGCCCCAAAGTCTATTTTTGGTATTCCCTGGGGCTTCATTGCTTTGCTCCCCTTTGCTACTCTGTTGCACACCCTTTGCATTTCGCCCCAGTGTGGTGGGGTCAGATTGGGCACAATTCCCACACTGTGTCTCCAGTGTTGTACTTCGTAGTGATATGTGTCAATGTTTCTTTTCAACAATGCAATAGAGCAAAGCTGCAAGTACAAACAGCTTCAGTTGAAACTGCAAATCAAAGGTCTCTCAGATGTGTGTGTGTGTGTCCACACACATGCTCATGAAAAAGTGAGAAAGTGAAAGATGAATAGGAAATCCATTCAGGAAAAGGAGGTAAAGTATTAATAGGGAAAGACCCCTGTTCTAGTAGGGATGTTAAGAATTAGAGAGACTGAATTTGTTTCTTATGAATAAAAATGAGTAAGTGATGCTATCAGTACTAGATGTTGCAAGTGGGGAAGCTGGTGCCTTTGGGAAGAGGTAGAGATGAGAAAGGGAGCCGGTGTGGGGATGGGATGGAGAGAGAGGGGATGGAGGTGGGAATGGCACTGAATCACCCCGTTCAATCCCATCCATCTCCACTTTGGAACGATGTAGACATCAACTCCATCCTGTTGGCTGTTCTTAGGTGCCGATGAATCAATTCTCACCCAGCTCGACTCTATGCCCAACAAAATGAAGCACTTCCTGGTCCTACGTCATCCACATGGTTGTTGCTGTGTTTGAAGAGAAAGTCCAGGAAATTAAATGTATTAAATTGGTAAGTATGGTCTAAGCATTGAAGGATAGTGTTAAAACAAACTAATGTTGGTGACCTATGAAAAAAAATTTAGACAGGAATTTATAGTCCAATCTTAGCTTTGTAGTAAGTCATTTAACCTCTCTGTCAGTTGTCCAAAGGTAAAATATAAATAAGAAAACTAGTTCTTAATATGGATAGCACAAATGGGAAAAGCCTAAATGTCCAACAGCCATGAAATAAATAATACAATATTTATATACTAGAATCTTGTCAACATGATAAATGATGGTTTTGCAACACACTAAAATTTTACAGTGTCATAAAGTAAAAAAGTCATGAAAAAGAAACTTTGTATTGAATTCTATCAATTTCATACAAATGACATACATGTATGCAAACTACTTGAAAAGAAAACATCAAAATGGTGATTTTTCCATGTGGGCTTTGTTGCTTCCCTGCTAGATGGCCACTTGTTTGACTACAAGCCTTTAAGACCCCAGACACTATCCTTTAATAGCTGGGCACCATCAGCTTTCTTCACCACAATTGCTTATGCAACCATTTTGTCTTCAGCCATCATGTAGGGAAGGTGAGTATCATACAATGCCACATGATTAGAACAAACCATTCTTGTACTGAGGTAAGATTTAAGTAGAGGCCCAAAGTCTATCTGCTTCCTTGTTTCTCGTGGAAGCAGCTGATGTGTTGGGGAATCAGGAAGCAGGATTCTCTGGAAATATCATCAGGTAAGAAGGCGGAATGGAGACAGGGCTGGTGTCAGAACTCAACTCAGCACTCTCACAATTGAGTAAATAAATACTCCCTTTATGGACCTCTGTGCCAAGTCCTTAGTTTTTGTGACTCATTTAATCCCACCCCCATGCCCCCACCCCTGACTTTTTTTTTTTTTAATGGAGAAACTAAAGTACAGAGAGGGGCAGCAATTTGAGCACAAAACTAATAAATGCTGGAGCCATGGTTTGAATCCAAGTTTTACTGATTCTGAAATTTATGGTTTTTCCAACAATGTCCAATGAGTCCCAAAAACATTTAACATCAGATTCATCCAAGGAGAATTTTGAAAATACGCATTTGTAAATTCCATTCTTAGAAATTCTGAGTTGATACATCAGAAATGGGGCCAAGGAATTTGCAATTTTAGAAGCATTTGTGCTTTTCAGGTCAGAAAGGTTCAGGGACCCCTGTGGCATCCCATATTGCCGCTCCCATTTCCACAGGGACAGGGTGGGCGCTGATCCACAGTCCCAAAGGAGTCGGCGGAGGGAGTGAGGCTGAGGAAGCTGCTTGTAAACTTTGCCTGCTGCCCACAGCGCCCCCTTCTTGGTCTCAGCCAATTTGTTAGCTTCACCCCGACCTCTCAGAAATGGAGAATGCTAGACAACCAGAAAAAGTGCTAACACCGTAATGCAACTAGCACAAGACAGAGGAATTTGTTCTCAGTAGAACTCCTGACCAAAAATTCTGTCTGTGATTGGTTACCAAGAAGACGCTTCTGACAGTGAAGACCGAGAGGCAATGACTACCCATCTTCCTGCCTCCTAAGTAGTTTGCTTTCATAATAATAATGATAATAATAATAAATACTTGGTAGTAAGTCTAGTGCTACTCTGCCATTATTAGTTTGTTAGTTTCAGCTTCAGCATCCTTATTTTAGAGAGGCGCCAGCAACATAAAGATGGAAATCTCTTAGTTTATGCAAGCATGATATAGTCTCATAGCATTTATCACGTTTCATTGTTATTACGTCTCTAATGGCCTAGTCCCCCTTATGCTATGAGCTTTCTGAAAGCAAGGACCTCTTAGTTGATTTATTAATTAAATAAAAAAAATTTTTGACCTTTACTTTCTTGTCCACCCCTGCTTCTCACAGCATGCCCAATGCTCTTTAAATAGTGACTGAGTAATTGAATGAACCACAAGTCTAAGGCTATGTGCATAGTTTGTTTCCCACTTAGAGAGCCAAAGGCTTGGGCTGAAACTGAGACCAGTTCACAGCACCCCAGTGGACACAGATCACAGGAACCCCCAGGGTCTCCAACGTCACCAAATCTCAACCTTTGTTACACGATCGAGCCTGGAATTAAGGGTGAGAATCAGATACAAAGGTAAGCAGGTACGCGGACTTTAGTCAGCTGCCATCTCTCAGAGCCTTTCCCAGTCACAAAGAACAGTGTAGAGAAGCCCTTGATCTGTTGTAGCAGTTCTTGGTTTAGTTAGTTTTTGTAACATTGTTGCTTATATGTATATGTCTTACTGGTTACAATTCTTGTTCTGGTTTAATTCCATTGGCAATCCTTATTTTCTGGATTATCTTTAGCTTTTTTTTTGTTTTTGTTTTTGTTTTACCATGGCTGAAGCTGCTCTCAAAGCAGGTCTGAAGGAGCCTCCCTGACCACTGACTCAGAGCTGGAGGAATGAGCATCAGGGCCCCAGACAGGTCCTGGGGTCAGGTGACCTGCCAAGCTGTGAGTGCCCATAGCTACAACTGTTGACTGGGGTCTTGGGATAAAGGGAAAGTTCAGACCTGAAAGACTTCAAATGGCAGTCAGGTGGTTTAGGGTCCTTGATTTCAGTTCTAAGCCCCAGGAGTAAGCCCAGGGCAATGAAAAGGACCAAGGAATCTCTTGGACTCACGTAGGAGTGGCTGCATCCTGGATCTGGCTGTACAGGGCCTGGCCTACTGCAGTCCCTGCATACACAGACCAATGGTACAAGTGCATGACCTCCACCGAGCCAGTAAAGGGCCCGGTGCTGCCAGGGGGACAGGTGGT
>NW_022103915.1:91371183-91374053 GCF_000313985.2 Echinops telfairi
GAAGGTCCTTCTAGTTTTTCCCCTCGTGCTGCTCTTCTTATTCTCTAGTGAAAAAATAAGATGCTGTCTTAAAGAAACTACCATTTTGTAGAATTTTAAAGCATATATTGTTCAAGTGCCTTGGGTGTTACCATCTAGTTTCTTTCGAATCATATCTCCCATTAAAAATCATATCTTTCTTTCCCACTCATATTTTCACATGGTAGTTTAGAATTTAGTTTACCCTCTCAATTATTCCCTGTCTGTCTTCAGCTTTTCTGTGTCCAGCGTTACTGTGTTTGTAGGTCAGTCCCACATACATTGTTGTTAGATGCCGTTGAGTAGGTTCCGACTCATTGCAACACTCTGTCACTGAAACACCGCCTGGTCCTGCACCATCCCCACAATGCGTGTTGTGTTCGAGCTCATGGCTGTGTCAGCCCCCCTGGTTGAGGGCCTTCCTCTTTTCCATGCACCTCTACTTTTCTGAGCAATACGTTCTTTCCCATGGACTGGTCTCTCCTGATAATATATCAAAGGATGTGAGGTATGTCCCTCCATCTTTGCTCCTAAGAAGCATTCTGGCTGTACTTCTTTTGAGCCAGACTTGTTTGGTTTTTTGGCGATACCTTCAATATTCCTGGTACCTTCAATATTCTTTGCCAGCACCATAACTAAAACCCATCGATTCTTCTTCTGTCTTCCTTATTCAGTGTCCAACTTTCGCATGCATCTGAGGCAACTGAAAATACCATGGCTTGAATCAAGTGCATCTTAGTCCTCAAAGTACCACCCTTCCTTTTCCACCCTCTAGTCTAAAGAGATCTTGTGCTGCAGGTTAACTCAATAACGTGTGTTGCTTGAGCTCTTGACTGCTGCTTCCAGGATCATTGATTGTGAATCCAAGCAAGACAAACTCCTTGCCTCTTTAACCTTTGCTCCATTTATAATGATGTTACCCATGGTTCAGTTGGGAGGATTTTGGTTTTATTTTTTTGTTTTTACATGTGTTACCCCACATTGTTAGAAGACAAAGAAACAAAACAAAACACCCCATCATTTTTATATAGAAGGCAATCTTTTTTCTTTTTTAATAAATCATCTTCTTGGGGGCTCTTACAGCTCTTATAACAATGCATACATCAATTGTATCAAGCACATTTGTACATGTTGCCATCATCGTTTTCAAAACATTTTCTTTCTACTTGAGCCCTTGCTATCACCTCCTTCCCCCCTCCCACCCTACTGAACCCTTGATAAATTATAAATTATTATTATTGATTTCTTACACTGTCTGTTGTCTCCCTTCACCCACATTTCCGTTGTTCGTCCCCCGTCCATTTATCCATTCAAATTTCCCTGATTATGTCATATTATTTTTTAAGTTTTTATTTGATCAGAAGCCAGGTCAGGTCTTTAAAAAACAAGCAAACAAACCTGTGTGTGTGTGTGTGTGATATGGTGATAATTGCAACTGGCTCCCCCTTGCTCCCCCTTCTTCCTCCCCCTCTGCCCACCCTTATGGTATTGCTGCTCCCATTTCTATTCCTGTAGAGGGCAATCTTATGTACCGAATTTTATTCATTCCACTCTCTGATATTGTTTTTATTTTTATGCATCCTAATGGAAAATTTAAAATCTATAAAAGCAGAAAGAATATTGTGAACCTCCAGGTATGATCCCTCATTTCAACAGCTGTAATCTCATGGCCAATCCTGTTTGCCCTACACCTTTATCTATTTCTACCTACCCACTGACCACCGCCTTAGTCACTGCGGAATAAAGCTCATACATCAAATAATTTCTTTCTTTGTTTTATCAAATAATTTCATTGGCAATTATTTCAGTGTGTATCTCATAGAAGATATTATCTTTTAGAACATATCTACATAATCACATCTGGGGAAAAGTTAACATCAGCTCTTTAATATCATTAAATATATAATGAGGGTTCAAATTTCCCTGATTATGTCATATTACTTTAAAGTTTTTATTGGATTAGAAGCCAGGTAAGGTCTTTAAAAAAATCATTTTATTGGGGGCTCTTACAGCTCTTACCACAATCTATACATCCATCCATTGTGTCGAGCACATTTGTACCTATGTTGCCATCATCATTTTCACAACATTTTCTTTCTATTTGAGCCCTTAGTATCTGCTCATCTTTCCCCCTCCCCCACCCTCCCTCCTTCATGAACCCTTGATAATTTATAATTTTTTCCCCATGTCTTACACTGACTGATGTCTCCTTTGCTCCACTTTTCTGTTGTCTGTTCCCCTGGGAGGGGGATATATGTAGATCATTGTGATTGGTTCCCCCTTTCTCCCTCCTACCTTCCCCCTACCCTCCTGGTATCACTACTCTCATTATTGGTCCTGAAGGGTTTATCTGTCCTGGATTCCATGTGTTGCAAGCTCTTATCTGTACCAGTGTACGGATTCGTAAGGTAGAATTTAGGTCATGACAGTGTGGGGGGGGGGCTGGGGGAGGGGGAAGAAATGTTGAAGAACTAAAGGAAAGTTGTTTGTTTTGTCAGTGTTATGCTGCACCCTGACTGTCTCATCTCTCTCTTGTGACCCATCTGTAAGGAGATGTCCAATTGTCTGCAGATGGGCTTTGGGTCTCTACTCTGTGCTCCCCCTCATTCACATCGATATGATTTTTTATTCTGGGTCTTTGATGCCTAATACTTGATCCCAATCGACACCTCATGATCACATAGGCTGGTGTTCCTCTTCCATGGGGGCCTTGTTGCTTCTCGGCTAAATGACCACTTGTTTATCTGCAAGCCTTTAAGACCCCAGATGCTATATCTTTTGCTAGCTGGTTACCATCAGCTTTCTTCACCACATTTGTTTATGCACCCATTTTGTCTTCAGCAATCTTGTCG
>NW_022103915.1:91374626-91376656 GCF_000313985.2 Echinops telfairi
TATAAATTGTTCCAGGTCTGCCTGTTGACTTTATGAGTGTTTTCCAGTTGAGTCTGATGGGGTGCCATGCCCGGCCCCAAAGCCTATTTTTGGGGTTCCTCGGGCACTTCGTTGTCTTGCTCCCTTGCTGCTCTGTTGCACGCCCTTAACGCTTCGCCCTGGTTCCTTCTCGTCTAAAAAAAGAAATTACCAGCAATTTATTTGCTGAATAAATTTAGGTTGCTTGTCTAGTTGAATCTCTTATGATGTGGAGTTTGTTAAGTATTTGCAAGGTCTTCAGAAATTTCCTGGAAAAATTCCATTTTCCTTAAATGTTTTGAAGCTTTCTTGTACTTCTACCATATAATTTAAACGATCCCTTGTCTTCCCATTTCCTATAAATTTGTATTTAGAGATTTCATCTGATTCTGGTTAACATCTTTTGAACAAACAAACAAGCAAAAGGATAGTATAGGAACATCCATTGGAGGCCACATAAAGCTGTTCCTCTTTGTGATGTTAACATCCATGGATGACATTGCTTAGATCCATAATTTAATTAGAAATTTTCAAGATGCTGTGCTTCTTCTAGCATTCTTTCTCCACTTAACATTACCAAAAAATTAATTTTGTCACCCTGCGCTATATTCCTAATGGGGAAGTCAGTTCCCTGGAATACCGGCTCTGGTGACTGGATCCCAGAGGTGTGGGGAACCACACAGGTGGGACAGTGATGGTAGCCAGGCCTTGGCACAGGGAGGAGATGAATTGCACTGGAATGACAATAAAATATGCAGCCGACCTTAGAAGGAATATTGAGTCTAGGATAGCTTTTCAAAGTTGGGGTGGTCCCTTTCTGCCCTCCCTCATCACTGTTTATGAGCTGCTCCTGGGGAGAGGTGTCCTCTTGGTGAGCCAGCTTTCCTTTCAGGCCATCCTGGAGCTTCACTCACCAGCCTTCGCAGTGAACACTCCTGGCAGCTGGGAAAAGCAGCATCGCCGTCCTGAAGAGAGAGAGGCCTGGGCAGTGCAATGCAGTATCCGGTCCAGAGACAAGCTGAATGCTTGCCTTGCTTACGGGATGCAGGAACCATGTATTAGCCCCATATTCCACTGCTCCTCAGTTCTGTCTCATTCATTTCGGTGAGTTTTAACTTTCTGCAATAGACAATGCCCTTGTTTTTCATCTTTCTGGTTACCAGCTTAATCTTTAGTACTGTACATTTTATTTCTCAGACATTTGAATCTTAGCTATTTGTAGTCTCTATTGAGTTAGCATTTTAAAAATGATATATGTTTGACTTCCTTACACTCTACGTTGTTGATCTCTGATTTCTTAAAAAATTTTAGTTTTCCAAAGCAGCTTGTTCTTGGTAAATGGACTCAGTGCTTTCTTGACTTTCTCTGATTGTGCCAATTAGAATTTTAAAAAAATCTTTTATTTTGAAGTAATTACAGACTTTCAGATTTCTTAGGCTGCGTTCTCCAGAGAAGCAAAACCAGCGAAGTTTATATATGTATAGAGAGACAGTTATATCCAGAATTATTGTTTGTTTTGGTTGTTGCCTTGTTTGCTTCCCGTTTGTGTTCGTATGATTTTCTGCCTATGAAATGCAAGACAGGCACATCTATAGAGACTATAATTGGATTGACAATTGCCCAGAGGCATGGCAGGGAGGATGGGGCAAATGGGGAGCTAACAACGAGTAGGAGAAAATGTTCTGAATCCCCTTGCAGAGGGGTCTTGGGGAGGAGACGAGCCAGACAGGATGCAATGTAGCCCCGATGAAAAATACAACTTTCCTCTAGTTCCTAAATGCTTCCTCCCCTCTCACTATCATGATCCCAATTCGACCTTGCAAGTCTGGCTAGACCAGAGGATGTACACTGGTACAGAGAGGAACTGGAAATACAGGGAATCCAGGGCGGATGATCCCTTCAGGACCAGTGGTGTGAGTGGTGATTCTGGGAGGGTAGAGGGAGAGTGGGTAGGAAAGAGGGAACTGATTACAAGGAACTATAGGTGACCTCCTCCTTGGGGGATGGACAAC
>NW_022103915.1:91376994-91378052 GCF_000313985.2 Echinops telfairi
ATCTTCTTAATATGATTAAATTACAAGATGTATGAAATCTAGTCCAATAAAGCTATTTATTTATTTTAAAGAAACTGGATTACATGTTTTCTTGTGAATTGGGGAGGGGACAAATCCAAGTTGTAGAACCAGGTAAGTCTAAGTCTAGGCAGGTTCCAACTCAGTGGGTTAGATGTTATGCTGGAGGCTCCTCCTGACTTCACCTACCATGGACAGTAGCAAAACAGTAGTATCTCACCTCTGAATTCTTCTCCCCCGCCCTTATCTCTTAAATTAATTAAGGCTGTTGAAGTCATGATTCCTGTGCTTTCAGAATCTGAGTGTAGAGTATAGTTTTAATTTAATATCATGAGAAGTTAGGTTATGGGATATGTAGAAGTCATTCCGATAAAGTTGTTTTATTGATATCAGGGGAATAAAAATTTGAGAACAAGGAGAGAGTTCTAGGAAATGTTGCATGGGGCAGGATACCAGCCATTTTCATCCCAGCAAATGATAAAACAAATGCAAATACTCTTAAACTGAAGCCAGAATTTCTTACAAAGAATTTTCTGGAAGAATGAGGATCTTAATGTAGAAGAGAGTTTAATAACTTTCTCTAGATTTTGGAAAGGTTCTCATCTGTATGGGCCATAGATTCTTATCTGGGGGATGGGTTCAATCGCTAATAGCTTCTCAGAGTACTTTCCACCCCCTGGAGTCATTCATTTAGCATCCTTAAGGAGGGATTTCCCTGACAGGTTTGCATTGAATAGCAGAACAAATAGGCCCTAGCATATCCATACAACACGCTAACTTGTCATTTAGGCCGCCTGAGGGCTGCAGTCAATTGCTCTGCCACCTTTTAAAGTGAATACACAAATGCTAAGCATCAGTGATAAGATCATCTTGTTTTATTGTATTAGAACTCCTCCCCTCTGGTGCTTAGAAATGAATTGCTCACAGGAGGGAAAAGGGGTATTGGCTTAATAACTTATAATCAGATATGCCACACAGTAAATGTGAACTTCCCATTTCCCTATGTTAGTCATTCTCCCCCCTGCCCCCAAAGAACAATT
>NW_022103915.1:91378152-91379465 GCF_000313985.2 Echinops telfairi
CATCTCACAGTATGAAAAAGGAGCGTAGAAATCTTTGAACATAAAGCAAAAAAGTGAGACTCAAGCAATGGAGTAAACCAGAGATTAGCGACTATCTTATCGTTCTTTCAAAAAAATCATGCCAAGACAATATTAATGGTATTAACATAGAGTTTATAATCATTGCTATAGACACTTCATAAATGTTAACTTACTCAATACTTGCAGCACCGCCCTGAAGGAGGTATGATTATCATATTCATTTTATGCAAGAGGGGAATGAAGCCTAGAGGTTAAGTGATTCATCGCACACTGGTATGGATGGTATGATGCTAAACTGTCCCTAGTGAATTACTGAATCCTGATAATTTAGTTTACTCAATGCCGTGTTTCTAGGGAAGACTCAATCAGCTTTGTTTATGTTTTTTCCTGAGAAAACAGCATCCAGTCCAATTTCAAATTAGGAAGAATCTTTGGCTTAATTTCTTTAGCCTCTAAAAGTCCCTCAGAGCCTTTACTTGGATAATTAGTTGTGAACAGTATCAATTATATCTAAGTGGACAAATTTAATTACCACAGAAGAGCAATTGATTTTTTTAATTACCATTGATTGCTCAATGGTTATCTCGGTGTAAAGATTGGTGCGTTCTGAATCTTCAATTCAATTGGTTTATTATGTAGTCCAAAGGTTGACAAGATATTCAGAGAGGTGAAATGTTTCCCCGTGTTCCCTTTATTCCCATCGAAGGGTAAACATCATGGGAACCTAAGACAGTCAACATTCAATGACAGCCTCAATAATGAAAATTAGTATTAAATCATCAGTAGGTTTTTCCTCAATTTGGGGGTACAATGACACCCTTGTTTTCCTAATGGTGGGGGCAGAACTTACCATATTAGCAGTATCACTGGGGACCAAGATGCTGATATATATGTATATATATATATATATATATCATTTTATTAGGGGCTCATACAACTCTTATCACAATCCATACATACATCAGTTGTGTCAAGCACATTTGTACATTAATTGCCCTCATCATTCTCAAAACCTTTGCTCTCCACTTAAGCACCTGGCATCAGCTCCTCATTTTTCCCCTCGCTCCCCCCTCCCTCATGAACCCTTGATAATTTATAAATTATTATCTTGTCATATCTTACACTGTCCGACTTCTCCCTTCACCCACTTTTCTGTTGTCTGTCCCCCAGGGAGGAGGTTATATGTAGATCTTTGTAATTGGTTCCCCCTTTCCACCCCACTCTCCTTCCACCCTCCTGGTATCGCCACTCTCACCACTGGTCCTGAAGGGATCATCGGCCTTGGATTCCCT
>NW_022103915.1:91383388-91390341 GCF_000313985.2 Echinops telfairi
TTGGATGTTGTCAAATGCTTTTTCGGCATCTATTGATATTATCATGTGGTTCTTATAGTTTTTCATGTGACGCTGATATTTTTAATTCTGGGATTCAAATGTTATCATCTACAATGGAGATCCTTTAGATCAGCGGTTCTCAACCTGTGGGTCGTGACCCCTTTGGGGGTCAAACAACCCTTTCACAGGGGTCACCCGATTCATAACAGTAGCAAAATTGCAGTTATGAAGTAGCAGCAAAAATAATTTTATGGTTGGGTGTCACCACAACATGAGGAACTGCATTAAAGGGTCACAGCATTAGGAAGGTTGAGAACCACTGCTTTAAATCATAACAATGCTGCAAAATTCACATGGATTCAGAGAGGAAAGGGGACATGAATCTTTGATCTAGTCTTACTCCTTGCTTCAATAATATCTGACAGGATGATTTAATTTTTCTGTACCTCAATTTCTGGTCTTTAAAATAAGGGCAATGATACCTCTTTACCTTTAATATATGCCAAAATGCGCCAGTGTTGTGAAAATGTATTAAGTGCAAATTCAAGATCAGTATTTTGATACAATCATACTATTTGCATGAAATTTTGTTATAAAAATTTGGCCTGGCACTACCAGTTTTTGATTGCTTTCTAACAATCATTTATTATGTCTCACACAGCCACCAGTCAGCTTGGTGGGTGCTGCTGGTCTGTGCCAGATTCAGTTGTTTAGTGAGGCTTGTGTGCACATCTGTGATTTGCTGGGGGGCAAGCTAGGATGCTTTGGCTCCATTATACATCCTCTTCCCCTTCAGCAGGTCTACTCTGATGGGAAAGGAAGAGAAGCCAGAGAGTGTATGTGTAGAAGCCTCTTGAAGTCTTGGCTCAGAACTGACAGTCTGTTTGTCTACCACATTGTATTGGCCAAGGCCAGCTACAAGTCAGCCTGATTCAAGGATGGGAGTTGACAACAAAGAAAGTCCACATCTTGATGGGAGGTGCTGTAAAGACACATTGTATGGAGGGGAAGCAATTGGAGACCTTTTGGTAACCAATCTACTACTTTAATTGGTTCACTTAATACCAATTTAAACTATGATTGTGTTTACTGTAATCTACTCTAGTAGTGATTTTTGACAATTTCCATTTTAAAAGGAGCCCTTGTGGCACAGTGGGTTAAGTGTTGTGCTGCTGACTGAAAAGCTGATGGTTCAAACCCACCAGCCACTCCATGAGACAAAGCTGAGGCAGTCTGGCACACTAAATATTGATAGCCTCTGAAACTGTGGACAGCAAGGGTCACTCTGAGTCAGCATTGACTCAATGACAGTGGGTTTGATTTCTTTGGGTCCTATCAGTATATTTCTTTATATGTTTGCATGTATTCATATCCACACTTTGCTGCCTGTAAATGCAACCAAACTCACTGCCATCAAGTCAATGCTGACTCATATTGACCCCCTGTGGGTTTCTGAGACTGTCGCTGTTTACTGGAGCAGAAAACCCAGTCTTTCTCCTGCGGAGCTTCTTGGTGGTTTCGAACTGCCAACCATGCCGGTCGCAGCCCAACTTGTGATCACTACACCACATGGGTTCCTATAGGTACACTTAAAATAAGCCATCTGAAATGTATTTTCAAATATCCCAGCCACCTCTTACCTGGAAAATAATTTTGATATATTTTCACTTAATTGTCAACTCATGTCCTATGTCGGTACACGTACAAGGAAATAAAACAACCAGCAGATCTGATGGAAACTACTGTTGGGATCGAGGGCATGCCCGTGATGTGGTTTGTAGTACTGGGTTCTTGGTTGCCCCTCCTTACCAGTATGATGAACAGTCAGATTAAATGGAGGATTGAGACAATACTAATAGAAAACCCGGGCTCCACCTCTGCTGTTGAGAACAAAGAGATGGATTGTGCTTTTGTTTTATTCGATTTGAGCTACCCTGAGCTCAACTGTTGTCTGCACTGATTCAACTCCCTGAATATGTGTTTAGCTTTCAATTTCACTTGGATTTAGACATCGAATTGAGGTTGTAGCTATATAATGCCAAACATCTGGATGTTTTTCCTCAACTGTGCCAAATATACATAGATGTTTGGAGGACACGTTCAACTTTGTGGTTACTTGGCAACCTTATAGATGCTCCTCAGCAAGATGCACCGCACCGCAGGGACAACTCCGGAAGATTGGAGCCAAAAGGCTGATTTCAGATTGTTTTTAATTTTAAGAACTGTAAATATAAACTATCGAGATTACTCAACACATACTTGGCAATATCATGTAGAGCCTAACATCTCTCTGTGTTGGCATCTTGTTCAGAAACTTTTAAAACATATTGCCACAACATTTTCTAAATGACTGTATTATCCTATAATGCTATATTTGGCAAACACAACCTACAATACAGTAGCTAAGAGTAAAAGCTCATTTTATTTGCATACCATTGTTAACCACTCTCGTGTAGTACTTACCAAATGTGTCAGATTATTAAGATCTATTTAATGACTTAATGGATGAGATACATTGTTCTTAAATTCAATTACACCCTTTGCACCTCTGGAATTCAGGTCATGTCAGCATTTCTATTATGTAAGTGCCTGGGCTTAGCAATTTATAACCGAGTAATATACAAATTGGCTCCAAGCTCCAAGCTAGCTAATTCAGGTCACGGCCTGGCATGAATTCCCATCCCCCCGTCCAACTTATAGCACATAGGACTTTTTCTGTGTGCATCTTCTGCTTTCTAAAATCTTTTTTTTTCAAGAAAATTTCTATTGAGGTTTTCATGTGACAGAAGGGAAATGTTTTTCATTTCCTGATTGCTTCCTAAGACAAGGCTTTTGCCCTCTTTGTGCTGAGTCACAATCCTCTCTCAGACAACTTGACTTTGACTCTGCTTCTTGGTTCTGTGACCTGGAGCTGTCACTTACTCTCCAGGAGCTCCACTTTACTCGTCTGCCAAATGGGCCATTACTAACAGTGACTCCCTCACAGGGATTCTGTGAGGCTTTAATGAGATACGTTATGCTCTGCGTTTAGAAAAATACATACTAATTGCTCAACCATTAACTTTTATTATTATGTACTAAGAGATTTAGTATCGGCTCATCCAACAATAGAAAAATATCAGAAAAGGACAGGATATTGCGGCAAGAATGGGCAAATAAGAGTGGGATGAAGGACTGTGGCTTTAAGACAGACATCACCCTGTCAATAAATAAGTCGTTTTCTTTTTTAGAAATTATGATTTTCATTGCTTTTCTTAGGAAGGGCATAAGATTTCTTGAAGCAGCTGCAGGGATAGGCTACCAGATTTGTGCTCTCTCTCTCTGGTCTCTGGTGTGTGTAATGAAATATTCTACTCCAGGTAACTATACTCATCTAGAAACTTCAAGAACATGAACATATTTTTCCTGGATGTGGGAAATAAATGCTGCTCTTTTATTGACTATTTTCTTGTGCATAATTCACGAACTGATTCAATGTTGCATTAACTAAGGACTCAATAACTAGTATGGAAACTCTCAAAAAATCGGCAAGAGGTTGCTTCATCGACCAAAACTCTGCTTTCCTTTCTGAGTATTAACAGCAGAGTTGCTGCCATGATCGCGTTTCTGCAGGGAGCAGTGGGGAGGCCATGGTGGGAGGACGTCACACAGGGTCCTTGCAGTAGTGTGGAACCCCGAGCCCTGGAGATGGGCAAGGATTCCAGAAAGTCAGGTAAATGTGAAGGAAACCCAAATCCTTAGAAGGATTTTATTCTTTTTTTTCTTGAAGGAACCCCTTCTATCATGATACGCTGTTTAAACACCCAACACTGTATTTTCCAATTCAGTTAACTAAGTTTTCACCTCTGGAAAATCTTTGGGCTATTCTGCTTGATCTGCCTCAGGAGGGATGTGCTGTTTCTGTCCCCCATACAATGCACATGGCACTCCTCCAGCCACCATCTGCTGCTTTCCCGGTGTCACTAGACAAACAGAATCTTCGAGTGGAAAGGCTTTCACAACTCAGCTCGCTCTGAATTCTCACACGTGGATATCGGATATGTTGTGTCAGTCTGGGTAGACTGGAGAAAAATTCATAGCCCTTGCAGGTGTATAGGAAAGAGCTTTATATACATGAGTAGTGGAATATTGAGAAAACATCCCAGGCCAATTAAAATCCATAAGTCCGATATTAGCCCATATATCCGATACCAATCCATAAACTCCTCTTCAGACTCAGGAAACACATGCAATGACACCAAATGCAGGAAGATCACAGGCTAGCGGATGCAAAGTCTTGTGGATCCAGTAGCAGTAGAAGCATCTCAGCGCTGGCAGGGGTCTCCACGTGGCTCCTTCATTTCCCAGGCATAGGGTCTATCAGGGTAGTGCCATGTGTCTTGTCAGTAGAGCATTTTTCAGGGAGTGAGCCGAGAAAGAGTGTCTTCCACCTCCAAGAAGGAAATCCAGGAGTCCCCAGAATCCTCAGGAGAAGGCCATGCCCTTATTGGCTATGACCCGATTGACAGACTGGACTCCACCCCTTCATTCTTAATCCTCTCAAGTCCCAAATTGATATCCGATTATGTAACTACCAAATACCCTATTTCCCCCAAAGTAAGACATCCCCGAAAATAAGACCTACTTACAGTTTTGCCTCTTGCTGAAATATAAGGCACCCCCCCAAATAAGACCTCCCCCAAAATAAGTCCCCCCAAAGCTACCATAACTCTGGACTCTGGCCCATAGCGGCGGGCGCTGCTGTGCAGCTCACTGTTGGCCGCAGTGCAGCCGGAGCAGACATGAAGTGCGAGGTCTCTTAATAAAACAATAAATGTGTACCGTATTCTTCTTCATGGACAAATAAGATATCCCCTGAAAATAAGACCTAGCGCATCTTTTGAAGCAAAAATTAATATAAGACAGTGCCTTATTTTGGGGAAAACAGGGTATGTGCACTACTCTCTGCTCATGTGAGAGTCTTGTATTTTCTTCAAGGGAAAAACTTAGTCTTCAAAGACATGAAAAAGAGTTAAGATTTTAAAAACTTTGAAAAAGGTAAGAAGGCTGTACAGAGTACTGCATGAGTACTGTGGTCTTTTATCTATTTGTTTTAAGGATGTAAAAAAACAAAACAGAAAACTAAGCGAACCCTGAAATGTTTATAAATGAAGAACAAGGAAGGTAGATGCCATTCAGAATTCTAAACATAAAAGCCATTTATGAGCTAATTGTAAAAAAAGAAAAATGATAGAGAAATAATAAACTCCTTTTCAAAATTCAACTAACATTTAAAAGAGAGCCCACAAAATAGTTTTCTTCTCACGGCCACCAAGTCCGTTCTGACTCAGTAGAACTGCCTCTGGGTTTCTGAGACTGGAATTGTTTAGGAGTAGAAAGCTTCATCTTTCTTCCATGGAGCTGCTGGTAGCTTTAAACTGCTGACCTGTGTTTAACAGCCCAATTTGTGTTCCATCAAGCTACCAGGGCCCCTAAATAGTTGTTAGTAACCTTAAAACTTCTATGAATTATGAATAAGCTTGGCATCTATCAACTGACCACAAACCATCAATGCGAACTCTGCAATGGTGATGACTACTCTAGGTGTAGTTCACAGAAGGAAATAAAATGCAGCTGTTAAAAGAATCATGCAGGATGTACTTGGAGACAAACGTCTTAAAGTCGAATGGAGAGACAGAGCATTGTCCCAATCCCTGGTGACTAGTGTCCCTGTGAAGGGCACCTGCTGGAGCTAGGCATCCACGCAGCAGTAAACTGATCAGGGAGCTAACTTCTACTGACCGACAATGAATTGCTATCTCTCCATTTAACAACAGGCACAGTTAAAGATCATAGACAGTTTGGCCCATTTAAAGAGAATGCATTATAAGAGCCCCCAATAAAATGATCTTTAATAAATAAATAAAGAGAATGCAGACTTTATAGAAGGATAATGAACTGGCTAAGGAATCTAAAAGACATTTTCAATGTTACACTCACAGAATCTGTGATACTATGTATGTCTACTATTAACTGAGAAAAATTAGCTCACCATGAAGCTAGGGACAAAGAAGTATATATACCTAAGCCTTCCAGATTTTATTCCTTGTGAAAAACTTGCCATCCTTTTAGTACCATCTCAGGTGATGGCGTTGCTTTCTCTTACTCATCTAGGCAAAATTATTAAGTCTTGTGACCCCTGAGTATGGGTCAGGTATCAGGTATCAAAGACCCAGAACAAAAAAACATATCTATATG
This sequence comes from Echinops telfairi, assembly GCF_000313985.2. NCBI lineage: Eukaryota > Metazoa > Chordata > Mammalia > Afrosoricida > Tenrecidae > Echinops > Echinops telfairi. The sequence continues at coordinate 91,389,626 of NW_022103915.1, forward strand.
AATGAGGGGGAGTCTGGATTGGAGATCCAAAGCCCATCTGTAGACAATTGGACTTCCCCTTACAAGGAAGAGACAGGCCAGTCAGGGTGCAGTATCACATGGATAAAACATACAACTTTCCTTTAGTTCTTTAATGCTTCCTACCCACCCCCACCCCCCACTATCATGACCCCAGTTCTACCTTACCAATCGGGCTAGACCAGAGCATGTGCACTGGAACAGATAAGAGCTGGAGACACGTGAATCCAGGACAGACAAACCCCTCAGGACCAATAATGAGCGTAGCGATACCAGGAGGGTTAGGTGAAGGTTGGGGGATGCAAGGGGGAATGGATCACAGTGATCTACATAGAACCCTCTCCCAGGGGGATGGACAACAGAAAAGTGGGTGAAGGGAGACATTGGTCAATGTAAGACATTAAACAAAATTATAAATTATCAAAGGTTCATGAGGGAGAAAGAGTTGGGGAGGAGGGCAAATGAGCTGATACCTAGGCTCAAGTAGAAAGGCAATGTTTTGAAAATGATGATGGCAACATCTGTACAAATGTGCTTGACACAATGGATTTATATATGGATTTTGATAAGAGTTGTAAGAGTCCCCAATAAAATGATATAAAAAAAGAGATTAAAGTTCCTGCTTGGGGCATGGTGCCCCAACAGGCTAGACTGGAAAACACAAGCTTTTCTTTCTTGGTATATTTTAATTTGTTCTT
>NW_022103915.1:91391913-91394381 GCF_000313985.2 Echinops telfairi
TTTAAAAAAAAAAAGTTCCTGCTTGTTAAAAAAAAAGTTTTGGTATGCTAAATATTTTTATGTGCAATTTAATTTATTTTTCCTTGTCTTTTTATATCTAAACCAGAGACCAAGTGTTCATCATTCCAGATTTTACCTGACAAAATTGACAGGTGTCAAGTGTTTTTTAGCCTTATTTTTTTATAGCTTCAGCATTTTCCTCTTTTCAGCCTATCTTCATGGGTGCTCCACTCCAATTATTTAGCAGATCACACTTGTTTGAAACTCCTCTTTAGCAAAGAAGCACAGTAGGGTACAAAAGGATCAGCTTAGAGCTGAAATTGCACGTCATTGTTTTCATTTTTCACATTCAGCTTCACACTTGACTGTTTTGGCAGCACAAGAGCCTCCACTGCCTACTTGCCTGCACACATCGTATCAATATCGTTTGGGCAAGGAGTTAGGAGCTTGGAATTATGCCTTGCTTCCCTTTCTGGTCAATTCTGTCTCCTTGGGCAGTGATGTAACCCACCAAGTTCTCACAAATGGAATGAGGATCCTCAACAATTTCACAAGGTTGTTGTGTCAGTGAGACCATGTATGTAAAAGCACTTGCTAACTGGAAAAATACCATATAATGATGGCTACGATGATGACTTGGTCTACCATAACCTCTTGAAGACATGTTAGTGTGGAATATGGGGAACCGATTTCTTTTCCCCCCAGATGTGTTCCTCTTCAAGTAAAATGTGGTTGTTGTCTGGTGTGGTGGAGCTGGTTCTCATCCATAGTCACCCTATGCCCAACAGAATGGAGCACCACCCCTGGGACTTACAGTGGAGACTTTACATTTACTACCTTATTTTTGTAGGGTAATTTGGAATTCTAATGTTGCCTCACAAAAAAGTCCCTGCCAACAAGAAATATAATGATGCTAATCCCAATTCTATCTGCTACCTCCATTGCTTTTGGTCCTCAAGGTGAAAAGTCAGACGATGTTGTGAGGACAGACTGTGAGGCATAATTTGCATGAGAAGAAGAACTTGCAATGTCATAAGTATGTATTGTGACTGTTAGTTGTCCTCAGTTGTCCCTGACATATGTTGCAGAAAGGAGCAACATGCTACTGTTAGATCTTTCTGGAGCTAGATTTATACCTCGGTCCTTGGCTCCGCGCGAGAAAGAATTCGCGCCGAAGCCTGGCTCGTGATCGAAGTGAGTTTTATGAGGGTTAGAAGAAGTTTCAGGTTTACACGGCACCCATGGGGGCTCCTCCCGGACATGCGGCCTAGCTGGAAGCGGCTCTGCGTCCGTCCCACAAAGTGTGCCAAAGCTCTCTGCGCCTAAGTTCTCTCTCTCCCTTCTCTGGGCTTCTGCCTTTTCAAGGATTCCACAGGGAGGCGTGGTGGAAGACCCCTGATTGACCCCATTGGCTTAATTGAATTTACCTGGCTAGGTGAGCCAATTCAAGTTCACGCCCACCCCTGCCTACCGGCAGGAACCCTGAACATGTGTGGTGCGCCACTCCTTTGTTTCCCTACCTTGACCCTCTGGGCACGCGTTAACAGGACATCCCCCAGTCCTATGCTGGCCTACCTAACACTACCTGATCCTACACCATACGCATGATTAGTTACAGATCAGGCCCATTGTGAGCCACAGATTTTTCATTAGCTGATTATTGGAAGTAGATCACCATTTCTTTCTTCCTAGTTCATCTTGGTCTGGAGAAGGCCTTGCTGTTTTAAAACCACTGGATCCAGCCATTCTTTTGAAAATGCCTCCTAAGTGAGTAGCAAGGGATGTGTTCAAAGAGACACCTTATACTATTAACAAAATTGTAAATAGGCATCCTTAATGTTCATCAATTGAAGATTAATGTAAAAATTAGTGATACCTACACATGAGTACGAGGTATACCTTGGAACTTGCAAATTATATAGAGAATGGTGTAAGATATGGTGATTATTGTAAATGAAAAACGAAAACAATACCAACCCCTTTCCGGCGTCGTGATTATCCTAGTGACGCAATAAGAAGAGTACTGGTCGGTGTGTGTACGATGTACAAAATGTATCCATGTGGAACAGCTAGAAGGGAGACAGAAAGATGCTAGGGGCAAATCTCTGGGTGGTAGAATTCCTAGTGATTTTAATTTGTTCATTGCAATACTTTGTACTTGGCCATCCCCCCCACCACCACTGGCCATATATTACTTTTATAATCAGCAGCAAAATATAATTAAATAAAACCTCAAGCACAGGCCACCTGCTGAGCAAGCCCAGCCATGAACTCTGAAGCATTTCAGCTGTGAACACTTAAGTAATTGGAAATTGGGAGGACCATAACCAGTGGTCACTGGGGGCTAGTATTTGAATGAGAAACCCAAAGAGCTAGTTTTGGACCATGTTAACTTTCACATCACTGATATAATTAAAGTGAGTAAATCAGTGGGGGAAACACGCCACTCACCCTTCAGACACACGTCA
>NW_022103915.1:91395695-91411098 GCF_000313985.2 Echinops telfairi
GTGAGGCTGAGGTGAGCATGCTACCATGAAATGTGTCTGACTCCATTATTTCAAGCTCTCTAGGACTTTACTATAATCTTTACTTATTATCTCTGTACAATTGTGCCTACCGGGCCCGTGATGATGTGTTAAGAGCTGGTATACCCTGACAAGTTGGTGAGTGGGAAATAAGTGGGTTTTATCTGCTTGGCTTTACTGAAAGAAAAGGCTCAAGACCTTTCAATTCTATACAATCTTTGCATAAGTAAATAGAGATAATTGCAGGGAAGAATTTGTTGTCAAAGTTAGGTCCCCTCTATGTAACATTAAAGGACAAGTAGGGGTTGGCTGTCAATTTGATGTTCCTCGTTGGAGTATTGCCTGCTCTAGCAAGGCTGTTAGGTATGTAAGCATCTAACAAATTCAAACTCATTGCCATCGATTTGATTCCTATTGTACCATCTATTTCTCCTATATTCAGGAGTTGTTGGGTGGTGCAAATGGTTAACTCGCTCAACTGCTGCCTAGAGGGCTGGAGGTTGGAGTCTACCCAGAGAAGCTCAGAAGAAACGCCCTGTGATCTATTTCTGGAAAAAAAAAATCTGCCATTGAAAACCCTATGGAGCATAGACTTACTCCGATACACCTAAAGCCCCATTAGTCAGCATGGACTCTGTGACAAGTGGTACCTACCCACTCTTCCTTCCCTTGTTTTATGGGAAGATTGAAAGAGAAAAACTGGAGAGATGTTGTCTTAACTTGTGCTGTTTTTATGATTATTACCAAGAATAAGGTTTGAGATCTTGACAAAAAGGACTACGGGGTCATGATGTCAGAAACTGATTGCAAGGACAGGTTTTCCTTCCAATGGAGAGGTAATCTTGGACTAGGTTTCCACTTGGAGCAAATGGGCCCCTCACTCCTTTGGATATCTTCATTGCAGTGACTTTTATCTTGTGGATTTTCACATCTCTAAGATGAAGGTCTATCAGTTATCCCCAACAAAGTTTTGATATTTTAGTTATTAAAAATAATTGAAGTACATTCTTTAAAATGGAATCTTCATTCCAAAATACAACTACAGAGCTTTTTCCAGTGTGAAGCTTTACATGCATTATTTTATGCTTATGAAGCCTCTGTGGCCCACAGATACTGTGCTAGTCTGGCTAGACTAGGAAACAAATCCATGGACACATATGTGTCTTAGAAAGAGATTTATATACAAGAGCAATTGAACATTGAGAAAACATCCCAGCCCAGTCCAGATCAGGTTCATAAGTCTGACATTAGCCCATATGTCTGATACCAATCTATAAAGTCCTCTTCAGACTCATGAAACACATGCAATGAAGCCAAATGCAGGACGATCACAAGCCAGTGGGTAGAAAGTCTTTGGGTCCAGTGGCGTTGTAAGCATCTCAGGGCTGGCAGGGGTCTCTGTGGCTTTTCCGGCTTCCGAGGTCTGGTTGCGTCCATGTGGCTTGTCTTCTGCAATTTCCTCCAGGGAGTAGCAGAGAAAGAAGTGTCTCCCACCTCCAAGGAGGAAATACCGGATTTTCCAGAATTCTCAGGAGAAGGCCATGCCCACATACAGGCCTCATTGGCTATGATCTGATTGACAAGCTAGACTCCACCCTTACTCTCTTAATCCGCTAACTGACAAACGATTGTATATCCACCACAGATACTTTAATCCCAATTTTAGACTGGATGCCTACAAGTCAATCATTTCTTTTCATTTCTAAAATCCTGAGATGGCTCGAACCCCAACTGTGGATGGGCCTCTCTCAATTTTTGATAACTCATATCGCTACATAGAATTAGTTGTTCTTGTTCTGAAAAATTAACTTCAACCCAGTTGTGTTAGTCCAGGTAGACTAGAGAAACAAATCCAGAGACACTGATATGTGTATAAGAAAGAACTTTATATCAAAGAGCAATTGCCCATTAAGAAAATATCCCAGCCTAGTCCAGATTAAGTCCATAATGTCTCCCAGGGATATTAGCCCCTATTATCCCTCCCCAATATTAGCCCCTATTCTGTTACCAGTCTATAAATTCCTCTTCAGACTCACAAAACACATGCAATGATGCCAAATGCAGGACAATCACAGGCCAGTGGGTGGAAAGTCTTGTGGCAGTGTAAGCATCTCAGCACTGGCCTGGGTCTCCACATGGCTCCTCCAGCTCCAGGGTTCTAGCTCAGCTCCATGTGTACGAAGCACAGTGTGTGTATGTATCTGGCCTCCAATGAGCTATTTATCTCTGTGGTGCCTCCAGATGAGGTCATCAAGCTGAGACCTGATTGACAGGCTAGACTCCACCCCTTTGCAAGTTGACACCAGATTATGCAACCACCACACTAGTTGTACCAAACTTTAATTTATACGGTTCTGTTCCTCCAAAGTGGATGGTTTGGTTAGCCTGTTTTAAGTGAGCCAATTCTCGAGACAGGGGGAGAGCAAGAGTATTTATTGAGTGATAGCACCCAACAAAAACAGAGTGGATCTTGTCCATCAAGTTGCTTCCTCTACAACAGGTCAAAGGATGTTTTTAGAGGCAGGGTTGGGGCAGGGGCCTTCTGGAGCAGTTTGGCCTATCTAGCTCTCAGATTCTTCTTTTTGCCTGATGTGGCTAGTCTGCATTCCAGCTGCAGGCTTGGTCCTTTCTGTCCTTTTTATGGAGATGGGTTAAACTGAACTTCTAGAGGGGTTGGAGGAAGGCTTATTAACAACATATGGCATGAGATGACACAACTTTGCTTGCTGACCGTGAGGAGAAATTGATGCCCTTGCTGATGAAGGATTGTAGCCTTCAGTATGGATACAACTCAATGTAAAGAAGACCAAAATCCTCACAAGTGGATCAATAGGTAGCATCCTGATCAATGGAGGAAAGGTCAGAGTTGTCAAGGATTTTGTCCTTGTTGGATCCACAATCAATGCTCATGGAAGCAGCAGTCCAGAGATCAAAAGATTTGCTGCACGAGGTAAATCTGCTGCACAAGACACCCTTAAAATCTTGAAGAGCAAGGATGTTACTTTGAGGACTAAGGTACGCTTGACCCAAGCCGTGGTGTTTTCAATTGCTTCATATGCATGTGAAAGTTGGACACTGAATACAGACGACTGAAGAAGAACCGAGGCCTTTCAATGATGGTGCTGGAGAAGAATATTGAAAGAGCCGTGGACAGCTAAAAACAAACTGATCTGTGTTGGAAGAAGTAAGAGCAGAGTGCTCCTTAGAGGCAAGGATGGCAAAAATGTGTCTTACAGACTTTGCACATGCCGGGTGAGACCAGCCCCCGGAGAAGGACATTATGCTTGTTAACGGGAACGGGCGTCTAAAAAGAGGAAGGGCCCTTGAGAAAATGGATTGACACAGTGGCTGCATCCATGGCTTCAGGCACAGGGACACCTGTCAGGATGGCACAGGAGCACGCGGTTTTGTTCTGTTGTGTAGCGGGTCACTATGGTTTGGAGCTGACTCGATGGCACCTAACAACAACAGCAACAAAGGGAAACAGCAAAGATTTTTTTCTAACAGAATGGCAAGATTGAAACAAAAAGGGGCAAAGTCCAGGAAGCCCCAGTGAAATGCTGTGGCCCCTTGCAGTACCAGTTCTTGAGATTCATGTCTTAAAAAAAGCCACTCAAATGCTGAAGGGAAGAATGGGAAGCAAAGACTAATGATGGTCAGTGTTTGACATTTTAGAACCCACCGATGAGCATTAGGCTGTCGAAAAGCAAAGAAAAACACGACACTATTATTAAGATGGCATCCCTGGGTGGTCCTAATATGCATGGCCTAGCGCTAACTGAATGATCAAAAGTTCAAGTCCACCCAGAGCACCTCAGAAGAAAGGGCTGGAGATTTACTGCCCACCCCACCTTTTCAAAAAACCTATTGAGTAGAGTTCTATTCTGACACACATGGGGTTGCCTGGAGTTAGAATCGACCAGGCTGCAACTGTAGTTGCAACTGATTGTTTTGTTTGAATTTGATTCAGTCAAGACATTGGTTTTATGATTTTGAAGGACAAAAATGCTTTTACACAAAGGAATAGACACATCCCATCTCCTCCTTGGCTTTTCCTCCTTCTGGCACATGTTCTTACATCTCTCCCACTATTTTCATGTTCCTCCTGTTTCTGTTTCTTTCCCTTGCTCTTCTTGACCAAGTATTATATTTTTACTTATATCTCTTCCTTCTTATTTCTATCTGACCCTAACTCTTTCTCCTCTCCCTTTATTCCCTTTCTATGCACCCCCACCCCTAAGCAAATCCCTCTTTTGTGCTCTCCCTTCACCTGCAATAAAACACAGGTGCAAACACTGAAGAAGGGAATTGGCTGGTTTCATGATCGCTTCGTCAATCTTTCATCATCATTAACTCCTCTCGCTACTCTCTTCTTCTGTACTTCCTCCTTTCCAATAAGTCACTTCCGTCTTTTCAATAAATCACCCAGGCTGAGATTTAAAAAGCACTTTACCATATTCGGATACACTACAGTGGTTTAATTTTCATATCGGTCTAACCCAAATTGGTTTCTCATTGACAGAGCTCAGCTGTTCCCTCCTTGCCTGCTGTGTCTGCCAAATGGAAAGTCTCAGTAAAACCCCTATTATCATTTATTTCCACTGTGGAAATATTTAAGCAGACTGGAAGGTGGTGATTTCTTAAAAAAATTTTTTTATCATAACACGATTATTAGAATAATAAAGAGTTCACCATTTTCCTGGTTGGCTTCCAGAGGAAATGATCATTTAAAATCTGATCATTCGGTTGTAAAGTTGATGATTCTTTTTGCCTGGACATGTTAATTTACTAACAACCTTTTCTTATTTTTCTTTTCAGTGGTGGTATTATTAAAATAAGAGTTGGCACACGTTTAAACATCTTTCCATGGACTATTTTAAAGTGGATTTCCCTATGTGACTAACTCCACCAAGAAAGAGTAATACCTGCCTGTTTTATGTCATATTTCATATTTTTTTCAGAGCACTTTCATAACATTATCTGTTGAATCATCCTTACACACTAAGTGTTGTGGTTAGATGACACATCTGCTATGTATTTCTTGAGAGGATTGAGGTGAGCAGTGGAGAGACATGTATCATATACCAGGTGGCTTCAGAAAGTTCACAGAAAAATGGAATGAAGGGATAATGAAGAATTTGTACAAACTTTTGGAAGCACTCTTGTCTATGCGTTTCAATAATTATCTCTGTGTACGTATGTGTGTGTGTGTGTGTGTGTGTTTGTGGTTGCCCAGTACATGGTTGGACACACCTGCCAAATTTCAGATGTAACATGATTCAACTATGGAGGCAGATTAGCACCAACCTTGGCCCATTGATAGGGGCTATAGTGAGAAAGGACTTGTAACCGGCTCCTACTCTCACTTGAAGAGGGTGAACTGACACCTTTAAGAGGCCACCGCCAGTGTACATCCTCCTGTCCAGCCAGCTTTGTAAGGTAGAACTGGGTACAGAGAGGAACTGGAAACACAGGGAATCCAGGACAGATGAACCCCTCAGGACCAGTGGTGAGAATGGTGATACTGGGAGGGTGGAGGGAAGGTGGGGTAGAAAGGGGAAACAGATTACAAGGATCTACATGTATCCTCCTTCCTGGGGGATGGACAGCAGAGACATGGGTCAAAGGAGACTTCGGACGGTGTATGATATGACAAAATAATAATTTATAAATTATCAAGGGCTCATGGGGCAGTGGGAGTGGGGAGCGAGGGGAAAATGAGGAACAGATAATAAGGGCTCAAGTAGAAAGCAAATGTTTTGAGAATGATGAGGTAAGAAAATGTACAAAAGTGCTTGACACAAGGGATGTATGTGTGGATTGTGCTAAGAGTTGTACGAGCCCCCAATAAAATGATTTAATTAAAAAAATAGAAAAAGAGGCCACCGCCTATATCTGATAGCTTTCCCTTAGAGTCCTGCAGTGTTGAGACCCATCCTCAACCTGGTTCACCACGTGCCACATTGTAAATTCCAGAGCTTGCCTTTAGGATATGAGACATTGCCATAAGATACTAGAATATATACCTACCATATGGCTTTAATGAATCTGTACTTTCCTTCCTGATAACCTGTCTCTGTTGAGCCCTTTTCCTCCTGAGGAACTATACCACCACATAAGCCTGACCAGACCGGGCTCGCTGAATATACTTAGAAAGGACAGTGCTAACCTCAAGGTCAACCTGGAACGAAAGAACTTTAGTCCAGGGACCAAAAGTTGTTGGAAAGACACCAACAGATCAAGTTGGAAGATATTGCAAAGTGAGAGATATATAGCCTATCAAGAATCATGACCCTGCCCTAATGCATATGCATGACTCTTCCTGGGAAAGCTATTATATATTAATAACCCCCCCTCCCCAATTTACTTGCTGGCATCCATGGATAAAACGGTAACCCCAGGTTTCGCGATCTTGCGTCGGTGACTCTAGCCCTGGCTTGCGCTTTGCTTGATCAATCAAACTACAACTTTCCCCTTCTGAGTTCCTCCAGTCTCCATCTCTCAGCTGCCCTGAGTGAGGCCTGGGTGGTTCTGTATGTGCTTAGCAGTATGTTTCCATCCGTTCTGAAGGTTGATCTGCTTTCTTTGTGGCACTCTTGGTGGGTAGGGTTTGGTGTTCATATCTTTTGGGGAATTAGGATGACCAACTTGTCTAGTTTGCCCTGGTCTTTCCTGGTGCCAGCGCTATGTCCAGGCAATCCCCTCCCCGCAATTTCCCCCCCTCCCCCCTACCACGCATACTACTTGCAATCTTCTTATACTGGGAAATGTAGAGGTGGACCTGAACTGTAACTGGACACACCTGAGACCGAGAATCCTGAAGGGCAGACCTTCACAAGGAACATTGTAGGAAATGAGTGCTTTTGGGGTGTGGATGTCACGTCCCATCTCTCTCCATTCGGTCCCAAGAGATCTGTTAACTTGCTGCTCCACAGAGCACTTTGTGTTGTTGTGGGTGAGCTGGGTCAAGTCGTTCATGTTAAGGTTCTTGTAGATTAGAAACCACGAGGGAGTTCACCAGTTGCCATCATGGTGGGCTCACGTGTGCCAGGGAGAACTGCGCTCCACGGGGTTTTCAATAGGTGCTGGTGCTGCGTGGTAGATTCCAAGGCCTTTCTTCTTAGTAGCCTCTGGGTGGACTCAAAGCACCATCCTCTTGGTTAACAGCCAAGCACTAATGGTTTGCACCACAAATATAATTATTTTGGTTATATTGAGCTTTTTTCCTAGGTAACTACTGATCCACAGCACATGTGGATCTCTTGGCTTTGGAAAAGATAAGGAATACATATGATTCACTTAGAAACATAAATAGCATTTTAATAATTATTTAACATATTAAAAATATTATCAAGTACCTCATGTCAGTGAATTTTGCACTAATTACATCATATCCATTAGTGTTTTCATCCTCCAACAATCCTGTAATTATCCTTGATTGTCCCTAGCGTCTAGTTCCTTCATGCAAGATTCCTGTTCTCTTTTGGTGTGGACTCCAGACTGATGAAAGCAGATGGACCTGCGGTTAGCAGCCCATTATGTAACCCACCACAGCCCCAGGGCTCCTTTAACTACATAAAGTAGTTAAGGGAAACAATTACAGCATTTCTTCCTAAATGAACCACAAGGTCCATGGTTTGAAACTCATCAGCTGCTCCATGGGAGAATGATGAGGCTTTTTTGTTCCCATAAAGATTTCTAGTCTAGAGAAGTTTGGGGAGCAGTTCACCTTTGCTCTGTAGGGGTGCTTTGAGTAAGACATTGACTTAATGGTAATGGGTTTGGTTGTTAAAACAACTTCTTAGACAAATAGATTATAAGCGTGAGTAAAAATTTTATTTCAAGCTAGCTACGAGGGATGAAGTCTTTAGGCATGTCAATTCAAGATTCCCTTTGGAGATGTTAAAGGAAAAGTGAATGGTTAATCATCGTTAAATGAGTACAAGAAAAAATAAAGCCTAGTTAAAGATTATTAGGCTAACCAGTCAGCTGGGTGGATAACCCTGACTTCCCAGAAGTCCTTAATCTCATTTAGGTCTATCAGAAAATTGCTCAAGCATTTTAACAGCAATGCCATTTACTTCCCAGATGGAAGGCATGAATTATATCATGCAGAAAGGTCTTCCCAAGACCTGAGTTGGGACAGTTTTTGTTCCTACTGTGAGTATAACTTTAGTCCCTCCTCCAAAAATTATCATTATTTTTTTTGGGGGGGGGAGGATAAAAGTTTGCTTAAAAAATGAATTATCATTAATCCCCCCACCCCCAAACATAATAGCATTTTTCTAATACTTGATTTGAAGTGGGTAGACCTTTGGGAGAGAGCTCTGGTAGTGGAGTGGTTGTGAATTGGGCTGCAATCCATATGGTCAAGAGTTCGAAACCACCCACAGCACTGAGGGAGAGAGACTGGGCATTCTATTCTGGTAAACAGCTCCAGTCTGGGAAACTCCCAGTGGGGTTGCTATGGGTCAGATTAAGTTGATGGGAGGGGAAAATGAACTGATACCAAGGGCTAAAGAAGAAAGAAAATGTTTTGAGAACGATGATGGCAACATATGTATAAATGCGCTTGCCACAATAGATGTTTACATGGATTGTGATAGGAGCTGTGTGAGCCCCCAATAAAATGATTTTTAAAAAAGAATGAACTTGATGGCAATGAGTTTGGGTTTTGGTGTTAGTCCTTTGGAAGCCCCACAGGGGCAGTTCAAGCCTGTAGGTTCGCTATGAGTCAGAATGACCACCTGACGGTGAACTGTCTTTGGGGAATAAAGCCATCAACTACTTCTTACTTTAAAAGACTGTTGCAAGATTTGAGAAACATGGAAGTCAGCAAACACAGCAGTGCTGAGTACATCATGGAAAACAAAACCAAACCCAAAGCAAACTCACTTCCACTGAGTCTCTTCCAACTCCCAGTGACCCCACTTAGGGCTTACACAGCTGTAAGTGTTTATAGGAGCAAACAGCCTCATCTTTCTCCTGTGGAGTAGCAGAAGGGCTTGAACGGCCAACTTTGAGGTTAGCAGTCCAAGGCTTATATGACAGCGCCACCAGGGCTCGTTTATGATGGAAACAGCCATCCCAAATGTAAACTGTCGAGATGATTTTAAAACAGTGCCACTGGCTCCCAGATTCATTAATTTATTTGAAGCACATGAAAAACTTCCCAAGAAATGAGCCGTCTTTTGGGGATGGCCCACATTTCCCACTACCAGCTTCTTCATCAGGATCACCGCAGGGAGCTTAAGTATGGGGACCGTAGAAGGCAGCTCAGCATCAAATATATCAAGCACGTAGAGGGTCCAGTGCAGGACGTGCCATGTGGTAAAGGCTCCATGGCTGTCAATTTCTTTCATTTTCCTCCTGCACTAATAGCTCTCACCATGATAAACAAATGACAGATCCTTTGCTCATTGATTTAGTCTAATTTGCTCACAATACATGGACTTTATTGTTTGGTAGGATCACCCAGATTGAAGTAGTGATGCTTAAAGAAGGCAGAAACCAAATAAACTAATCCCACTGAGGTATGTTCCAAATTGCCAGTCATCCGTTCTTCCTGTTGGTACCAAACAACAACAACAACAACAACAGCAACAACAACAACAAACAAACCTACTGCCATTAAGTCAATTCAGACTCATAGCAACCCTACATAGGGTTCTTATTCAACCTCGTGTTTCTCTCCTTGCCTGGGAGATTGATTCTTCTTTTTCATCACCTGTGTTTCCTTCTCGGCCCTTCAGCTTACCCATCGGGGATGTTCTCCACCTTCCAGACCTTTAGACCACCCACACATTCAGCCCTCTCTCATCTCAATTTGAAATCATCAACTCAGAGGGCTTCCCTGCTCAGTCCTTTTTTGCCCTTTTCACTTAAAAGGGTACAACAAATTAAAAGCAGATTAAACAGGCACCTGGAAGAGAGCGCTCTGTCTTAAGAAGGAAGGTTAGGCTTCCCAGGGAGAAGGGATGATGGGAGACAGCTAGTCAACTTCGATCACTTTTTCTTAAATACTCTTAATCAGGTTGTCAAATCCAGTGATTTGTGTCGATGTGTGGTTCGTGCGCTTGAGTGCTAACATAAAGGTTGGTGGTTTGAACGCGCCCAGTAGAAGGATCATCCGGCAAGGTGCATTGGTAAATTAAAGATGACAACCAAGAAAATCGAATGGAGTGGTTCCATTCTGTGAGCCGGAGGGTCACCATGACCACAAGTGTTTTTGTGTGTGGCTGTGAGCCGAGCGAGCCAGTGGGAACACACTGTCATTGGAGCCCAGAACTAGTCTGTGCTCTATGGAAAGAGAGATCAGTACCTCCCTTTCTCTGTGATGATTTTTTTTAAAACCTCTTTTTCAGGGCCAGACTTCTAGTACATTCTGTTGTTGGGTCTTCCAGTCACAGCTTAAGCAGCATGTGTGCTCGTGCTTGGAAGGGAACCGGCCACTGGGTGGTTAGCAGTTCACCGACCTTGTTACTGTCCTTGTTAGCAGCTTAGCAGGAGGTTCTGGGGGCGATGGGGCTCCCTCCTATAGGAAATGCTCATCCTCATCTCTCCGAGATGGGAGCCTGGGCCACCAAGGCTCTGGAAGCCTTTTGACAGAGAGTCTGCTATATGTCTCCTGGCAGAACGAAAGGTCAAGCTGACTGTGAAGGTGGGCAAACTGGTAAAAGACAGAGCAGCGTCAGTAGAAGATGACTTCACTGAAACCCTTCTTGTGTATTCGTTTCCTAGTCCTGTCACAACACAATACCACCACGTAGGTGTCTTCTAAGAACAGAAATATGATTTCAAATTCCAGAGGCTTAAAGGCCAGGCTATCAGCTCTGCTACTTCCTGCTGAGGTCTCTGAGGGAAAAATGTCTCTCTACTAGCATCTGGAGATGGCTGAAGAATCAGGACATTACTGGGATAATAGCATCTTCATTTGGCTGTTATCTCTCTGCCTCTTCTTTCTTTTAATGGTTGGATTAGGGCCGACCCTACTCTGGGATGACCTTATGTGGCATCTTCAAAGATCTTATTTCCAAACAAAGTTCCACTTGTAACTACAGGGGCTGAGTTAAGTGTATCTCTTTGGGGATGCAATCTAATCTATTACATGCATGTCTCAGGTGTGTTATGTCTTTATGTCCCCAGCACGAAGCATAGCGCGATCATAGAACTATTTGCTGGAGGACTGCACTTGAATAAATGCTTTAAGTGGCATTGCCATGGAAGACAGCAAATAGCTAGCTCGCTGCACAAAAGCAGTCTTTTGAGCGAATCGTGAGCCTTATTAATTTATCAATCAAGTTAATTTATACAAGGGAGGTTTTAAAAAGTTTGTGGGAAATTCTGTGATCGTCTAATTGCATTTTCCACAAACTTTGTGAAGCCTCCTCATATTATCAGGAATCGCTTGATGTGTCATGTAGCAGTCTATTTGAAATCAGTTCCTTTATTCTATAAATCCCAGTGGTTCTCAACCTGCCTCGTGCCACGACCCTTTAGTACAGTTCCTCAAGTTGTGGTGACCCTCCAACCATAAAATTATTTTCGTTGCTACTTCATCACTGTTATTTGCGACTGTCATGAATCGGGTGACCCCTGTGAAAGGATCGTTCGACCTCCAAAGGGGTCGTGACCCTCAGGTTGAGAACCACTGTTCTACATCAAAGTGGGCTGTAGCCTATAAGCTCCAAGAGAGCAGCGACCTCCCTTATCCTGATTATTGCTCTATTCTTTAGTTCAAAACCACCAACCACCCTGTGGGAGAAAGATGGGACTTTCTACTCCCATTAAACAATCCCAGTCCTGGAAACCCAAGGGGTGGTTCTCCCCTGTGCTATGGGGAGTCTACCTGGACTAGATGGCTTCAGCAATGGAAGGCCGGGAGCTTTCAGAAGGTGCCAAATTGAATTATAACCCCCCCCCCCCTGCCCCACTCCTTAAAGTAGCTGTGGCTATTTGGCTGGTTAGTGGCTCCAAATGGTTCTGTGTGCTAACATTCAGGGCGATGGCTCTTGGGTTGGACTTGAGGTCTTCCCTCCTCAGCAGCCACGTTCCCATCTGTTCATCTGCCTGCATTCCAGCCCCAGTGCGGCCTCCGCTGCTCCCTCACCGCATGGCGGCTCATTTTATTAGAGCTGACAAGCAAATCCCAAAGGTTCTCTGTATCTTCTCAAAGTTCAGTTTTTAAGATATTGGGTCTGGCGTTGTTTTATTTTAGTCATTTCTGTTCTTACCGTATTTCATATAATCCATAAAATGCTGGAGGTGAAAGGTGCAACTTTGCGCTAGCAGAAAGAGACTTGAGTAATGCCTTTGGCAAAAGCATTTTCTCTGTTCTGCCAGGATAGGATGGCTCTCATAAACCTCCCAGACTTCAGGCTAGGAAAGAATCACTCTTAGGCTGAAGGCTGGCTGCAAGACTTTTCCCAGCTCCTTTCTTCTACAGTTGCGTTCCAAGTCTCTCTCCTGAAACCTCCTTTCCCTTACAGAGTGGGAGAAGGTTAAGGGGGGAGATAATTGTACAGGACTGGGTAGTTCACAAAGCTCTTTTATATGTCCCCCCCCCCCAAATATTTGCTATTAAACTGTGAAATGCATGGTATCCAGTTTTACAGATGAGAAAATAGAGTCATAGAGCTCACTAACTTTCCAGCAAGGATTGCAGCTGTAATTACAGCGCAAGTGCTCTTGATATGAGTCTGAAGCATTTTTGAAACCATGTCATAATGGATCTATCTCACAATTTAAAAAATTGTGTGGGGTGTGTGTTGTTGTTTGTTAGTTTTCTGGTCAGTACCCATAAACCATTATGGTTTCTCAATCTTGGTAAGGTGGTTCACATCATCGGACTTTGTGCAATGTTATACTTTGGGCCTCAAGAAACTTAACCTTGCCTTTTGTTTGTTTAGGAAATTCATATTCGTCCCTCAGATCTGAACTTGGGAGATATGGGGGAGCACAATGGTAAGAATGAGCTTTGGAGTGACACTGGCCTTGATATTTGCCATTTATTGCCACTCATGGAAGGAGCTGTGGTGGCACCCGACTAAGCAGAGGGCTTCTGATGGCAAGGCCAGCAGTTCAAAGCCACCAACCACTCTTCCGGAGAAAGATGAGGCTGTCTGCTCCTATAAAGATTTATCGTCTCCAAAACCCTAAAGAGCAATTCTACTCTGCCGAGTCAGATTGACTCGATGGCAGGGAGGGGACCTTTCTTGAGTTACTTACCTTCTCAGATCAGTTTTCCCACCAAGATGGTGGGGATCACTGGGATGTGGGATGCTTATCTTCAAGGTCTGGCAAAGAAGGAATGAAAACATCTTTGTCTTCTATTTATTGGTACTCTCCAGTTTAGAGCTTTTTTTTTTTTTTTAAAACCAGTCTCTTCGACACTTCTAGAATTTCCTTTTGAGTCTCCTAGGGTTTCCAACCCACCAAACCTTCCCAGAGGGAGGGAAAAGATGGACAAAATTAAAGATGGGGCGGTGGGGGAGGAGAGAGACAAGATGAAGCAAAGAAAATGACAGCCCGTACAGCAAACCACAAAAAGCAAACAAACAGAACTAATTGTCCGCTGAAGGGAAAGACGGGCTATGACAATCAGTATTCATGTTGTAGGGAGAGGGTTTGGAAGGAGAGGGGGAAGGGAGCTAAAAGCGGCAGTGCTTATCCTTGCAAACCGGTCCTGGCTCTGAAAGACCTGCCCGGGATCAGGAACGGACATGGTCCATTGGGGTCTGGACCCCGACTTTGCAGTTCTGAGGGAGGAGATGGAAATCGAAGGAGAGCTGGCTTGGAAGGAAGAAAGACAGGTGTCATCCCTGTCTAAATCCACGTGGCAGTTGGGATGTAAGAATGTTTAAGAATTTTTGTTTGTTTGTTTTAAAGGACAACAAGCTCTGTATATACTTTTTTTTTTTGCTTCGCAACCAGGGCTACAAAAGGCATGCATTCAGTCAGATTATCCACTGCTCAGCTCATTGAAAATATTAAGGGGCACACTGGTAACAATGATAGAGCACCGGACCTTTTTTTGTCTGCCCAAGTGTGCCTTTCCGCGCACAGCAAAGGGGGTCAAACATTTGCTTGGTACTTTATGTGTTCCCCCACCATAGACTTTGGTAGCGCTTCTTTTCAGTGGGTTAACCGTGGACAACATGGCTGCCACACTTGAGGGCACGGGTGTGTCAGTGTTTCACACATGCATTGGGGCTCCTCAAGCCATGTTCAAAATCTCCTTCCCGATCATGCAAAACACGGGATTCCTAAGTGTTCCCCAGCCAGGCACTGCTGTGCGAAATGACTTGATTATTAGCAAACATTGGTGGCCTGAGATGTTGATGGCAAGGCCCGCTTATGTAAGTTACCTGCCTTTGGGCACACATCCATCAAAACAGAAAGCCTTAATCTACATGACGAGAGTTCTACTACTGGGATCGCATGCCTAGATTCAGTTTCCTTATTGTGACACCCCCATGGGGGCATCGTTATTTCCTCAACATACCCCTTCGGTGTATCATAATTAGAGTTAGCATTAGAGCTGTTGTGTTGTTAGTGACCACGGCATCTGTTCCAGCTCAGACTTACCCTACACCCAACGGAACGACGCACAAGACGCCACCCTCACAATGGTTCTTCTCTTTGAGCCCACTGTTGCAGCCACAAGTGTTCACTGCTGCTAGGTGCCCGCAAGTTGGTTCAGATCCATTGAGACCCTAGGCACAACAGAACCAAACAGGACCTGATTCTGCACCAACTTCACGGTTGGCACATTGTAGCCACGGGGTCCATCCATCTCGTCAAGGGGCTTTCTCTTTTTTGCTGCCCTTTGATTTTACCAGCTTCTGCTGTTCTCCTCCAGGGACTGGTCTTTCCTGACAACATGTCCCAAGTCCGTGAGACAAAGTCTCAATATCCTTGCTTCTCAGGAGCATTCTGGCTGTACTTCTTCCAAGACAGATTTGCTTGTTCTTCTCGAAGGCAGTTGTGGTAGTTACATAATCTGTTGTAAATTTGAATATTAAGAGTGAATGGGGTGGAGTTTAGCCTGTCAATCAGGTCACAGTATTTGATGATCTTATTGGGAGGTGCTTAGGAGACAAATAGCTCGCTGGAGGCAGAACATACACATTCCTTCTGAGACATTGCTGAGAACAAGACACATGGAGCTATGCTAAGGCACTGGAGCTGAAGGTGCCACGTGGAGACTCCTACCAGCACTGAGATGCTTCCACTGCCACTGGATCCATAAGACTTTCCATTGGCCTGTGATCTTCCTGCATTTGGCATCATTGCATGTGTTGCATGTCTGAAGCTGAATTTCTAGATTGGTATTGACATATGGGCTAATACTGGACTTAGGGATTTGATCGGGACTGGGCTGGGA
>NW_022103915.1:91412210-91413801 GCF_000313985.2 Echinops telfairi
TTTGAATACTGGCTCTGCTAGTTGTGTGGCCTTGAACAAGTTGCTTCACTTTCTTTGCTGTGGCTGTTAGGTGCCAGAGGGTTGGTCTTGACTTATAGCCATTCTATGGATACCGGTAGGAAACAACAGGTCACTTGCTAGTCTCACAATTGTTGCCGTGTTTGAACCCATTGTTGCAGCCACTGTGCCAACCCTTCTTCTTCAGCATCTTCCTCCTTTTCCGTGACCTTTCACTGAAGTCGTTCTCCAGGGACTGGTTCTTTCTGATAACATGTCCAACCTACAGGAGACTAAGTCTTGTACTCATTGAACTTTATCATGAAGCGCAGCAAGTCTTCTTCACGTTTAGCAAGCAAGGTTGTGTCATCTGTATATTGCAGATTGTTAATGAACTGTCCTCCCATTGTGACACTGCATTCTTCTTCACTTAGCTCAGCTTCTTGGATGATTTGCTCAGCACACAAGTGGACTGGTTACAGTGAAAGAATGCACTTTTCCTAAACGTGAAAGATGCAATACCCCCTCGTTCTGTTAGAACGACTACCTCTTGGCCTGTGTACAGGTTCGTTCTGCATGCGCACAATTAAGTGTTCTGGAATTCCCATTCTTTGCAATGTCATATATAATTTATTATTACCCACAGAGTGCCTTTGCACGGTCAATAAAACACAGGTAAACAATTCTCTGCTTTCAGCCAAGATCCCTTTGACATCAGCAACTTCCTCAGACTCTGTACAATGAAGAAGAAAATGCTTTCGTTTGCATTAGTATTTATACCAGCAGAAGGCAAAACGTAGGGTTCCAGTTTATCTACACAATGTGTGTTTTAACACATCTCTGTAACGAGTGACTGCGACACATGTTCTCTCATGGATACACTTGTCTTAGTCTCATTAGCACTCCTTCCAAAAAAAAGTCCTTCAAGAGGATGGTGAGACTTCATCTCAAGCAGGTGGGTCATGTCATCAGGAGAGACCAGTTCCTGGAGAAAGACATCGTGCTTGGTAAAGCAGAGGGCCAGTGGGGAAAGGACACACTGGATTGACGTGCTGTCTGGAAGGAAGGGCGGCCGTGGAGGAATGACAGGCAAGAAGGGTGCAGACCGGACAGTGTCTCCTTCTGTTGCTCTGAGTTGGAACTCACCCTAAGGCTTCTAACTAGATAATCATGTCTCTTGCTTTTCTTGCCCAAGAAGGCATTAGGGATTGTTATTATCTTTACTTTCATCTTCATTGGATCCCTTAACCTGTAACAACTGCTTTATACTCTTATTATTTCCACGGAGACTAATGTCACAAAGCCACCACCAACATCTTCCTTACTAAATCCACAGAAGTTTCTCAGCTCTCTCTGACCAAAATTCAGTACCGTCAACCGCTCCTTCCCAAAACATACTGTTGCTGTGGATTCCACATTTCCCCAGACCTCTTTGCTCCTTCCTTGTGTTTTTGTGTGCGGTCTCCTGTTCCTTCGCCTTCCTGGTCTATGTGATGCTGTCCCATAAAGTTCTAGTTCAGAACACGATTCGTCCTAGTTCTTCCCAGGGCCTCCTGTTTTGACTCCCCCGACCCCGTCTGGTCCCCTCCCCCCC
>NW_022103915.1:91415698-91419880 GCF_000313985.2 Echinops telfairi
ACTTATCAAAGCACATAGGATTTTCAAAATTGTGACTTCTGGGAAGCAGATCACCAGGTGTTTTGATTATGAGTCAAATACTTAGCCATTTGTTCTATCCAGGGACTCCTTTATTCATCCAAGGTTTCCCCTATGTTTGCCTATTTGCAATGGAATCCCTACCAACTCGGTGGCTTAAGTCAGAAAGCCAGAAGGGAACTTTTTCTCTCTTAATCTCATCCTCCATATGAATAATCAGGTGTCTTGTTTGAATACCAGTACCTCTTGAGGCCATCCATCTTCTCCATCTCAGGAACTGTTTTCTAATTCAGACTGTGGCAGTTACATAATTTGTCAATTTTTGAAGGGGTGGAGTCTAGCCTGTCGATCAGGTTGCAGCTTGATGACCTCATTCGGAGTTGTGATGGAGATAAATAGCTCCCTGTAGGCGGGACAGACACACTCCCTTCGAGACATTACTGTTGACAAGAGACATGGAGCTACGCTGAGGGCAGCCAGAGCCTTGGAGCTGGAGGACACATGTGGAGACCCCTGCCCAAGCTAAGATGCTTCCACCGCCACTGGATCCACAAGATTTCCCACCCACTGGCCTGTGATCTTCCTGCACTCGGCATCATTACATGTGTTGCTTGATTATGAAGAGGAATTTACAGACTGGTATTGGACACATGGGCAAATGTTGGACTTAGGGACTTTATCTGGACTGGGCTGGGATGTTTTCGTAACATACAATTACTCTTTATATAAAGCTCTTTCTTATACACATGAGTGTCTATGGATTTGTTTTTCTATTCAACCTAGACTAGCACAGAGACCAAGAACTTTCTCATCGCGGTGGAAATCTTCTTTTCATCCATCTCGTTGATGGTCTTGCTGCCATTCTTGACATTCCAGCTGAGTTGATCGAGTTAGTTCCCCACTTACAGTCTATCAGCAGCTTCGCATTGTCTTCTCCTTGAAGTCCAAATTCTTCCCAGTGCCTCAGAAGATCCTTTGTGCTGTGCACTCTGCTCATCTCCACGGCCTCATCGCTCCCTGCTCACCCTATTTTGTCTGCCACTGCTGTGGTGCTCTATGCGTCTACATCTATGACATCACCTCTAAAAAGTCTGCCCCAAGGCACCACGCCCCTGCCACGCCCACTTCCTAGAGGCTCCCCTTTGTATTGATCCTATCATGCCACCTGACACGTGGTGTGAGTTGCTTATTTGTCTCCATCTCTTGCTAGTCTAAACGCTGGTTCTGTCTGTTTCATAGATATTTCCTGTACTTACCAGAGCCTGACACACAGAAAGAATACCATCCACAAATATAGACTGAATGTGCAAACACGTGGAAATCAGACATTAGTTTAAAACATAGCATCTGACCCCAAAGCGTAATTTCGGAGAAAAGAACCCCGGTATGAGCCCTGCCTTGTTCTTTCACTTAGGCATGCAGTTCTGGGTCATACATTTGTCTTATCTCAATTAGGGTGCTTAAAAGAACCCCCAAACCGCCTAATCCAAACAGTGCCCCAGGAGGGGATCTGCTGGGCCAATTCAATTCCAAGCAGACAGATCATCTCAGAAAGTTATGGTGAGTGTTTCCTGTGGTTCCCAAGGGGTCACCTTGACAGGTTTTCTTGGAGGACATAGGATGATCCTAAGAGCTTATTATGAAGGATTTTGGAGAAAAAATCGAAAATGCCCTGGCGAGGACAAGGCCAGGAACATCCCATCAAGGACTGTTGTCACCAGGCGGCCCCGCTCGCTCGTGTCCCTGGCGCAGCAAAGGCTGTCCTGTGAGAGAGGGAGACCTGGGGAAACTTTGCCCCATGTCCCTCCACCCCTGATCTCGCTCCTTCAGACTTCTTTCTGTTCACCAAACTCCAAGAACGTTGAGAAGCTGCACGTTCTGAGTCCCCTGAGCATGTCAGAAGTGTCGTTTGGCCGTGGACTACTTAGAAGAGTGCAGCACTCTTTGGCAGAGGGTTAGAGAGCTGGAGACACCACGGTCAGAAGTGTACGCACCGAGTTGGAGAAATGTCAATATACGATAGCTTCACATTTTGATTAATTTGTTTAATTCAGGTTTCTACTCTGTTTTGTAGTAATACTTGCGGCTTTATCATCCTGTGTGTGTGTGTTACGCTACAAAGAAGAAAAGGATTTTTGACCAAAACCCCCCAAATAAAAGAAAGGTAATTTTAACAACTCAATGAAAATGCGAAACAACAGAAATGTCGTTGTCTTCAGGGAATTGTAGTTAAACCTTTGTGCCCATCTCATTTGGCCACTAGAGGACAGTGTTGTCCACGAAATGATCCTGAAGGAAAGTGGTGCGGCTTGAGACTTTTAGATGTTGCAAAATGCAATCCCACAAGGCAAACCTTCCGAAACCCTGTCTTGGTTTCTGCACCCTCTCTCCTTCCTTCTCTTTGGTCCACCGTCTAACTCCGTCCCTTACCCACGGACACAGCCCCCGTGTTTTCAGTAAGCTTTGCGCTGGGAGAAGAACCTCTGCGATTGCATTTTGAGGCTTTTCCTCACCCTGCACACTTTCAGTGAGCAGCTACGCAATGACAGAGTCTGGGGTGGCGGGTGGCTCATTCCGGCCCGTTCCTCACGATCAGATGTGCTATTTGGAGGACAGTTTAACAAGAGGGTACTTAGGAATCCCGTTTATTCCTAACAGGTGGCTGCGAGTTAGGTGGCCCTGTGGGCTGCAGGTCTCTTTTCTTCAGAGCCTGCTGAGCCGGGTCCAAGTGGTTCTGATCCCCCACCTCGCCCCGTTGACGTGCGTGGGACGCTTGTATTCTCTGTGCTTTTTATTTCTTAACTGGGGCCTTTCCTGGTGGTGTGGTGACACGCGTTGGGCTGCTAACCTCAAGGTCAGCAGTTAGAATCCACCAGCCTCCGCGCGAGAGGAAAATGAGGCTTTCTACGCCCCTAAAGAGTTACACTCTTGGGACCCCGCAGGGGCACTTCTACTTTGTCCCCCTGGGTCGCTGGGAGTAGGAATGGACTCGATGCCAATGAGAGAGAGTTTTCTGACGAGTGATGTCAAAGAGTGGACTCGAGTGATGTCAAAGAGTGGACTCGGCGGGGGCAGGGGTAGGGTGGGGGGAGGGCAGAGATGGCAGAAGTTTAGCTAGAACTACGCAGGTGAGAATTTCTGAATGCCTGCAGCAGAGCCACAGAGGGAGAACAGGGTAATTTATTCATTCAAAATGTGCTCCTGCTGTGTCCTGGGACTCAGGGCTGTACCGGCGAACTAGGGGACCCGGTTCCTGCTCGTAGGCAGCTCATTTATAATCAGGTAAAGGTATACATGAGATCAGAAAGTATGGCTGGGTCAGAGCTGGGAGGAGTCTTAAATATAGGCGCGTCTCTCCTGGACTTCATTCATACAAGAGGACAATGAGGGCGCAGAAATCCCGTGACTCCTCCAGCGATGGCTCGGTGTGCTCGCCTGAGCACCGAAGTGTGCTGTGCGCAAAGATGAAAACTCCCTGGGTCCTTAGCTTACACGGTTTGCTGCCTGGAATGCTTGCCGCCATGGTCAGGAGAGGGAAACTGGGAGGCCCTTGCCCTAAGGAAACACGGCGTAGAGACGCACTTTCTTCTTCAGGTTCTTTACAGGCGATCAGCCCTTCATGTAGTGAAGCCATGGAGTGTTGGGTTGTAGTTGAGCGCTGGGAGTTCTATGGGGGCTAGTTACACTGGTCTGCGTACAGGCTAGAACGCTCTCTTCTCGAATCTACGTCAACAGAGAAGACAGGACCAGGATAATCTGGAGAAATACACCACTTATCTCTTGTGAAAATCCAGGAGGGAGAAGCCACTCCACAAACGCCATCACTGAAGCCCATCAGGGAAAGAAACCTCTCCCCAAGAGGCTGCCTGGCCCCCATCCGCTTCTGGTCTACTTGACCTTCCTCAGTGCACTTTTTGCTTTGTGGGCTTGTCTTACCAGAGCGCAACACTGAGAAGTACCAGGAGGAGAAAGAAACCCGGAGGTTTACGTATCATTAGGACATAAACTCCTGGAGCTACGATTTCATCTTGAATTTTCAGTTCTGCTGGTAGCTCACTGGGCTCCATAAAAATTAATCCATCAATCAACGGGACAGAAAATGCTCTCCTGCCAGCAGCGATACCTCCTGTTTGTCCCTTACAAAAGCCAGTTAGAGTGGCGGGG
>NW_022103915.1:91421552-91427725 GCF_000313985.2 Echinops telfairi
GCGATCTATCTGCTTCTGAAACACCAGCCATGGAACCCCTGTGGAGCACAGTTCTCTGCGGACACACATGAGGTTGTGTGTCAGCAGGGGATCAACCACAAGTGTTGCAAACCGCCAGTTCTTCAACTGGTCCCTGCCACGAACGACGCTCCTTCTGATTGCCTTTTGAGGGGCAGGTCTAGGTCCTCAGCTGCAGCTCCTTTTCGAATCCCAGGCAGAGAAGAGGCTTTCTCCTCCAGGAAGGAAGGGAAGGCAGCCCGCGACACAGGGGAAACGCCCTCTCTACCTGCCCTCCACGCTGCGCTGCGGGGGAAGAGGTAAGAGCTGGCGAGGAGAAGACGTGGGAGGAAGTGAGGGGGAATCAATAAAACAGAGATGAAAAAATAATGTTCTTTCTACGCCATAAAAGAAAATGATGATGGAGGCCCAAGTTAACTCCCATAATGCTTTCAGGGATCAGAGAAATGACACTGTCATAAGACAACATTAGTTTTCTGAAGCCTACAGGCTGCATTTTATTTATTTAAAGTTAACTCCCATTTTAATACCCCCCCCCAAAAAAAAAAGATAGCATATTCTACATCAAAGGGGAGGGGGGGAAACTTGCCCTAATGCAACCATTTCTCTTCTGAAATACGAGCGCTGTCGCTGGATAATGCGTTGTGGTGTTTTCTCAACGGTGCCTGTTTTCTTTTGCGTCGGCCAGAGCACAGTAAACAGACTCAGGCCTAGGTCTGCACTTCCACCGCATGCAAGTGCCCGTCACCGGTTCTGTGTGTGTGCTTTAAATGCATGGCTACTTTTAACCAAGATCTCGATGTCTTCCATGACTGAGGGCAGAGAGAGAGGGAGAGAAGGAGAGGCTGAGGGACAGGGAGAGGGAGAGGGAGAAGAGAATCAGACAAACACGTGCTATCGGTCCTTGGTAACTTGTGGAAAAGTGTGGATCACAGTTGTCCAGAGAATTGGGCTGTCAGAGCCTTTGGATCTGTTCAGTTTGCTGTGGTGCCCATTTCATTCCTTCTGGCTGGTGGTTGCCTGCCTCTGGTTAGATTTGACCTCTTGGCGATGCCAGCTAGCACTGCCTGCTCACCAGCTTGCTAGCTATCATTTCCCTGGATGTGAGAATAGTCTAAAATTACCATCTTTCTGAATAGCTGGTCTTTCACTGTTCCACAAATAGATCTTGTTTAATCCTCTGCTTTGGCACTTATTAGCCATGAGGCAAATTAACTAACTTCTTCATGTTTCTGCTTCTCTATGTCTAGGTAGGAGTAGTAAGACTCAGAGGAGGCAATAATAACTGAAAGTTGCTTAGAATACTACCTAGGGCCTTCTATATTATCCAGTGTTCGTGAGGATCCTTGTCATTATTTTGGTCCAATGTTCTCCTCTGGGATGTCCCCTGCACTGTGCTGTTGCTCTGATATGACATAGATGGCCTTGCTCTTTGTTCCAAGGGTGGGTACACAACACTGAGATGGCCACTCAGTGGAAAAATCATTCCATCCTCCTAGTCGGTGACTGGTGTAGGGAGGGGAGAGGGATGCAAGTTGGTCCAAGCCGGGTAACTCACTGTTTTTGGAATCTGTTTAGCACCAATGGGAAAGATGTGCAGGGGTTGTTAAGGGCATAGAGCAAGCAAGCGCTACTTTCTGTGTGGAGCCAGTCAGCCAGAGAAGGAAGACACTGCAGAAGAAAGTATGGGGAAAGCAACAAACCTATTCCAACTGTGAGAACATAGGGTTCCAGTCAGACCTGAAGCCCCTAGACCGTCCCTGCTGCGTATGCCTGGTTGTATGAGACGTCTCACCTTGGCAACTGAAAAAGCATCCTAACACAGGCTCCACCTGCCACCACCTGTCTCTTCTCTATTCAAATTCTATCCCATGTTCAAGACCCACTGACAAGCTTAGCCTTTCTGGCAGGATGCCTTTTTCCACATTCCCATAGCACCTGCTCTCAGTGCCATTTATTTAGTACTTAATGCTCCATTAGAGATTTGCCTCTGCATATGCATACACTGCAGCTCTCAATTCGATGGGTTGGCTCCATGCTTTACTTGGGTGCTCTCTGTAGCCCTGGGCACATTGGGCATTTGGCAGCAAGCTTAACAGACATTTATTATTTAAATTCTTCCTATCACCTTATGTGCATCAAAAGATGATATCACTTACAACCTTTTCCACTTTAGTACCCACACGAAGAAGAGTGGAGATGGGGATGAATGGGATTGTACTGTTCACGATGGAAACTTTCATAAGAAGGA
This sequence comes from Echinops telfairi, assembly GCF_000313985.2. Taxonomy (NCBI): domain Eukaryota; kingdom Metazoa; phylum Chordata; class Mammalia; order Afrosoricida; family Tenrecidae; genus Echinops; species Echinops telfairi. The sequence goes on from NW_022103915.1 coordinate 91,423,822, forward strand.
CCCACCTCCTTGTCAAATGTGGAGAACAGCAATAGAATGTAGATTTGATTTGTATGCATTGGACTAATTTCTAAGCTCAAAGACGGAGTTGATTTTTAAACACTGTTCCCAGGGGCTGCCACAGGGGCTGACATATTACATCAAGAGCCCTGGTGGCGCAGTGGGCTATACATTGAATCATGAGCCTCAGGGCTGGTTTCAACCCACCAGCCACTCCATGGAGGGAAGGTAAGGCTATCCATCCCTGTAAAGATTTACAGCCGTGAAAATCCATAAAGGAACACTTCTACAGGGTCCTATAGGTGCTCAATAAGTACCTGTTGATTGAATACTGTATGCTCCAGTGCCGGGGACCCAGATTAATTATCTAAGGTTGGGTGAAGGAAATGAAATAAGAAAGGAATTCCTGTTTCAATGAAGTCAACACCTTCCTCTCATTATTCTGAGCTCTTTCTACCATCACCTCATTTCTCCAAATTAGGAAAGTACATAAAGCCATTCCATAGTATGACAGATGAGGTGTAAGGACACTAGCACGCTGGACATTTCCAGGCCCATACGAAAAGCGGCATGAACTCCAGACCCAACAAGAGAAGGAGCCGAATGAGGGACCGGAGGTGTAGGGAAGCTGAATTACAGCTCGAGAGCAGGCATGGCATTGGAATGTCCAGTCTGCAAAGAAGCACACATTCGGATCAGTCCTATTTTCTAAGGTGACAGTACGTAACAGTAATTGCACAGCAGCTTTGTACACTATAAACGGAAGAAAATACAAACCACGTTTCTATGAAACTACCATGTTTTCTGCATATAACATTCCCACATAAAAAATGTGCACATGCATATAATGAGTATAGCATGCACATCGAGTTGCATGATGGTTTGCAAAACTTGCAAAATCCCTAGATGCATACATATGGTAGCTGGTTCTCTCCCACGACAAGGATTGCTAAAGACATGCCCTTTCTCAACACAATATTTTCCAACATTCGTTATTCACATGTCAACATTATCAGACTAGAAATTTATTCTTATTATGTGAATTCTCTTCTAAAAAGCAATTGCTTCTAGAGATGGAAGCTAAAACAGCCAGCCAAGGCCTTTGTAACTTGATCCTTACCTACGTTTCCATGCCTAAGCCTTCACACTGTTTCTTCAGAAAAGTCTCTAATCCATCGGCCCTTTTCTATTTACACTTCCTCCCACTCGCTCCATACCTTTGTATATCTGGATCTTTCTCTTTGGTTGTTTTCTTTTTAGTAACATTCTCTGTCCACTCTAACTGAGTCGAGCTTTCCTTGCACAACTTCTAGGCCATTGCAGATTTATCAGACTGGTCCCTTTATTCTGATTATTTCAAAGGTGGATGCATCTTATGTTCTTTTAGTATAAACTCCTGAGGGACAGAGATGCTACCTTACACTTCTTTGTATTTTACTTGCCTACAACATGGAATCTCTCAATGATCACTGGGGCAGTAATGCAGCCGATATTCCGCTACCACCATCACTGTTCGTGCCCGAGGCAATCCTAGCCCCTTTCAGATAGCAATGATCATGGCCATGACATTTTCAAACGTGTACATGTCCTTCATGACTGGGATGAAGTTATGCAAAGCCAAATGACTGGCTCCACTAAATCTACTAGCTTGTTGGACTGTGTGTCTTGCCTATTGCTATGATACCGGAAGCTATTACAGTTAATCACCCCTGGTGGACAGGTTTTAGGGGAATGTATGAATCATGATAAGGTAGGAAAAAAAAATCTGATGATTGGCTTCCAAAAATTAGCCAATGAAAACCTTATGGATCACACCAGAACACTATATAATTTACTCATTTTGGACCAATATTAAAACCCCCAAAGTAAACTCAATGGCATTGACTTTGATTTCAACTCATAGCGACCCTATCGGACAGGGTTGAACTAGCCTATGTGGTTTCTGAGAGCGTAACTCTTTATGGGAGTAGAAAGCCTTGTCTTTTCCCTGGAGGAGAAGCTGGTGGTTTCGAACTGCTAACCTATGGTTAGCAGCTCAGGGCCTAACCATAGTAGAATGGATCAATTGCCAGAGAAGGATGTCATGTTTGGTGCAGTAGAGGGCCCGCCAGGATGCGGGAGGACCTCAGTGAGATAGAGTTGCACAGCAGCCATAAGGGTGGACCTGAACATCCAGGCAATGGTGACAATCACACAGGCCTGGGCACGCCTTGGCTCTGCTGTTCATAAGGTCACTGTGGGGCCGGGCCGTGACAGCAGTTGATCACAGCAACAGCGAATGGCTGCGGAAACGAAAACGGATGCTCACCTTTACCTGAAGGTAAAGAAGAAACAATCACAATGAAATTCCATCTCTCACCTCTGAAGCGGATGATGACACAAAAGCTGAAACACACCAGGCACAACATAGGCCGTGGTGTGGGGAAATCAAAAGCTTTACAACTCTCGACGGAGTGTCCGTTTGTTATAAAGGGTTATTTGACATTATTTTAAATTCAAAAATTTTAAGTTTGTCTAATGCTACATTGAAGAAGTCCACTTTTAGTCATTTTCCCTATAGGTCAACTCATAGAAATGCAACATACACATCTCTATGTAAAAAGATGTTCATTGCAGTATGATAGAAAATAGCAAAAAAAACCCCAGACCAACAAATTAATGCCCTTCCACAGAGGGTTAAACCCCAGATGAAGTGGCCAGCTTTGGTGGGGCTGGGGTTTGAGTCCAGGCAAGCTAACCCCATGCTCATAAATGCAAGGCTTTTCTGCTGTCAACTGAACGTTAGGGCCATTTCTTAGAAACGGGCCATTTCTTAGAAAATCCTCCTTAGACAGTGTTCCAGTTTTTGGCCAGGGGGAAGCATAGTTAGGAGTAAGACATAAATATTACTGCAGCCATTAAACAAGTCAGCAACAGACCCAGGATTAGAATTCCCATCCTTCTGATTCTCTATCCATAAAGCATCCTGTCACATCTCATCTCAGTTTTGACTTGACACACGTTCAACTCAGTTACACGTCTGCAGAGAAAACAAAAGTTCTAATGAATCTTTCAGAGTGTTTTGATAGCTGCTCTGTTTTGAAGTGTACCTGATGAATGATTTGTATATTGGATTTATTTGAAACATATCTGCTTTATCTTGGGGCTTTGGATGGAGAGTTAAAAGAAGAACATGGCGTACTCAACCTCTCTGCAAAGGGTCCACATAAATGGCTGAGGTCTAACTCACCAGAGGATGCTGCAATGGAAAGATGATCTGAGAAGATGATGGGGTTAGCCTGCTTCGCTCAAGATGCAGACCCAGAAGCGTCACAGAAAATTGTCTGGTCTCCATTTCCTGTGGCTCATAACTTCAAACATCTTTTAAAAAGCCGCTTCATGATCGATTTGATCAAAGCAGGCAACAGATCCCTCTCCCATTGGTTTGAATGATCAAACTCCGGTTACATTTAGACTTCTCAAAACAAGACGGGAATCCAAGAATCGAAGGGCCCCATCAACTTAGAAAGGAAGACTGGTTGAAAACTCAAAAGTTATTTTTCAGCCATCCTTGGTCCAGTAGGCCCATAATTCCTCCACAAATGTCAGTTATAGAAGGGGTACCTGTTGGACAGAACATAAAGTCCTTTGGTTGCCTTCCTTTCTAATAAAGTTTTTTGACAGGTCCAATGTATTCTGGGGGCTGAAAAGGGGTGGGGAATTGCAAGACTGCAAGGTTTCAAGATTCACCTATGTACTAAGGGCTCAAACAGAATGTAAATGTTCAGAAAACAATGATGGCCACATATGTACAAATATGCTTGATATACTTGATGTATGGATTGTTATAAGAGCTGTGAGAGCCCCCAATAAAATGATGGATATTAAAAAAAGCCATCGTAGGGAACAGGCAGCAGACACCAAA
>NW_022103915.1:91429133-91430465 GCF_000313985.2 Echinops telfairi
CCAGCCCTGTGTGGGAGAACGAATCAACACACCAACCAGCTAACCATGGGACTGGTGGGAAGGAAAAAAGCGAACTCATTGCTGCTTACAATCTCTCCAGGTCATCTTTTAGCCTATTTAGGGCAATCAGCTTGGCTGGCTTTATGGCAACCCAGCCATGTGCATGGTCTGGACTCCCAAGAAACCATCACCAGCCTCAGTGCATCCGTTTCTGCTCTCTGAGAGCCCTATTTGCGTAGTCTGATGTGTCCATCTCTCTTCTGGTTCAACACTGGGAGAAATAGCAGGCAGAGCCCCGAGGATTGCTGGGAGAAAGAATGCGAGACCTGCTCGCCAGATACTCCCACAAAACAGCTCGAGAAAGGAAAGGTGCTAATAGGAATCTTCACAGCCTGATACCCTTAAAGAAGAGGGAAATCAAGGCTCATTAAAGCAAAAACGAACCCCCCAAACCTCACTCTCCCATAACTGCCTACAACTTTCTTTGCACTGGAATAGCCATAAGTCAAGGCTGGGTTTGGATACTTACAATCGCTAAGTTCTAAATTCTTTTGGGAAAGAGCAGCATGGTTAGTAAAAAAAATAAACTGAATAATAAAAAAAATGTTTTTGAACCAACTCCAGAACCCAAAATGATGCGTGCGCCCCTACATCTTTCTGGTGAAATAGCTATGCGAAGGTTCGTCACTCATGGTTTTCAAACACCTATCCCTTTCAGGTCTTACAGGCTTCTGTGTCCACCCTGGTGGACTCTGCAGCCATGTCCTGGGTGTAGGGCAACTGTTCACGGATCTCTTGGAGGTGCTCTTTGGCAGCAGGTCTGGGAACTATGATTCAAATTAAAAAAATCTCTAGAACAAGTTGTGTAAAAACAGATGGTTATGCTGTTTCTTGTATATTTAATAGTGTTCTGTATTTATTTACATGCGTCCCATCACCCTATTGATGTATGCAATCCGTTTCTATGAGAATCCGAGGAAGTGAGAGGAAGGAGAAGAGAGAGAAGCAGCCGAGGTTAGGTGAGGTCCACATAAGCAGCCCTCATTCCCCCCAAACATCTCCAAACCGATTCTTTCTACAGGGACGACTTAGAATTTTCCTGCTTCAGAAAGGGGAAATGAGCCTTGGTGAGAGACTTTATGATCCTCTCTTGAAGTTCTGTTTTACTTCCCTCCTTTGTAAAGCCGGAGTGAAGAGAGACAAAGGATGGCCACTCACGTTCTGAATAGAGGAGGCTCTCGACTAGACCAAGGAACCCTGCTAAACTCTAGGTCGGTGGTTCAAACCTCCCAACCGATCCACAAGCGAGAGATGAGACTGCCTGCTCCCATA
>NW_022103915.1:91431819-91446641 GCF_000313985.2 Echinops telfairi
TTTTGTGAGGTGGAGGACTTTGTGGACTGGTGTTGGGTTAATGGGTTAATGTTGGACTTGTGGGCTTGGGCAGCATTGGGTTGGGGTGTTTTCGTGATGCACCTTTTTGTTTACATAAAACTCTCTCTTATCCATGAGTGGCTGTGCATTTGTTTCTCCAAAGTACCCAGACTATTACAGGGGGTCACCACCACATGAGGAACTGCATGACAGGGTCACGGCGTTAGGAAGGGTGAGAACCACTAGGCTAAGCAATCTTAGCCAAACCACTTCTTGAAGCCTGTCTTTTCTGGAGCCTTAAGAGAGTTCCCAGTGACCCCCACACTTGAAAATAATTGGTAGCTTGGATGTCCCAGGCCTTGTATAGGCTCTGTCACCAATGATGGATCTTCTGGGGCAAGTCACTTTCAGCATTTGTTAAGAACTGACAATCCTCACAGAGGGCATGTCAGCCAGAGTGAGCAGAGGCCTCAAAGAAAAAAACTCGACTGACTAGGTGAGTAAAACATGTTTAAAAATTGATGTCGATCCCCTTCTCTGGCCGGCGCTTGCTCCACCCCCCCCTTTTTGGTATCTGAATTAAAATAACGCCTATCAATTATGGATCACAGCCAAACAGTTAAAGGCAAGTTATGAGATTAATTGGAAATGCACGCCATTCCTTGGAGAAGTTTCAAGAGGAACCTTTATTGATTCATGTTTATATATCACAGGGAATAATGAAAGTCACATTTACCCTTTATTCAAAATAAACCCTGATCATATCTACTCAAATAGCTCCAGCAAACCTTTTGTCTGCAACGGGAAAGCTGAAGGACCTGCGGAAAGAGGCAGCGTAAGCAGGCGGTGGGAGAGTGGGATGAATACGTAAAAAAGGCAGAGAGATCGCTGAATGTTCTACTCCAGTGAACGATCTTGTAAATTAGAGGCCATCTCTCTCTCTCTCTCTCTCTCTCTCTCTCTCTCTCTCTCTACCGCTCTGGTCTCTAACTCTATCATCAGTACACTACTAAAGAGCTGCCCTGTTGACCAACAGGTCATTTTTTACTTTCTTTAGAATCGATTCTCCTAACAGGTGTTGCAATTTCGTTTTGAAAATGAGCCAATGAAAACTGTGGATCACAACATTTCAACCCATCACCATGATGGGAGGTCACAGGACTAGGCAGCGTTTCATTCCAGTGTGCAGGGAGTCCCCGTGAATTGCAGGCTGATGCCATGGCAGCGACCTACAATCAACAGGGAGCAAACCCGTTGTATTGTTTTAATGACAGGAAAGGCCATTCTTGGAGAGGCAGTAAAGATGTCGTGGTGAAGGACAAAGGTTCTGGTGTCAGAATGGCAAGGTTCCCCAGTTTGTCCTTATCCAAGCCATTTAAATCTCTCCACGCTTTGGGGTTTAGTGGGGGGCATGGTGAGAAGTAAAGGTGAGGAGGTAAAGCGCACATTTAGCATGTCAATCATTGTGTGCCAATGGGTTGATTCACAGAGACCGTATAGGACGGAGTCGATTGGCCCTACAAGGTTTGCAAAGCTTTCTGGAAGCTTTCAGGTAGCTAGCTGGTAAGTCTGACCGGTTGTCCTTTGGAGAGCAGCCATGTGCATAACCAGATCTCCTTTAAAGCAGGGTAGTAGATTAAAAAAACTTTGCTAAATGCTGGGCCTCAACATGAATTACAAGAGTTTCTTTATATTCCCTCCACTCTTTCCACTGGGAATCAAATGCGTCAACAGGGAAATCCCATGGAATGCCAAATACAAGACTCCACTACAGCTCGGGTCGGTGGACAAGACATTATAACACTAACATCACTGAGAGACCACAGTTCTGGTAACATCAGTCCATTTACAAGTTTCAATCCGTGGGTCAGAAGAAGCTGCCTTTCCACAGTTCCAGCAGGAGCTAAAGATTGAGAGAGGGTGTGTTGACAGGGACTATTTGGAATCCTGGAAGCAACACACATGTTAATAGTAGGTAGAAAAGTTGGCTTTGGGTCTCAGTGCTTCCCAGAAAGGCTGTGAATTGCAGTGTTAAAACCCTGAGTTAGGCTGTTTCTGTCTTGGGGTCTTGTTTGGTGATGATCTAAATGCTGAGCCAGCAGGCCACATACATAATCTTGCCTCTGGATCAATGGGTCACAGATACTAGGACCAGTGTTGGTCCCTCTTGTCTGTCTGTGCTGGCAATGTCTGGAATCTGAAGGTGAACAGACAGAGAAAGCGTGTGTCTTTGCTGGTGCCCTGGCCCACAGCAGGTATGGAGTCAATAGGTGTCTGATCCATGCATGTATCACTGGTAAGTCTCTTTCTTTGGGGGTTGGATGAGGACATGCACTCCTGGAGCCTGCATCAATCGACAGCCAGCACCCATGGGGCTTGGCCCTGTGGTATGCTTGCCCGTGGAGGTCTCCACCACCCCAAAGGGAACCAATGCTAAAGGATTTCCTAAGCTTCCCATTTTTCTCTTGTTTTTAAGTATTAGTTGAAAATCTACTTTTAGCAGATTGGGAATACAGAAATTCCCTTAGAATTTGGAAATGGTGTTTAGGTTAAGGTTATTTAAAATAAAATGAAGGAAAACAATTGCTAAAGAAATATTTGAGATAAAAATCTAATGATGAAATCTGCAACGGTAGAAGATATTGCTATTAACTTGATGGTGTTCATCAGAGGGGACTCGTGTGAGATGGTGTGTTCTAGAGATGGGGGCCTGAGGAAATGTAAAGTATGCATTTTTAAGAATAAATTATAAATGCACACGAAGAAAACAAAAGTCTTTTCACAGTATCATCCAACTTGAAAGTACAATAAGAACTTCTCGTATGGCAGAATTTCCTCTCTAAACTGAGAAATTCTCTTGTAACTAAAACTGTCACAAAGTTGCCACATTAGACTAATGACCTTTAGTTATAATTGGATAATTGAATTTTAAATTGTCAAGAAAACGGAACTGAAATTCATAAACTTTGCCAAGAGAATAACTTTCTGATATGCATTTGACAATCTGAAAAATACCACAGCCTAAAAAAAAATGAACCTGCTACCCATTATCCAAGAGCAAGGCAATCATTTGACAATCTCTCTTTTTTAAGTATTCCCCCCACCCCCAAATGATCTCAGGATTGAAAAATAGCTCAGTCGCTTTGATTGAACTTGTAACACCTATACTTCACTTCTCTGTGAAAATAATTTGCCACTGATTTTCCTACATGAGCCTTATGCCCAATATAGAACTCTTTGATAGCTAACCTCTATTGTAATAGCGTTTAAAAGCCTATTCACAAAAATGACCTATCTTTGATATTTAATTATGAGTACAGAAGAAAAGAAAATTACTTAACTGGGTAAAAATGTGTGTACAGGAATTACATCATTTGAATATGTCTTGACGAAGAAGACCAACTGCTTTTCAGAGTGTTGACACCAGAGGCAAGTATTGACAGAGGTGGGGCTGATCAATATTCCACCTTCAGGGTCAAAGGACTTCATGTTTGGTGCGGCAAGCAACTTAGTTCCGCCGTGACTGGGTTTCAGTAAAGTAACAATTATTAAGGGTCAGGCAAGGTTTCTATTATAAACTTTAACTTGGGGAGGTTTGCACAGAGTCTCCAAAGGCACTCGAGAGTCTGATTCAAGCAAGATGATAGCTTGGAAATAAATAAAAAGAAAGTGAGTCATTAAACTCAAAGTTTAGAAAGTAAATTATGCCCCATGCTTTTTCCATTCTCCAGATTCAAAACCCATCTCTTCTTACCATCTCCACAGACCCTTAATGAAATCTTTAGATGAGAGGTAAATCTCTTTAGACTTTTTTAATGGCTTAAAATCTTTACTTTTGAAAATTATCTAGCACATGCAAGTAGGCTATAAATTATAAATACTACCAAAGGGGCCTCTGTATCTAGTCAAGCAGATAGGGTTCAATGACATCTCAGAAACACTCTCTACACTTTCCACTTGGTTCAGTGTAGCACGTCAGTAACACATGGAAGTCATTATTCTTCATGGAAACCTACTTGATCGTTTGGCCTGCAGGGTTCCTTAAGGTGAGGGTTTTGCGGCACAGTTGACTTTTTATGCAGTTAAGAAATAGAGTTTTAATGATTTACTTGAACATTTGTTAGACACACAAGAATACAGAGTACGTAACAAATAGCTGATAATAAACGATGGAATAATAAATAGGTGATTACGTAGAAACATGTATTGCCTCGCCTATCATTCAACAGCATCATTCTTTTATTGTTATTCTTTAAAGTTAATAGGGTAACAGGAAAACGTTTAAGATGGTAGGATTTGGCTTTGAAAGAAAGGATCAAGTATCCGAACACACAAAATTAGCTGAAGCATGAACTCCAGTCATTTCTATCTATGCTGAACCCCTTGTAAAGAAAACTTCTGAGTCTTCCAGTCCTTCCTGGGGCAGACATGAAGTGCTCCGCCCTCCTGTGACCTTTCTTCTCGGATGTAGAACGTGTAGCTGCATTCAAACAACAGACAGTGGGCATTGATCAGTCAGGGAAGAAGCCCTGCACTTTCAGTTTCCGTCCCATTAAACCAAATACTCATTAGTGCTTGGCAGTTCCCCAAGCAGACACAATCTGGGTGTCCACTGAGGCCTCCCTGTGCAGTTAAGAAGTTTAAAAAGAGCTTCTAGACGTCAGCTAGGGACAATGAAGATGGGTAAAACTGTTCCGGGGTAAGAGGCTGGAATTACTGGAAACAGACCCACACGGAAAATCAACTGCTTGACAAAAAACTTGACAAAAAAAACAACTATCTTTATCTGTAAGATCAGTTAAATATTCAAGGAGAGAAAGGCTAAGAATGTCTCTGCTTCATAATAGTGACTCTCCTTCAGGAGCCCCGACCACAGTACACTTCACGCTGGGAATATCCAGTCATTTAAAAAGCCAAACCACATCGAGCTATGTGATGGTAAAACAATAGTCTGATGGAAACCTATCATCACAAGGTAATTGTTCTTACCATTTACCCCACAAGAAAACTAGGTGCTCCTATTACTAAGAGGCTCTAATACTGCAAGTTAGCTCTGAGAGTCATGTCCATGAAAACTGCTGACATGTGTTTTATTGCTAAACACCCGCCCCGAGATCCCAACCAGCTTTTCAACAGTGTTACCGAGAACACTTCTTATATGCAGGTCAGACTGACTAAACTGTTTCCCCAAATCCTCCCTCCTTCCTTGCCGCCTTTCCTTTTTCTTCCATCCATTCTCCAAAAACTTAAAGAAAAAATAGTTTTATTGGCACATACTTCACATATCATAAGTTAAATTGCTCAGTCATATGAAGAAGACTTGTGCAATCATCACCAATCAATTTCAAACATTTTCTTCTCACACTCCTTGTTGTCCGCGCCCCATTTCCCCCTAGCCTCTCGTGCCATGCCCCTAGATGACTATTAATCCAGTTACTATCTCTGTAGGTCTGACTAACCTGGATCAGAAATGTTTTTTTTTAAGTACTATCTGCTGGGTAATACTGGTGCCACTGTTTAAGGACTGGACTAGGAATCGACAGGTTGGCAGTTTTAATCCATTAGCTTCTCTAGGGGAGTCTGCCTCTCTACGGATTACCACCTCGGACACCCTGTGGGGCAGTTCTACGCTGTCCTATAGGGTTGCTATAAGACAGAAGGGACTGGAGGGCAGCTGGTATCTGTCAGGCCCCGTGCCAAGGGCAGGAGTTACAATAGGGAGCCAGGCCGTCAACGCTTCGCTATACTTGAAGGTACAGGCTAACACAAGAAGCCAAAGCCTGTCCTGATCTCTGCTGCTCTCAGCATTAAAGCCATCCTATCGGAGACATCCTCATGCAAGACCCAGAAAATGAGTTCACTTAAAGAAACAATTCCTGATATCATTCCTCACTCCCTTCCTGCACCAGCCCCCTGACCCCTTGCCATGCTGAGTGGGGAGAGAGGGAAGACAATCTTTTCCTACCCCAACTTCTCTTGTCTTAAGGAGACATTTGTCTCTGTCCTTTGGCCAGGGCAACCAAATCCACTAGCAAGTTGTGGGAACAAACGTTCCATATCATCTCTTTATCTCCGAGGAATGCTGTGCTAAGGCTCCACGAGGAGTCCATGGAAGAATAGGCCCAGGCAAGTCCATATGGTTCGCATGAAAACCTCTTTGAGGTGGCCACTCAAAGACACCATTCTATCAGTACTTAACACAGATCTTTAAATCCCAGAGCTAATAATGCTTCCCAGCTACAGCTGCGTGGATCTGACAAGCAGCATGTGGGAGAAAACCTCACAGGGGATAAGGTTCCTACCAGTCAACTAAGAGTTCAAATCCCCAAAGAGGTGCCCTTGGTATGCAGAGCACTTAACCCTTCGACCAGGGCCAACATGACTATTCACAAATTATTGATGTCCCTAAATCCCTGGCAGATTGCAGACTGTTCTTGGATCCATTGAAGCCCAAGCATATGGCCGCTAATGGGATGGATTTAAAAAAAAATACACACATTCAGTCTGTGCTACATGAAGGTAAAGCCACTGAAAGGCTAGAAGGTGATTGAACTGGACGGAACACTGTTAAATACATGCTTAGCCTCATGTTATGGATCATTTCCATTGACATCTATCTGCATCGTCGGTACAGTTTAATTAAAGCTGTCTGGAACAGGTCTGCCCTCTAAATGATTGTCAGTGCAATGAAGAGGTGAAACACGAGCAGGCTGGAGGCCTTTTTGGTTCAGCATTCAAATGACTGTCTCTGTGGTTAAGAACAGCGGCAGGGAAGAAATTCATTTTCAAAATTAGCCATCAGCCATTAGACTTTTCTCTAAAAACAGGCCAGGCGTCTTCCTAAGCCATCTTGGAATACCAGAGACTGAGTTAGGGAATACTATAGCTTAAAAACTCAAACAGGGCCACATTCTCGTCCCAAACAGGCATCATTATTATTGTTTTTTCTGGCCCTAAAGTAGCAAATATCATAGCAAATTTTCTTGTTTGTAATTTATTTTGCAAAACATAATTCCCCCAATCGAAAAGGTTTGCCTAAAGTAGTTGCTTTCTTAACTAGATGGCAATGATCTAATCCATTTAATCTGCATTGCTGGCACACAGGATAACGACATGGCCATTAGACTGTTTAACGAATACTCTTGCCATGTCCAGCCCTCTCAAGGTGTTGGGGAAACAAAATAAACGAAATAACCAGTCAGAGCAAAAATGTGTGCGGTATTGTTAAGAGAATAAATCTTAAATGAACTACTTATGCCTCTTTCTTTTCTATGCATTTCCCCCTCTTCATTAGAATTATATTTAGAGGTATCAATTAAATGTGGTTTATTATACCAGACTTACTTGACCTTCTAAAGAGTTCAAACGATTCTGCTCTATTTAGCCATTTCTTTCACTGAGACCAATCCATCAGCCATGTGGGCTTATCAAGTTCATTTCATATTTATTTGGTATGTGTTACATATAATTGAATGTGTTGCTTTCAGATGCTGTTAAGTCAGTTCCGACTCATAGCAGCCCTTTGTACAATAGAACAAAATGCTCCCTGGTCCTGTACCAGCCTCACAAATACTGCTATGCTTAAGCCTATGGTCACAAAGCCCACTGTCACAGGCCACTGGGTCAACCCATCTCACTGAGGTTGTCTTTTCCCCCGACCCTCTACTCTACCAAGCATGTTGTCTTTCTCTGACATCATGTGCAAAGTACATACTCCCTTCTAAGGAGCACTCTGGTTGTTTGACATAGAATACATGAAATAGTGGATTACCATGGGGTCTGCTAACTGCAAGATCGGCAGTTTGAACCTACCAGCGGCTCTCTGGTAAAAAGATGAGACTTCATGATCTTGTAAAGATGTACAGTCTCGGAAACCCACAGAGGCGGTTCTATTCTGTCATGTCGGGTCAGTAGGAGCTGGAATTGCCTTGGTGGCAGGGAGTCTTTTGCAGTAAACCTCCACCACAACAAAGACAGCCCTTGCCTTAGATGAAGTTTCCATTATCATATGCTTATCCAAGCAGGTGAAAGGGGAAGAAAGACAAAGTAAAGATCCGGACATTCACTAAGGATACGATTCAGGAGTGCAGACTTACCGTGTCCTGATGTGCAGCAGAAGGGAAGTCAGACCCAGAAGATGTTATATGGAAAGAAGTCACAAGTTAAAGTCTAATAATAAGGGCACCTTTACTGGGAGTTGAGTGTGTTTTGACACTGTGGCTGGAACGCTGATGAAAGGCTAAGCAAAAACACCCTAAAAGGCAGATGCTGACGATGAGGAAGATGAAGCTTAAGCATCGAAGAAGGGTGTTAGCTATCCCCAAGCACGAGGGCACTAGGGAGCGAGGCAGGGCATTGCCCTGCCCCCCGTGGACGCGTTGTACTGAGAAGAACTAAAGCAGTCAGGGTCTCATCAAGAGAACAAAAGGAGTTAAAGCAGAAGGGATTTAATCCAGGGAACTGACTTTAGAGTCATTGAAGAGCTAGATGACAAGCAGGTGGTAGTTTGGCAATTTCGAATTTACTGGCTGTCCCAGATTTATGATGGGGGTTTCGCTCCAAAGACTCCATTGTAAGTTGGCTCTGATCTAGTTGAAATCAAACATCTCATTTTTGAAAAGTCATCATGATTATTGCCTTTTACTCTGAGTATTTTTAGAAATCTGATCTTTCTTTGTCTTTTGGGGGTTGGAAACGTTATATGCAAACTTACGCATATTACATGCTTTAAAAATTACACAAATTATGAAGACATTTTCCAACAATGAAAACGAATTGGATGGTGTGGGCATTTTGTCAGCGTGGTCGTAACTCTGCTAGTGGAAGTATCTTGATGATCTGGATTATCTTTAGGAATGAGGGTGGCATTTCTAGTCAGAACATTCAATGAGTGTTACCTTAGGATCCTTTTCTTCATATATTTTTCTGTAATATATCCCTTGGAATATTGCTCTGGAATCTGCCTGTTGACGTTAGCATGTTTGGGTCTATGTTTGGAAGCAACGCAAGCCCCCAATTGAAAATACTATAGAAAAAACGCCAGCTAGAGGCTTTCACTGTAAAAATGTTTTGGCAATTTCTCGACTCCATTTTCCTCAGTATTTGTTTCTTCTTCAGCTTTCTTTCCTTTTCAAAATCCATTAAATCCTGATCTGTCAATTCCCCCTTTTTGTAATCTGTGTTGGTGATACCAGGTTCTAAATTCAGTGTTCTAACTATGCCTATAATTTTCCAACCAATGTCTTCATCATATCCTGATTGATGCTTGGGATGTGCGCCCCAAACTCAGCAATCCTCCCCCACCCCACCCCCTTTCATGTTACCTGCATTCATTTTTCTGGAACTTCTTCCCAGGATGAAGTGATGTTCCAGATACATGGAAGGACACAAATATAGATTCTTGTAACTTGAATACATTGTAAATCCAAGACCACCTGAATAACTTTAAGAAAGTACTAACAACCCTTGGGGTGGAAGGATATGGGAAAATACAAAGTTTTAGAAGTTCTGAGGCTGGGACTGTGACATAATTGCAGATTAAATTCCTTAACCTGAGAGATGGGATATCATTCCTTCCCTCTTGAATCTGGCTGGACTGGTCTATGACTGTTTTGATTAGTAGAGCACAGCAGAAGAAGTGTGGTCCCAAGTCTAAGAAGAGCTTCAGGAAGCCTGGCGGAGTCCAGTTGAATGTCCTGAAACACTGAATTGCCATGTGCGAGGTCCAGTCACCTTGATGCAGAGCTCTTGTGGACAGGGCGGAGACTACATTGTCTAGCAGTCTTCATCAAGCTGTTAGACGTGTAAGTGACGCTGCCTGGAGTTCTCTGGACAAGCCCAGCTTCCAGTGATTCTGGTTAAAGCCAGACGGTGTAAAAGAATCCCCCAGCTGCCCACTGCCCACATTTCTGATGCACAGAATTCTGAATTAGAATGCATGGGTATTATTTTAAATACCTAAGTTTGGGTATTTTTTTGGTCAGATAGCAATAAAGAGCCTGCAAGCGATGCCATCATGTGAACACTAGACGTGTTGTGGAGTCTTGGTGGCATAGTGAGCGGGTTTGAAAGGCCAGGGCTTGAGGTCACAGGTCTGTGGGGGAATGCTATAAAGTCTGGACTTCATCAAATAAAAATATACAAGAAGATTTTACCTCTTAATCAAATTACTCTTTTTGTGGCCCAAACCGGTTGTGCTCAAACACTTCTTTGCCTTCAATGGATAAAAATCTATTTCATAGTTGAGATTTGAGGTCAGCAGTTCAAAACCACCAGCTGCTCCTCTCGGAGAGACTTATCATTTCGGAGACCCACAGGGGCAATTCCATGCTGCCCTATAGGACCTCAGTGGGTTAGAATGGACTTGAGAGCAGTGAGTTGAGCTATGAGAGGGTAGGAACTAATGTAACGGCAGTCAGAATGACAAAGAGGCACGCACCCTCAAGGAACGACCCTGAGTTCTCTGTATGGATAATTGGTTGGCAATGATTATTTTTCCTATCAAGGGGCTGCTAGTAGCTATTTCGACTTTGCAGGCTGGCTGGTCTCTGTTATTACTGCCCACATCTAACATTGCAGGACAAAAGAAGCTATGTTATTGTTAGGTGCTGGGGAGTTAATTCAGACCCATAGTGACCCCACGTAACAGAGTGGAGTGCCCTGTAGAATTTTCCAGGCTGTCCTCTTGATGGAAACAGATTGCCAGATCATTCTTGTATGGAGCCACTTGTTGATTGCAAACTACCAACTTTTCTATTAGCAGCTGGGTGCTTAACTGTCGCATCACTAGGGCTTCTTACCAAAGAAGCCATACATACATACATACATGGAAATGCATGCTCATATTTGTATGTTAATAATGTATGACTTACAAAACAGGCATCTGGCCACTGTTGGTCCCTGGGCTATAGTTTGTTGACACTGGCTTATAATGTCTGAATTGCTAGGCAAAATTCAACTGGAAGCATATCATATATAGATAACAGATAAGTCAGGGCTAGGTTAAAAAATAGCTTATTGGCATATAATTTACTTAGCATACAATTCAATAGTTCAATCATTGTAAGAAGAATTGTGCACTCATCACCACAGTCAATTTTACAACATTTTCTTCTTTCTTATAGTCATTGTGGTTAGCTTCCTATTTCCCCAATCTCCCTCGCCATGCTCCTAGGTAATTATTAATGTAGTTACTGTCTCTATAGATATACCTATGCTGGATTTCATGTACAGAAAATCATACAAAACAAAAACAAGAAACCAAACCAAACAAAGCAAACTGAAAAAAAGCAGAGAATATTAAAAACTGGAACACATTAAAAAAAAATGAGTCAAAAGGAAGATCAAATTACAAGCTAGTGCATCTTCCACAGCTGCCCTAATTGACTTTACAAGGCTCTCTGACTTATAGCAAGGCTGTTCACATCCCTGGACTGTAGGCTGAAGGGATTATCCAGAGACCATTCACGTGGTGACCCTGCAAATGGATTTGGACATCCACTGTCATCCATAACCTTTTGCAAACTGGGTATTCAGACAGTAAGCTTTGATACCTTTCCCTGCTCTGGATTTGGATTTTATCGTTTACAATCCTTGGAATACACAGGCTTCTTTCATGTGGACTTAGTTGATGCCTCACTTAGATGGCTGCTTGTTTTAAGACAACTCTTTCAGAGCCCAGATGCTATTCTTTCTCATAGCTGGGCACCATGTGATTTTTTTTTTTTTTTACCATATTTTGCCACAACATTCATATCTTTAGTGATCTCTTCATGATGTTGGGTATTGAGTAGGGCCATGCCATGAGAACCAATTGGTCTTAGATTAGGACTACATTTATATGTGACCCCAAACTCATTCATATATCTATCTGTATATATATCCTTGGTTCATTTAGAGACATCCTTATCATTTCTATTGGAGAACATATCATCTCCATAGGGCATAAGATAATTCTATTGATAAGTATCAGTGGTTCAGTCAATGGTATAGAATTTAAAACACTGTGAGAAAAGGAAGTTATACATGTTTAGGCCAGCTTTTAGACTATAATCTATGAATTTTTGACTTGTACATATTTACAGCTTAAGTGACTGAATACTATTTATACAAACAATGAGGGTTGGGTTTAGGGCAAAGCTTTCAATAGCACTCATTCACAAAGGCGGAACATGCACTAACGCATGTCATCAAACAGCAAAGAGAACACGAGAACAGTAAATAGATGGTAGTCCTGGGCCACCATTTATTGTGCACCCTCAAAGCAAGAGAATCCAACCAAACGGATTCCACCACATGGGACAGTGGTCTTGGAGATGTAGACTCGAGACCAAACTGTATTCTGAAAGAGGGGCTCGGAAACTTCGATTTCATTCTTTCTTTTAAATGATTTTTGGATGGTTGGGAAACACACCAGTGACCAGAGCAGAAGCTACCTGTAGTTACTTCGTTGGTGCTACCAAGCCAAGGAAATTACAATCTGGAAAAACTCGAGAACAAAATCAAACACATTCTGAGAAATATTAATAGTGGTCTTCAAAAAAAAAAAATCGTGGTCTTGGGTCCACTGTGTGGTTTTCAACCCAATATTTTTATTTTTGAATAAATTAGACTATTCTAGAACTGGTTTATCCCCAAGTGGGGCCAATAACATCCTAATTTTTAATTTATATCATATTCATGATTTATTCGAACAATTATGAGCTTGGCAATATTTCCTGCTCACATGTGAAGAGCATCTACAACATTAATCTCAAAATATTTATATCCCAAACTATCCTGAAAAACAAATGGTTTTTCCCCATAATTTATGATATTCTGAAGGCACTTTATCACGCTAGTTGCTATTATGTCATGGAAAAAAAGTATGACCTTTGAAGAAATAAAACAAGCAGCTTTTCTGTTCTCCCGCATATCTCTTAAGTTTATGGATATTTATTTTAGGCTTTATAAAAATTCTATCAGGCAGCTAAACACTTTAGACTCACACAGCATGCAAATTCCATTAAACAAGGGCTCTTTGCCCTTTCACATCTTGCCCTACATGCGCTTGGCACCGTGGTACAACTATTCCGAAAAACACTAACAGTCTGCTTAAGCGCTTTCCTATAACGAATGCAGCTCTGCTGGAGGAGTGTCCTGAATATTCAAAGGGATTTTTATCCATTTAAGGCAAAGAACGGGTTGAGCAGGTCTGGTTTCGGCCACAAAAAGCAGCCTGGTTAAGAGGTGAAACCTTCCCGTGTTGTGGCATTTGATGAAGCACAGACCTTCTAGCATCCCCCACAGACCTGTGACCCCGGGCCCTGGCCTTTAGACATTTTTCCTTCGTGGAAGTTAAATGATTAGTGAGGCACTTCTATGAGATATGTTAACAGTTCCTTCTAAAAAGAAGGTTTTAATAATGCTAACCAGCAGAGACTTATGGGGCCAGGCTTGCATCTACATACGAAAAGAAACCCAGTACAAGCCAATGATATAAACGCGCATGCAAAACCATGTTTAGTTCGAATAGCATTTTCTTTCTTTCTTTTTTTGCACCTTTGTAGTTTCGTTTCCAACCTTGTCTGGGGCACCTGCTAAATGGGAAATGAGATTGGCGGGTCTCAGCCCATTGGTGGCTGGCTGAAAATTTCCATCTTCCTTTCCAGAAAAATGGTCCATAAGGAAATTAAGTGCAGAGGTAGACGTCACACATGGATTACCGTGTAGGTGCACCGAGGGCCTAGATAATCTTCCTGCATGAAAAGTACAATATAAATTCAACACTGGTTCATTGACTCATCCACTTTGCCTCTCAGCAGCTCTCCAACACCTGAGGTCTCCTATATCCCGGAGATGGAGCAACTTTAGGGACATCTTTTTACTATTCTAAGCCACTGCGTAATTTGAGCTGAGATTGTAAAGTGGCTTGAAATTGGCTGTGATTTGCTGCTTCATTTAAACAGGGATGGTGTATGAAAATAGTATAAGAGGCGCAGGTTCTGTGCTTTTTACATTATGTAAATAGAGCTGAAGTCGCATACGTCGCAATTAAAGCCTACTCATAGTTTAAGGGTAAACAAATGAGGCTCCTTCAGACCATACATCACCCAGGAGAGAAAGCAGAACACCATAATTTATTATGACCCAACGCAATATTATATTAAAGCGGTATGAATTTTTATTTCAAAAGCCAATAGGGCAGTTGTTTTCCCCCATATAAATGTAAAGCTACCAAAAATTACATAGAACTTACTAAACACACAATTCGTTTTTTGTGACAGATAATTTCTATTGATCTAAATCTGGTTTGTCAGCATGGGATTGAAATCTGGAGACGCATGGGATCAGATCCTGGGCTACGAGCTTTCTCCCCCAGGTCATGGTTTCCGATCTTACAGGAGTTTTGAGAGACTTGTTTGACAGATGAAGTAAAAGAGCCAAGTCCCTGGCATATAGTCACCGTCCCTTATATGAGCACTCAAAGACATGGCTACTTATTGTCTGAGGGTATGTGTAAAGTGGAAAATTGCTGCATTATCAGCTGTCCCAGTTTTTATTCATAAATCAATGTTTATGATTCCCTATGATAAACAGCATAGTGATCATTGTAAGAGTGCTGCAGGACCGGGCAGTGTTTCACTCTGTTATGTGCAAGGTTGCCATGAGTTGGGGTGACCCACTGGCACCGAACAAATGAACAACAATGGTAAGCAATAGCTGTTGGGAGCCTCAAGACTTGCCTTATCTCTGGACTCCTTACCTCCCTGTGACATTCTCCTAGTTGATCCAGTTGACCTCTGATTGGTTGTTCCAAGCAGTGTTAGTCTGGGTACTTTAGA
>NW_022103915.1:91447232-91460910 GCF_000313985.2 Echinops telfairi
ACACACACACACACATTTCCCTTATAGAATAAACTTCTTTAGTGGAGGCTGAAAGTGCATTTCCTTCCTGTGTTTGCCTATGAGGTCTTTTCTAAAGTGTAGGCTGTAATGTTCTAATCTCTTCTCACTACAGAGAAACTCAGTGCCTTAGTCCTTACCCATAAGATGATTTCCTTGAATAAATATTGTCCCTGGCATATACTAAGTTTAATGCTGATACTTCACTTGCTCATAGTCTATAGGGAATTTTAAGCCTTGCCTACGTAATACATCATCTTTGGATACATGATCCAATCACTCTAGGTCAAGTAAATCCACGGAAGAGCCTCTTCCCTTCAGTTCCTAACTTGGTTGATGTTCCTAATAGCCATCTTTATTCAAGGTGACTTGCGAAAACTTATTTCCAAGTTCATTCTACTTCCATCGTTTTTGTTTTTTTTCTGCCAGGGGCCAAACAACCTACTTCTTTCCTGGTTATTAGAAAACATAACAGTTGTGTACTGCAAAGATACTGATTATTCTTTGTTAGAAGAATGAAACCATGTTTAATCACAGGACACACATACACACATACAGAGAAAGAGAGAAAGCGAATATAGTAATCTTGGATTATTTTATGGACTGTTGTTACCTTTTCTTGATTAAGATGTTTTCAATTTCTGGTTCTCTGATGAAATTGTACATCTAGGAAGCCAAACATACTGACTGTGATTCCTACATTGAGAGCTGAAGTTCATGATTCTTATTCATATAGGAAAGAGAGACTGGGAAGTACCAGTGGTTTTTGACTTATTTTCAGAGGTCTCCATGATGATCGGTGAATGTTGTATAAGGAGACAGTATTGTTTTTAACCACGGCACCATGTACATACAATCAAGTCAACCGGGTAGAATGTCTTGATGATAGAGGTCAAGTATTAAGGAAGGCCAAGTGAACTGGTCTTGGCATAGGTCTGTGACTGCTTTATTTCAATTTCCATTGCTGTGGGCTTGGAAGTGGAGGTGTAGAAGGATCTGAACCAAGAAATAGAATACCATTTTGGGTAACATGTCAGTACCCTAAGAGAGTTATCTTCTTATTCAAAATGGATAAACCAAATCACTCCAAAATTGACTTAAGCACTCCTATCTCATAAGGATGGAGATGTGGCAGGAAGGAAAAAGGTCCTTTGATTCCAGGTAAATGGGTGGAGTTGATCTAGCGAAGTGGTTTCTTTCTTAGTGCAGGGAAGAGAGGCCCTAATGGGCACAGGCAAGAGTCCTGCAGAAGATAAAGTCGTCTGCAAGCTTTTGCATTCGGCAGTAAAGTAGTCTGCTAGAAAATAGAGGCATTGATAGCTTATAAGACAAATGAAAAATAAATTAAACAATTCCTGGAAACACGAGACGAAATTTCTAGCATATAAATTTGTCTGAAGAAATGTAGTCAGACAATATTTATTAGGTTTCTTTCAGTTAATATCTTTTACTTAACCTTAAGTCTCTCTATATTACATTTTCCCCTTACTTTATTTGTGCTCACAATTCTGTGGAAATAAATTGGGAATGGTATAGGTTTCATCTTTTCCCTCAGCATTGGCTAGTCCTAAATAATCAATCATTAAAAGAACCCTTCACATCTAGGCCTTGCTTCGAAAGGTATACTGAAGATGTACAATATGCTAAACCCAGAGAAAACCTTGGGAGTAATCAGCACACGACATTTTGCTCTCCATCATAATCAGTTCTTCAGCCTCCATGTCGATAAAACTTTTTCTCCTCTTTTCACCATGGTTTACAACTTAAATAATTCAATACAACAGTTGTTATATTTTTATTGCAAGCTTATAAAACTGGTACCATAAGTCTTTTCTGTGCAGTATATTACCCCAAAAAATGACACTGGAGAGGGGGAAATGATGACGACTAAGACTGTAATTCAATCTCCGAGTTCTGAAGAGGTCATAAAAATGGCTTCTGCTTTCCTTGCGCCTGGCAGCTACTAGCAGGCCTCCTCAGATGAACTCTCTCTGGGCAGTCAGGCTCTCCTTGGGCACGATGCTATGTACAACACAATAAAAATGGGACTCCACAATGCAAATGCACCTATGATTCAAGCCCAACCGTTCTTTTGTCAAATAGGATTTTCTTTTATGAAGTTCCATTGTAGAGTTAATTTTGATGTCAGTGCCTGTCAAGCTGTGGAAATTGAGCAAAACCAGCGAAGTCTATTCCTATTTGAGCTGACTTGTAGGAAGTGGTAATTAGAAAAACAACAACAACAACGAGTTTTTGTACTATGCCAACGAGAATTACACTCAACATGCTACATAGTGTCAGTCTGGTCAAAAGGATCTCATTATTCTCAGGTCAATTCTCACTCACAGTGGCCCTAGAGAGGATTTCTGAGGTGGTAAACCTCTGTCAGAGCAGACAGTCTCCTTTTCCTCCCTTGGAGTGGCTGCTGGGTTTGAACTAACGTCCTTGGTGTGAGTAGGCCAACATCCACCCAACCTTGCCATTAGGCTTCTTGGTCAAAGATATAGGTGGGGAAAATGGCAACATCTATTTATTTATTTATTTTTAATGGCAACATTGTGTAAGTGTTTTAATTCGGGCGGGGAGGGGTTGTACTTTAACATACTTTGTGTACCACTTTTCAACTGCCATATTGGTTGTCAGGAAATCATTTTCTAATTCTGTTGTAAGTGCTGAAAGGTCTTTGAAATTAAATAGCAGCTTCCTATTGTGTTTAGGATTAGCAGTGGTCCACAAAACATAGAACAATGCCATAGAAGGAAACATGAGTCTATACCTTATAGATAAAAGGGGATGGCAAGTTATTTGAACAAGTATGCCCATGGTCATTCATTCAGTGGACTTCTGAGTACTGACTTCAATCTACAACAAAGATGCATTCACATCCCTAAACCTCTTCTTTGTATGTCTGACATGTGGTTGATCTACGGACGATATTTCAAATGGAAACCTCAGAACTATTATCTTTCCATTAAAAATGTCACTTGACCTGCTTCAGCACAGGGCACCAGCTCTTTACCAAATCCCTTGGATGAGATGAGGTGAGAATAAGTTAACTTTTGGAGGGCGGTGGAGGGATTGAACTTCATGATAAGGTGGCTGAGGGAGCCACACCCACAGCTGGGGCGTGAAATGTCTCCCCTGGCCTGAGAGGTCTCTGCCTTTGTCTCTGCCAAAGCAATCCTGGCCAATTCCACGAGGGGTGGAAGGTCACAGCCGCTATGTGAGTGGAACTTAATTCTCACCACAACAGAGGCTGCTAATCACCTAACATGAGGGTGAATTATGGTGATTATAGTATGCTGAACACGGAGAGATGAAACAATAACAAGGGCACAAACACAGCTGCGACGGTAGTGATGAAAAGGTAGAACTTTCGAGGTCCAGTGGTAATGGGTTTGATTAGGAGTCTAGAAACCTTTGGTGAAAGACACTTTGCCCTTCCAGGTTAGCTTTTTGGAAAACACCTCTCTAATAAGTGGCAATAACCGATGTAAATGGTTTCTAGCAATGGAAAGGGCTGGAAACATTGCCCTCCGTGTACCAGTATAAGCGGCATTCCACTCTCTGCTTTATGGCCTGTCCCTCACCCCCCTTTTTTAACAGCAATTTAACTTCTGTACCCTAAGTGTGCTTTTCATTTCCCGACTCCCATTGGACTCTTCTGTGTATACAATCCCTGCTGCACATTTTATTCTCCCTGGGAAGGTTTTGGTTATAATTAAAGGGGGGAGAAGCTGTCCCTGGGTATTTTTAAATTAAGAGGAAAAATAAACTGATTGCACTTTAAAGTACGAGAAAGTCAGGGATGGGTATGGAGGGTCCAGAAAAGCACCAGATTTAGAAAGTCATTCTCTCGGTTTAGATAAACAGATTTAAAAAAATCGTTTTATTAGGGGCTCATACAACTCTTATCACAATCCATACGTACATCAATTGTGTGAAGCGCATTTGTACATTCATTGCCCTCATCATTCGCAAAGTATTTGCTCTCTGATAAGCAGACTTTTCACATTTTAAGGCAGGATGGTCCTCGATACTGAAATGCCTGGAAACATGAGCTGCTTTCCCAGATTAAGATATGCAGAGCTACCCAGAAGCCAAGAACTGCCCCCCAAAATTGATCAGCCATTAAACCTTAGGATTGACATTTGAGGAGGGGTAATTTTTTTTTAAGAGGGTCAGGTTGCAGCTATATTTATAATAATGAGAGGTAGCATATTGGATTTTCCTGGGGTGTCAAAAAGCAACTCTGGTTGACAAAATAAAGTGATGCTTCTATTCTGTGCAAGCCATGCCGTAAAGCAAAGTCATATATTTCACCCAAGGCATCGAGAAAGTGGTTTTAAATAAATAAATAAATAAATAAATAAATAAATAAATACACGATGCAGGGATGTCATGTAGAGGTAACGAAGATGGTAAAATCTATGACAAAACTGGAATCACGAAGAAAGAATTCAACACCCGTCGGCACAGTTCAATGGAAGACACACCAAGGGCTCTTTTTGAAAACATGATGCTGCCATGCCAAACCGCTCTGCGGCTGGAATCTTTTCAAGCCATGGTCCAGGTGATTCATCCGGGATGTGAGCATCCTGTCTATTCTGGCGAGTTTGCTGTTCATGTGGAAAGGCTCAGCTGGCCTAAAAAGTGCTAGGGCCAAAAGTTCATTTGACACTTTTAGCTATGGGAAGACCTTTGTATCTGGAAGTGTCAAAACTTCTTAGGTAAACAGCTAATTTAATCTACACAACTTTCTTTGACTTGTGAACCATAATTGACAATGACAATACTCATAGTCATCATAATAACCCAAACTAGAATTATTATTTATCATATCCAGCATTATCACATGCATTATCTCATTTAATCCTGACAACACCCAGAGATGGTCTTTTTAAAAATTATCTCTTTTTTTTTCCCCCAGATGAGGAAATCGAGGCTTAGAGAAGTTAAATAACAAGGCTTTCTGAACCAGGCAAAGATCTGGGCTCTCCTGAGCTTCAGAAACACTCAGGAATCACAAAGTGAATCATCCTGCTCTTCTGCGATTATTGGCTCTTAGCAACACTGCAGTTTTAGGAATCAATATTATGCACGCATTCTATAAATGTGCCTCTTAATAAGTTAATAAAACAGAGATATTCTCATTGCTTCTCCGTCAAAGTTGCCGGGAGAAAATGAGAATATTGAATGCAGTAGGTCAGGGAAGATCTGCTCCATTTACTCCGCAATGATAATCTTTTACAAAAGAGGATTTTTATTATTAATTCTTTGCCTTGTGGGGATATTATAATTTTCTAGAATGTAGAACTGCCTTAAGCACAGTAATTTGCTGAGCTAGACTGAATCTCAAAATGTTTCAAATGAGCTGATAAACAACTACATAATTAGCTATTATTAGATCAAGTCTGTACGTTACTGATATCCAGATGAACAAACCAATGGATAGGCAAATTGTAGATCTAGTTTTAAATGCCAGGAGCTTGTGTTATAGTTCTACATGCTGTGCAGCGTGTCTTTTAAAGAATTAAAAACCACATGGCAATTCTTTTTTTCTTAAGAAATTTAGATTATTCTATCAAACAAATCCTTAGAGACTTAATCATTAAATACACATTTCCATGTATAAATAGTGAATGATTTGTACACTGAGTGCAACTTTTCCTAAACAAACAACAACCCAGAACAACAACAACAACAAACTCCCCTCCCAACCCTCCCCCCCAAAAATTCTGAATAGATCGTGGGAATTTTCTTTTCCATGAAAACTTGCCTCAATCTATTGGTTGCATTAGTAATACTCTTTCATTCCTTCTTTTGAGTTTTGTTTCATGAATATGAACTATAGATATTGTTCCCAGATTATTGAAGTAAATGGTTTTGTATGGTAGTATTGGGAAAAGGCTAATGCGGGCAGTTTTTATATTTAAACACACTCCCCTGATTCAGTTGGTTAACCTTCAACCCAAGATGTATCTCTGTTACAGTTAAGCCTTTCTTGCCTCTCAACTTCCAGAGAGTTGACAGCGGATCATAAAATGATGCTCTGGGCTGGGATCCATCATGTAAGGTTACATCTATGGAGGAAGGCTTTTTGTTTGTTGTTGTTTAATATTAAAACCAGCTCCATGATGCTGAAAGAGCAAGTAAAGAAAAGATAAAATTGCAAAAGGAAAAAAAACCACGTTTAAAGCTAGTTAAATGATAAAAAGAAAAAAGAGGAAAAAATCAGAAGGGTCATGTCGTGTATTCTCTGAAGTCCAGAGCCACAAGACATAATGGGCAAATGCCCCAAGTCATCTCTGAGTAGAAAGAGGACCACAGCAGTGCTCCCGAAGAGCTCTACAACTAGGTTGTTGCTATTCTGTCTTCAGTGGGTTAGGCGGCTCCCTTTTCAAGGGACCAGATGGTTTCCTGTGCTTCAATGCAGGTCAGTGATCCTATGACTTACAACTGTGAGTGTTTCAGGTGCCAGCACAGAGAACTGTCAGCATGAAGTTTTGCACCAGGCACAAGGCCACATATGAAGTTTGCTGGAGAATGAAGTTGACGAAAAATTAAAATAAATAAATAAAACCGATGACGTTGGATGATTTTAACAACCGCCCAAACTCTTATGCCCTTTTTATGCTTCCCACGATCACTGACCCTCCATTTGATGCCAGTTACTAGCCTGAGGAAAAATTGTACTGTTGCTGCACTTAAAAAGTTCTGTGTTTATTACAAAGATTCTTTATCCACAGCTTGATATGTGTGTGTATATATATATGTATATATAATTAGTTTTATCCGCAAATTATTATAGCTCTTGGATTCCTGCTCATGTTCTTGTATTTACTTCAGCCCTCTCATTTTGTAA
This sequence comes from Echinops telfairi, assembly GCF_000313985.2. Classification (NCBI taxonomy): domain Eukaryota; kingdom Metazoa; phylum Chordata; class Mammalia; order Afrosoricida; family Tenrecidae; genus Echinops; species Echinops telfairi. The sequence continues at coordinate 91,454,116 of NW_022103915.1, forward strand.
GCTGATGTGCGTATTCTTTGAGTGTGTGCACGGTTCCCGAAAGAGACCCTTTAGAGCCTCAAAGTTAAAGTACTAAGGGCATCTGGGTACCCAGTCAGACAAGGAGTGCCACGTTCTCTTTCTGGTGGTACGTCAACTAAAGCCAAGTCTTCATGAGAAACAAAGACCTTTGGTTTATAAGTCACAAACATAATGACTGCTGTTTTTCAAAGGCATTTAAAGAAGTTTTAAACTATTTTTGAATGTTCTGGTTTTGTCAGGAACATTTTGCCTCTGTGCATTTGATATGAAACCTTATCTGTATATTTTGTGCTGCTTTGTACTAAATTCACGATGAGAGTGTTTTCCAAAGTCTAAGTCACCTCCTTGGGAATTTATTAATGACCCTCTTGTAGGCACTCCCTCTCGAAAAGGGAGATTAAATTTGGTTCAGAAGAGATACATTTACATACTTTGAGGTGTGAGTTGATTTAAAGTTCTGAAGCTATGAAGCAGAGGCAGCTTTTATGTTGGAAAGAATCTAAGTGCAACTCCAGAAAAGAATCGTAGACCGAATTTGATTCAATATCACAATATGGAAACTTACTCATATTTTCCAAGCTCGCTAAACATTATTACAGAAATATGGGTCATTGCTGGACTAAAGTTTAATCCATAAATAAAATAAATTAGGGGAAAAGCTTTACACTACTTTATTTCAGTTCTTTGGTGTTCCCCATTTTTAGTCACCGACATTCTAGTACTAAGAGAGACCACTGATTTGTCATTAATGAGCAAATTAATGGCAAAAGTTTCCCCTACAAACTTTGAGGTCAAAAGTTATGTCTGAGCAAAGGTATAACTTTAATGGATATTGAATCCTTAAGCCAGGCTTCTAATTTGAAAATTTTTTCAATTGACAAACCAATGGACAGTATTTGTATTGTTATGTTAAAACCCTCAGAAAACACACTGACCATCCTATTGACAATTCTGCAATCCAAGGTGGATAAAAGATCCCTAATCATTTCACTATTTTCTTACGAGTGTGGCTGGGGGGAAAATCGCAAATATAAACTTCTGACTCAAAAGTTAATGGACCATGATGGTAACTGTCATTTATTTCTAACTTGAATGAGGAAATAAGTAAACACTTCAAGCAAAGGAGAAGGTGCACCTAAGTTCGGATGAGCGAATTTCATAGTAGATAATTCTGCTTTCGGGTTTCTGCCATCTAAGTAGAGTTAATGATTAAGAATCAGAGGCCATAAATTATCAAGAAAAATCAATGTATAGCTTCCAGGGGAGCGAGAAGAGCACACGAGACCACTACAGACACCAGGGACTGAAAACAAAGGACATTATTGGAGATATCTGTACCAGCAAATCAGAGTTCTAGAAGGTGGCTGTCATTTTTAACTACTTTCACTAAAACCAGTCATAAGGATAATGACCACCTGTATTTCTCTTATTTAAAACAAAACCAAACTTTGATTTGGGCAACAATATACAGCCATGGGTTTCAACATAACCATGCTTGGGAGGGTGGTGCCGGGCTGGGCAGGGCTTCGTTCTGTTGCCCATCAGGCCTCTCTGAGTTGGACGGAACCGACTCAAGGACATCTCAAAACAGCCATACAATGTCTATCGATAATGGTCAATGGCCAGGGCAAAAGTGTCACTTTGTACCCACAGTCTTGTTATTTCTGTTCTAGTTATTTTAATTCCATTCATTTCAGCTCCTCAGTCCCCAAATGTGGTGGTCAAATTTTATGCCAACTTGTTGGTATCTGTGTGGAGGTAGGGGTAGAGTCCAACCTGTCAGTCAGGTGGTAGCCTGGTATATTAGTCTGGGTACTTTAGAGAAACAAATCCATAGAGACTCATGTATAAGAGAGAGTTTGATATAAAGGTTAAGTGCACATCAAGACAACGTCCCAACTCAGTGCTGCCCAAGCCCGCAAGTCCAACATTAACCCATATGTCCAACACCAGTCCACAAAGTCCTTCTCCATCTCACAAAACACACACAATGATGCCGACTGCAGGAAGAAAGCCAAATCAGTGAATGTGTAAACATCTCAGCACTGGCAGGGGTCTCCACCTGGCTGCTCCAGCACCCAGGGCTGCTTCAGGGTAGGTCCATGTGACTTCTCCTCGGAGATGTCTTGCAGGAAGTGAAGCCTTGCCAGCTGACGCAGGGAACTGGCTAAGGCAGCTGCACCCTGGTCTGACCACCAGAAAGCAAGAGACCCGAGAACTCGAAAGGTGAGGCTCATGGAGCCATTTATCCCTTCGCCCTTCAATTAACCCCACGTGTGTTTATTGGCCAGGTTGGCACAATAAACTTTAACTATATCACCTGGTGATGCCTCCTTGAACATGGGGTCTTTTTCGTAAGAGATACAATGAGAACTTCTCTTTCTTTTGCTCTTTGCCTTCCTCCTTATTTGAATTCTGGGTCTGCCTCCAGGAGCAGCACCATGTGGGAGCTGACTCTGGGAGCTGTCAACACCCTGTCGGGTTCCCACCTTGGATTCCCATGACTTTGTACCCACTGACCTGTCAACTCCCTGCTTCCCACTTCTGCTTCATTGGCCTGCAGCTGTGTGAGTCAAAGAAGACTTCGGCCAATATTGAACACATGGACTGGATTTGGATGGTGCCGGGATGCCTTCTTGATATAAATTATTCTTGATACAAAGTTCTTTCTTCCTTTTTTTTTAAGTCATTTTATTAGGGGCTCATACAACTCTTATCACAATCCATGCATACATTAATTGTGTAAAGTACATTTGTACATTCATTGCCCTCATCAACAAAGTTCTTTCTTATATATAATTGAGTGTCACTTGTTTTTTTCTCTAGACAACCCAACACACCAACCTTCTTAATTATGTTTTCAAATGGCTTTTGACCCTTTACCCACTGCCACCAACTTGATTCCTACTCATAGTGACTCTACATAGGATTTCTGAGATTTTAAATCTGTAGTGGTTCAAACAACCTCATCTTTCTTTCATGGAGTCACTGGTGGGATTGAACCACCAACCTGTGGCTATCAGTTTAATGCTTACCCTACTCTCTGGTTACATATATATTTTGAAGTAATACAATACTCACAGATGATGATCATTTACTCTTGAGGCTAAACTGTCACTCGATTGAAAGGTGATTTCATGGGATAGTTTTATCTCAAAGTCTGAAGAACATCTGAGGGTCATCGTCTTGGTGTCGTCTCCAACCTCAATAACTCAAAACCCAAACTACACCGATGAGTGTCAAGTTAGCTCTGATTCATAGAAACCTTGTTGGTCACAGTAGAACTGCTCCTGCGGGCTTCCAAGACTGTAAATCTTTCAATGTTAAACTCAATGCTTAAACCATTGTACCATCAAAGATTCTCCAAACTCAACAGGGCCCACAAATCTAGATTCTTTTAGAATTTGAAGCTCTGTTCCAAATTTTTCCCTCTTCTTTTAAAAATATAGTTTTATGGGCACATAATCCACATATCATAAAATTCAATAGTTAAATCATATCAGCAAGAGTTGAAAAATCATTACTACAATAAATTTTAGAAGATTTACTTCTTTCTTGTATGCATTGTTATTAGCTTCCCATTTCTCCCAATCTCCCCTGCCATGCCTCCAAGAAACCATTATTCCATTTACTGTCTTTATAGATTTACCTATCCTATATTTCATATACACAAAACATTAAACAAAGCAAAACAGAAAATACGAAGGTGAGCTTGATAGCACACTGCATGACAGCAAGGCGATGGACCTCCCTGGTCAAAGGGAGATAAAATGATAACATACTACATTTTAACCAAACTCTATCAACCATAATCAACTTTACAATGTCTCCTTGTCTGATAAGGCTATCCACATCCCGTAACTGTGGTCAGAGGGCATTCATCAAAGAATCTATGCGTGGACCCTGCAAATAGAGTTTGGACTTCCACTCTTGTGAAGAGCCTTCTGCAAACCAGGCACTCATAATTTAAGATCTAATCCCATCCCCTCCTTTGGATTTAGATTTGATTATTTACAATCCTTTGATCACACAGGCTGAGGTGCTTCTTCTGTGTGGACTTAGTTGATGACTCACTTATATGACTACTTATTTGAAATCAAGCCTTTTGGACCTCAGACACTATTCTTTGTGAAGAAACCCCAGCATCAAGCAGAGCCATATCAAAAGAAATAGTTGTTCTTAGATTAGGGTTAGAATTAAGTTTGAGCCCAAACCCATTCATATAGCTCTGGTTTATATATGTCTTTGGTTCATGTTACAGACATCATTGTCATTTTTGTTAGAGAACATTATCAATGATCTCCCTGGGGGCGTAAGGTAATGCTATTGGTTGTTGTTAGGTGCCATGGAGTTGGCTTCGACCCATAGTGATCCTATACACAACCAAATAAAATACTGCATGGTCCTGCACCATCCTCATAATTGGTCCTATGCCTGAGCCTATTGATGCAGCCACTATGTCAGTCCATCTTCTTGAGGGCCTTCCTATTTTGCACTGCCCCTCCACTTTAACAAACATGACATCCTTCTTCAGGGACTGAAGACATATTGTCTTTTCTGACAATATGTTTAAAGTATGTTACACGAAGTCTTGCCATCCTTGTCTCTAAGGAGTGCTCTGGCCTTACTTCTTCCAATACAGATGTTTGTCCTTTTTGCAGTCCATGAGACTTTCCATTTTCTTCTCCAGCACCACAATTCAAATGCCTCTATTCTTCCGTGGTCTTCTTTCTTTAATGCCCAACTCTCACATATATATGAGACAATGGAGAATACCATGGCTTGCATCAGATACATTTTAGTTCTCAAAGTAACATCCTCTTTCTTCAACACTCTAAAGAGATCTTGGGCAGCCGGTTTACCTAAAGTAATAAGTCTTCTACTCTCTTGAATGCTGCTTTCAGGAGCATTGATTGTGGATCCAAGTGAGACAAAATCCTTGACAACTTCAAACTTTTCATCACTTATCATGATGTTACCTATTGGCCCAGTTGTGAGGACTTTGGTCTTTCTTACATTGAGTTTTAATCCATACTGAAGACTACAATCCTTGATCTTTATCAGCAAGTACTTAAAATCCTCCTCACTTTCAGCAAGCAAAACTGTGTCATCTACCTATATCACAGGTTGTTAATGAGCCTTGGTTCAATCCTGAAGCTGCAATCTTCTTCATATAATCCAGCTTCTCTGATGATTTGAGGATACAACCCTAACGCATACCTTTCCTGATTTTAAACCATGCAGTGTCCCCTTGTTCCATTTACACAACTGCCTCTTGATCCACATACAAGTTCTGAATGAGCACTGAGGTTCTTAGCTTATTGTGCCAACCTGGTCGATAAACACATGTGGGGTTAATTGAAGGGCGGAGGGATAAATGGCTCGGTGAGCCTCGCCTTTCTAGTTCTTGGGTCTCTTGCTTTCTGGTGCTCGGACCAGGGTGCAGCTGCCTTAGCCAGTTAACTGTTTTTTTTAGTTGACAAGGCTGATTTCCTGCAAGACATCCCCAAGGAGAAGCCACATGGACCTACTCCAATGCAACCCTGGGTGCTGGAGCAGCTGTGTGGCGACCCCTGCCAGCGCTGAGATGTTTACACGGTCACTGATTTGGCTTTCCTCCTGCAGTCGGCATCATTGTGTCTGTTTTGTGAGATGGAGGAGGACTTTGTGGACTGGTGTTGGACATATGGGTTAATGTTGGACTTGTGGGCTTGGGCAGCACTGGGTTGGGATGTTTTTTTGATGTGCACTTAATCTTTATATCAAACTCTCTCTTATACATGAGTTGCTGTGGGTTTGTTTTTCTAAAGTACCCAGACTAACAAGGACGTGTTCTGGATTTCCCATTCCTCTCAAGGTGACCCAACAGTATTCAAGGGCCTCACAGTCGGATGCCTTCGCATGGTTAATGAAACACAAGTAAACATCTTTCTGGCCTTTTCTGCTTTGAAGCAAGATCCATCTGACATCAGTAATGATATACCTTGTTCCACATCCTCTTCTGAATCTGAATCCAGCCTGAACTTCTGGCAGTTTTCTGTCAATGTACTATTGCAACCATTGTTGGATGATCGTAAGTAAAAATTTACTTGTGTGCAATACCAACGATATAGTTCTATAGTTTGAGCATTCTTTTGGGCTCCCTTTCTTTGGAAAGGGCACATATATGGATCTCTTCCAGTCAGTTGGCCAGGTCTTCCAAATTTCCTGGCATAGACAAGTGAGTGCTTCTTCAACTTCCTGAAACATTTCAGTGGGTATTCCATCAATTCCTGGAGCCTTGGTTTTGGTGAATGTATACAGTGCAGCTAGAATGTCTTCCTTCAGCACCAATGGCTCATATGCTACCTCTCGAAATGGTGGACTGTGGACTAGTTCATGAGAAGGCAATGAAAACCTTATGTTTTCTATTGATTGTCTCGTTCATTTGACCAGTTGGAAAAAGGAGATTATCTGCAGGTCTGTCTAAATAAGATAGGTTGCATGAACAATCTGGAGGAGAAACCAATGGGACCGACAGTCCCGGGGGGACATGGGAGAGGGAGAGGTGGGGGTGGGGGGAAGGTAGTGGTGTTAACAAACCCAGGGACAAGGGAACAATAAATGATCCAAATCGGTGGAGAAGAGGGCATAGGAGGCCTGGTGATCAACAGTAATGTTACCAAGAGAAATTACTGAAACCCAAATGGAGACTGAGCATGATAGTGGGACAAGAGGAAAGTCAAAGGAAATGGAGAAAAGAGCTAGGAGGCAAAGGGCATTTATAGAGGTCTA
>NW_022103915.1:91462094-91471853 GCF_000313985.2 Echinops telfairi
TTTGAGAATGCTGAGGGCAATGAATGTACAAATGTGCTTTACACAATTGATATATGTATGGATTGTGATAAGAATTGTATGAGCCCCTAATAAAACGATTTAAAAAAAAAGAAAAAAGGAGATTATACATGAATTGCTAACTTGTAAGATTGAACTACTTACACAATAATGGATATTGGTGATAAGACAAAACTTTTTATAATCATTGACAGTGGCAGAACCACACGTACCAGTTGTTGTATGCCTTGGAAGAACTTTCTAAAGTTCCAGCTGAACATGGCTTGGGTCATCAAGGTGTGGATAGGACCTAGGTCAGAAATGTCCATTGTTGAAACTCTACTAAGTGAACTGGACTGGTACCAGAGTTAAAACATTTTATTCTCCTACTGATGGGCATTTGGACTGTTTCCAGCTTCTTGTTGTGAACTGTGCTCCAATGAACATGTTCTGTCTCATTTTGGGGGTGTTTATGCTCAGTAGGGATATTTCTGGAAAAAATATGAAGTTCTGTTCCATGTTTTTCCTCCTTCTTACCAGGATTTTTCTATTCTGTTCCTTAGCAGAATATTCAATAGTGATAGTTGGGTACCATCTAGTTCAATGTCTCTGCATTATACTGACTGTATCATAGCTATCGCAAATATTTGCATAGCATTATGTATTTTTCAAGTTATGTAATTTTGTAATAATGTAATTTTCAAGTTACATAAACTGTGGTAAATTTTTAGATTTTTGAAATCTACGAAGATAGACTTGGAGCTTTGTGAATCCCTGATTTGATCTGTATGAAAATGCGTATTCTAACTTTATTCTGATCCCTGGCTTCTGTTCTGCCCCAGATAATTTTCTGATGATAGCCCATTTTGGTGCAGGTATTTCTAACACCAAAGCAGCAAATTCATATTTCACTCCCCGAGTTTTTTCCACCATTACATTGGTTGAGCTATGGGACTTCTCCCTAAAATGGATTCCTTTGTTTTTGAATTCTTTCATGTTACAATTTGATCTGCTTTCAAATTGAACATGCCACTACTTAGTCTAACTAAAATTTCTATTTCATGACTGAAAAACTTCTCCACGTTTCATGACAGTTATTGTGGGAAATAAGTAAAAACTACAAATTTGATTAGTGCTGCCAGTGCTTAATGGTGAGATAGGAAATTGGGCAGTCTGCTAGACTCATTTATAGGCTAAGTGAAGCAGTTTGAAAGGATTGCAACTCCAACTTTTGATTACAAAAACAAAACAAGACAATTTACTATTTATTGTTTCTATATGTATAAAGTTCTAAGAATAGTGTGTGACACATAAAAAAATCAATCACTGCTATCAAGTTGATTCTAATAACCCAGGGACTACTTATATACAGAGTTGAACTGTCCCTGTGGGTTTCTGAAACTGTAAATCTTTAAGTGGGTAAGAAAATCTCACCTTTATATCAAGAAGAGGCTGGTGGTTTTGAACTGCTGGCTCTGATGTTAGCAGCCCACTTCATGAAAAAACTCGACTCACTGACATTGACTTGATTCCAACTCACGATAATCACTATTCTGACTCGGTGAACACTGAGCCGCAATTAGCATTATTTAATTGAAAAAAATATATGCACATTAATTTTCTTTCCCTTTATTCAACTTCAAATAGTAAGATTCATTTAGACTGGCTCCAAAACACTTGTATATTTGGTGGTGTGACCACCAACGAGGACCTGATTTCCTGGGTATTTAGAAAAGCAATACCATCCAAAGTAGAAACGAAGATTTTAAAGAAGTAACTTTATGAAAGAAATATAAGGTGTGTCTTATAGGAGAGAAAAGGTGTCCATGGGAATAAAAAGGGAATATACTATTTTGGTTTTTTTCTTCTGCATGGAAGGAGAAATTTTCAAAATAAAATCGCCAGGAAAATAAAAAGTAAACCTGCTTAGTGAAAACAATGCCTTTTACTAATTTAATTTAAAATTTTTAGGAGACTGAACTAGCAAATTATTTTCTCAGTTGAAACAAGGGTTTTCATTTTAAGCGTGGTGAAAGACCAGGTTTGTCCTGCTACATGGTAAGAGACTCTTACAGCTATAGCCATTAGAAATTCTCTGATCATTCTTGTGTGGGTGATTATGATGTGAAATAGCTCTTTCAGAGTAGTTATTATGAAATATCCCTCCCTTTCCTTGATCTACTGCTTTATTTATCTCATTTTAAAAAGATCTTAACTATCTCTCTATCATTAATGGACAAATTCTATTTTAATATACATTCATTAGTTGCAAGAATAATTCTGATCTTATGAGAGGATAACAATTTGTGATGGCAAATGTTATAGCTGATTTGACAGGGCTATGATTCTCAATGATTTGAGAGATGCTGGAATGATGGCTTTTCCATAATGTAATATGATATAATCATCCTCCATGTTGTGATCTGATATGAGCAATCAGTTGAAAAACCAACCCGTTGAAAAATGATCAATTTCATGAGATGTGGCCTTCATCCAATATATATATATATATATAAATGTTCTTGTAAAACTCCTTCTTTTCTGATTGTGCATCCAATTCGCCATCCTCTTATTTTTGGTTCTTGGAACATTAGCTAGCAGCCTGCTGTCTTAACTGTGCATTTTGTGTTTGTTAACATCTGCAACCTGACCTGTTAGGAGAAACCTCTAGCCTGACACCTGATTTGGGGGTTGCCACCCTCTACCACTCTGTGAGATACTGCCTTGATATAAATCTGTTTCTCTCTATAAGGTTTTCAGCAGCTATGTCCTCCCAAGTGGGCAGCCAGTTCCTTGTCTTTTCTTAGTCTGTCCTTAGTCTGGAAGCTTTGCTGAAACCTGTATACTTTGGGTAACCCTCCTGGCATTTGAAATACCAGGACATAATTTCTTGCATCACAGTAACACACAAGCCACCACAGTGTGACAAACTCACAGACAAGTGGTGGAACAGTGGGGAGGATGGCGTGGGACCTGGTAGTGTCCCATCCCCTGTTCCATGCATGTTCACTATGGCTCAGAACAGACTCAACGGCACGTAAAAGCAACAATATATCGATGCTTCGCTGGAAAACCCAGCCTAATACACCAATTAAAGCCAATGACTGTCATATAACATGCTTAGAATTGTTCTCACTTCTTCTTTGCCATTGAGTTGATTTTCAATCACAGTGACCCTAGAGTACAGGGTAGAACTGCCCCTGTGGGCTTCTGAGACGAACTCTTTAAGGGAGTAGAAAGTCTCATGCTAAACCCTCCTTACTGTGGTCTGTAAGGGATTATGTCAACAAGACACTCCTGGCTAGGGTGGGGCTAAACTCGTCAATCAAGTGGCAGTGTGATGAACCTCTTGATAGTATAAACCTTTTGTATAGGAGCAAGGTGAACAGAGACGAGCTCTCTCTCTGCCTCTCCACTTTCTGGCCGTAACTCATCCTGCCTCGAGGAGTGGCCTCATGTGGGCTGCCTGACACCCAGAGCTGCCAGGGCGCCGACATGTTTCCACCGACTTTGGATCCAAATGACCCCTCACCCACTGACCTGTGTTCTTCCTGATCCTGGTTCACCGTTGTGCATCACCGGCCTGTGGCTGTGTGCGTCTGAAAAGGGACTTATAGGCTAGTACCAGACTTAAGGACTTGAGTTGAATTTGGCTGGGATGGTTTCTTGATATAGAATTGTTTCTTGATATACACTCTGTCTTATATACGCGTGTCACTGGATTTGTTTATCTAGAAAACAGGCTGACCACATGTATAGAGACCATTATATTTTTCTCTTGATAGAAGACAATCTATGAGACCCCAAGGAGTGACTGGATCTTCTCTTGTCTAGATTGGAGGGAGAAGCGGTTATCAAAACAAGCACATTGTTTGAGAAATCTTTACAGAAGGGTATTCAAGAATCAGTGTCGATATTCTGAAACAACAAGTATCACGAGCCACTTTCAGATAGGAGGTAGCTTCTTTCTAAGAAAATCCATTCTTGGAAGATTATGATCTCAAATGAGTTTTAAAGAAAACTACCATGCCAAGATATCTCTTTAATTTATGAAGTGTTTCTGAGAAAGATGAAAGTTAATTTGTTATTATCTTCATTATGACATTCAATGCTATAGCGTTCATAAGTAGATTTGTTTTTTTCCCAAGGGGCGATATTGGAAGAGTAGAAAGAGAAACATTTATTTCTAATAAAATTAGCATATGGACTAGACTCCCCTTGAAGGCAGAGAACTAGTTCATTCCACTCTCCATCTCCGGAGTCTGCGGCTAATCCTGACAAACGTTGTTCTCTCTCTCCATATACATGCTGAATGAATAATTTTAATTAGTACAAATCGGGTTTCCTAACCTCAGTGGAGAATCCGCAACCCACAAATATGCTAAATTCTAGAAGAGACTGTGGGGCAGATTGTTTACAACTTAAAATACATTTCTCAGCACAAAAAAAGTTATGTATGGTGCTGGGTTGGCGGGCCAACCCAGAGAAGTCATTTAATGCACAACGTAGCAGAAACATTACACTTTTGAAATGAAGAAGTCGCAGGAAAAATAGAGCAGCAATAAAACCAAAGAGAGGGATAATAAAATTGAGTAGAATGATAAAATTTTCTTGTCTCTCAGTGCTTGAAGAGAAGCAGATTTAAGTATGGAAAAGATGAAGAGATGGATGAAAATCGTCATGGAGAGGCTTGCATTTTCAAGAAATTTAGAAGCTGATGGCTTTTAAAAAATTATTATGCCAAACTTCCCTTCAAGACATAATTCTACCAACCCATGAAAAATGTCTTTGAATAACACTTTCTAACTCTTATCAGTCACGATTAAAGTGATTTCCTAAAATTCAAAATCCGAAGGGTAGAGAGAAAAGAAACAAATGAAGATAAACCAAGTAAACTACAACAACCCCCCAAAGATGAAAACATGACCGCTCATGCGAATCGTCGGACCGCCTGTGCTCCAGCGCAGGGAAGACACAATGGATAAGCCACAGCGGGCCGCCTTCAAGAAACTTCCAGCGTCGCCGTGGGATTTTCAATGGCTGATTTTTTGGAACTAGAATGTCAGTTTTTTTGTGTTTTTTTGAGGCAACTCTGGGTGGACTCAAACCACCAACCTCTCAGTTAGCAGCCAAGGATCTTGCCTGTTGGCACCACCCAGGGACCCTGACTGCAGTACCCTCCCTAAAAAAGTTCCAAACTCCCTGCCAGGCCAGGGAGTCCATTCCAACCCATAGTGACCCTATGGGGCAGGGAAGAGCTGCTCCTGTGGGTTTCTGAGACTGTAACTCGTCTTCTACCCAAGGAGCAGCTAGTGGTTTCGAATTGCTGACCTTATGGTTAGCAGCCCAACTCATAACCACTGCACCATCAGGGCTCCTGACTGGAGTACAGAGGGGCTGCCAAGAAGGAGGTGACAGAAGGACCTGAGGTGGGAAGGGGAGCACGTGCCGCAGAGGAAGAACCGTCCAGACTCAGGGAAAGGAGGCAGCAGGGAAAAGCATGTAGACTGCAGATGGCATGGTGGGGAGGGAGAACAGTGGGAAAGGGACTCAAAAGAGTGAGTCTGGAGTTGAGCCAGGAAGGAGTCTCGTACAGGTGATTAGAAAACTGAGGGGGACACGGTCAAATGGTCATTTTAGAAAGATCACATTGGCAGCCATATGGAGGATGGATTGGAGATGTTAAATACTGGTGGCAGAAAAAAAAAATGTTCGAAGACAGTGAAAAAAAGAGAAAGTCATCAGCAAGTCACAGAGCTAAACAGAAGGATCCAGGAGCTCCTATTCAGAGGTTCTCTCCTGGTGACGTTATCCAGGCGGTCCATGAGATTCACTGATGGAATAGGGTTTTTTAAGTCTCCTGCGTGTTTCTTAATCTTGTTTGAACATTTCTTTCACGTTTCATTTACGGGCTGCCTCGCTGAATGGAGGGGCGTGAATCCTACTCAATTGTGGAGACGCAAGTGGACTTGCTGTGAGGAGTTTGTGCAAAATCTTCCTCAAGACCAGGAATGGAAAAGACAGGGTTTCTGATCCTCACATCTCCTTATCCTAGGACGAGTGCTGAATTCTCCACACTGGCACCAACTGAGCTTTGTTGCAGCTGGGAGAGGAGAGTTGGCATCGCTCTATTCACACTCTTTTGAGTTTGCGAAATGTGTGTTCATAGCTCGGGGGTGCCTGGGTTGTTGCTTCACCCTCTGATAATGTGGCTAGAGGTCCTGGATTTGAAATCGTTAATAAAAGGTACTAAGCCTCTGTAAATTACCCTCATCTTTTCCTGACAAAGAAGATTGAATTCGAGGCATGTCTGAGAGTTAATTATTTTTAAACTAAATTATTGCCAGCGACTGAGCCACCAGCGCCCGCGTTCCTCTGCCTCACAAGAAGCATTATCATCTTATGAAAAAAGAACGTTTTGTAGCTGTTGACTGAGAAGAATGAAAGATTATTTTAAATTTTGCTTTCTCAACAAATCTGATTAGCCACTGTTAAATGTAGGACAAAATGCAAGCTCCAGTGAGTTAGGATCTATTCCTTACCAGGAAATCTCTGGATCAATCATAGCTCCATGAATAAAGATACGGATTAACGTGGAAGATTTCAAAAAGGGTTTGTAGGGACAATAGCCAATACTCCAAAATTGCCCCACTCCAGAATTGCCCCACTAAGCAGGTGTTCCGAGTATGTCCTAAGGCTCACCGGACACCTGGCCAGATCAGATCTCAGCCCAATGTCTCATGAAGGTTTCCTCCTTCTCCTCTGTCCCAAAGGCACGGTCTGGGGCACACGACTTCAGTAACCTAACAGTGAGCTTCAGGCACCTAGTGTCATAGTGCAAATAGTTTCTGCAAGCCCCCTCAGTCAGAGTTGCTTATGATCTGGCGAACAAAGAGCTACTCCCTTAGAGGAGCTGCTGTGTCTAACTGGCCACCAGGGGACGCAAGTCTGCTTTCCTGCTTGGAAAGCTCCCAGTGCAAATAAACTAATGTTTGTCTCTAAGATGGGCTCTGCCTTAGTATTTCAGTTTTGCGGTCCCTACCTACAGGGAATCTCTCCTGCATTTGTGTTTGAGCCCAACCAGGGTTGAATTTTAAAACCTAATGAAATTAATTTATTAAACGCAATTGGTTCCCAGCACTTTGATAAATGGTTAAAAATCTCTTGCTCACCAAGTTCTGTGAATGGAATGAAGAGCTACGAAAATAATAATATGCATTTGGAACAAAGCGGTCTGGTTTTCAGGTCAAACTAGAGTGGGATAAAATGTCACAATGAAGTCTTGTATAACTTCTGACTTTAAAATAAATCTAATTTATGCCTCCTGAGCTACGCTGTCCTTGACACACAGAAAAGCCACAAAATATAGCTCTTTGGAGAAAGAAAACATTTTTTCATTGTTGTATATGACTAGATCTTTATCCACATGGAAGAAAGCGATAAAAATGATAGAAGTTCTACAGTATTAAGATGAAGGGAAAGGGTCTTCATATTTTTTAAGTTAGCCATTCCACAACGAGCCAAGGACACAGAAAAGTTCTTTCTTTTTGAAACATTTGATTTGTCACGTACTCCCAAATCCCTGAGCCTCGTGGTGGTCAGTGGTCGGGGTCATGTCTTTCCTTGTCACCTTTGTCTCTGCATTGGACATTCTCTGGGTAGTTAGTCTCCTGGGAGACCAAGTAAAAGATGCCTTGGGCAGTATTCTAATTAGCCCTCCCAGGGCTGAGAGAGAACCCGAGAGCCTCAGTTTACAATTTTCTCATTGGTGGACCAAGCTGAGTATACTTCTGATGATTGCCATCCAACGAGGATTTTGTCATGCAGATATAAACTTACATACAATATTTTGAATTGAAATGCATAACTCAACTTAAGGTCTTTCAAAAACGATTGAACTGGCTTCTCATTTAGTAGTCACTATATGCAGCATCAGATCGGAGGAAGGGTTAGGAACAACCTGCGATAGGCAGATGGCACAGAGTGCTCACTGAAAGCAGGAGGAATTGACAAGGGGGCTTCAAGAAGATTCATGTCTGCGGCCTTCATGATGGCAATTCCACATAAGGCAAATAACACGCCTTACATCTAGACCAATAGCTAACAACCCGATAGATGGAGCAAACATTGAAGGTGTCAAGGATTTCTTCTTGTTTGGATCCACAGTCAATGCTCATGGAACCAAGAGTCAAGAGATCAAATTCAGTGTTGCCCTGTGCACATCTACTGCACAACACCCCTTGAAAGTGTTGAAGCATAGGGATGTTATTTTGAGGATGAAGCACGCCTGTCCCAAGTCATGGTATTTTCAATGACCTCCTATGCATGTGAAAGTTGGACAGTGAAAGAGGAAGGCTGAAGAAGAATTGATGCATTTAAATGATGGTGTTGGTCACAGAGATGGAAAGGATTGTGGACTCCTGAAAGAACAAACACATTAGTCTCAGAAGTACAGTCAGAATGCCCCTTAGAATGGAAGACGGTGAGAGTTCATTTCATGTCCTTTGGACATGTGAACAGGAAAGAGCAATCCCTGGAGAAGGACATCAAGTGTGGTCGATGAGATGGACTGACCCAGGGACTGCAACACCCTGGACTTAAACATATAAACAATTGTGCGGACGGGGCAGGACCAGGCAGTGTTCTGTCCTGTTGTAAATAGCGTCGCTATGGGTTGGAACAGAACCAGCGAAAAACAAAAACACACGAGAGTCAGTAAAAAAGTATTGCTACTAGATTTCCAGTTCATGGATGCACAGGCTTATTCCAAACAAAACTTTAAACCAGTCTTGAAATCAGTGGATGGCTACAGACAAGCTCTTTCATATTATACAAGCTTCAGTCTTGCTAGGGTGCCTTCTGGGGGAAAAAAAAAAAAAGGTCCAATGAAACCAGTGGCTTCTGAGTGGATCTACGAGGCCGGGTACATTCACGGCATCGAGCTTAGGTTAGGGGGACTTTTAGTTTGCATTTCATGGGGGTAATCATTTTCCCTGAAAGACAGTGCAATTATGGAGGTTTATTAGGAAGATGTTTAAGAACAAAAAGACCAGCATTGTTGTACCAAGGACATTTTTCTCCCCATCACAAAAAGCACCTGCACATTATTGGAGGGCAGCAAGGGCTGTCCTATAAGAATTTTGCTGGGAACCTTATACACACACATAGCCTTGAGCCTGGATCGCGTCCTTTCAGATGTACTTTGGCTCCCCATGCTCAAACACCACAGAAAAGACACACAACTTGAGATCCTTGAGGATGTGAAAACCGCTGCTTTGATGTGGTGGGAATCCAAGTGTTCAGAATTCTCTGAGGGGCAAGTGAGCGATGGAAGCACTTCTCTCGGAGACATACAGATCTAGATGGCAAAGCTGCTGAGAAACAATAGCTTCACATTTTGATGTCTTTGAGTAATAAATGTTTCTGGGATTTTGTAGCAATACTCTGACTTACCTGCAGATTAGCATCCTTTTACAGAAAGTAAACTGTTCCTTCAACAGACATGTTTCTTTACCTAGAATTCCTATATAAAAAATGACCTAGACAGTGGGCCCCTACAACACAAGAACACTTTGTTCTAACAATTCAGCAGTCTGAGATGATCACCTTCCTGGCACGATGGCTGAAGACAATGGGTGCACAAGCAAATGTGGTGAAGATAGCTGATGGTGTCTGGCTACCAAAAGATATAGCATCTGAGGTCTTAAAGGCCTGAAGATAAACAAGCGGCCATCTAGCTGAGAAACAACAACAACAAAAAAA
>NW_022103915.1:91474053-91479283 GCF_000313985.2 Echinops telfairi
ATTCCCTGTGTTTCCAGTTCCTATCTGTACCAGTGTACATCCTCTGGTCTAGCCAGGTTTGTAAGGCAAGAATTGGGATCATGATAGTGGGGGAGGAAGCATTTAGGAACTAGAGGAAAGTTGTATGGTTCATCCTTGCTACACTGCACTCTGATTGGCTCATCTCCTCCCTGCAACACTTCTCTGTAAGGGGATGTCCAGTTGCTTACAGATGGGTCTTGGGTCCCCAATCTGTACACCCCCTCATTCACAATGATTTCATTTTTTTGTTCTTTGATGCCTGATAACTGATCCCTTCAGCATCTCGTGATCACACAGGCCAGTGTGCTTCTTCCAGTTGGGCTTTGTCGCTTCTGGGCTAGATGGCCGCTAGTTTGCCTTCAAGCCTTTAAGACCCCAGACACTATATCATTTGATAGCCAGGCACCATCAGCTTTTTCCATACTTTCAGGGACCAACTTTCATGGCCCAGATCAGAGAAATCAGTGATGGTAGCTGGGCACCAACTAGTTCTTTGGATCCTTTTAATATTATTTTCTGTTTTTTTTTCAATAGTGTAGTGATTTTGCCACTTTGGAGGGCAGGAGAGGATAGGAGCAGATGTTGAGCCAGTCAATGTTACGGAGTTGCTTCTGCCTCCCGGCAAGTCCATGTGTGCTGGAGTAGAGTTGTACTCCACAGGGTTTTCAATGTTTTTGGACATTGATTGCTAGGCCCTTCTTCTGAGGAGCCTCTTGCTAGACTTGAACCACTAATCATTGCATCATTTAGTGGGAGAAGAGTAGTTTTGTGTGTGTATCCCTTTCTCTCTCAGCTCTGGTAGTGCAGTGGTTACACACTGGGCTGTAACCCACTTGGTCAGCAGGTAGAAACCATCCGCAGCTCCACGGAAGAAGTACTGGGCTTTCTACTCCTGTAACAGTCTCGGAAACCCACAGGGGATCGCTACGAGTCAGCAATGACTTGGCAATGAGTTGTTTTTAAAAATTTATATATATATATATATAGACATATACACATAAAGTCATTTTGCATGTATATAAAATTTTATGTATATATGTAAACAAAACGTTATTATATATATGTGTGTGTGTGTGTGAAATAAAGTCTTATTATCTTTTTCCAGAAGTGAAACAATAAGAGATCTTGATATACTTGGCCTTTGGCTTTTTGGGGGAAGGGAGCAGCACAAACTCATAACTTCATTGACAAGAATAGTGAAGGGCTGGATCCTGCCTAACTGACCCGTGACCCCAATAATTAAAAAATCATTTGATTGGGGGCCTCTTGCAGCTGTTATCACAATCCAGCCATCCATTGTGTCAAGCACCTTTGTCCATATGTTGCCATCATCATTTTTAAAACATTTTCTTTCTACTTGAGCCCTGGGTATCAGCTCATTTTCTCCCCTCCCCCAACCACCCTCCCTCATGAATCCTTGATCATGTGTAAGTTATTACTTTTTTCATGTCTTACACTGACTGCTGTCTCCCTTCCCCCACTTTTCTGTTGTCCATCCCCCTGGGTGGGGGTTGTATGTCCATCATTGTGATCAGTTTCCCCCTTCTTCCCCAACCTGCCCCTTCCCCTCCTGGTAGCACTACTCTCATTATGGTGACCCACATTTTTGGCATTCATTTTCAGTCCATGGTTTCATTTGTTCTCCTCTTGTTTATTTTAAAAAATTAGGGTCAACCTTGAAAAGACAGGACTGACTTGCCTGCAGTGCAAGTCAATGGACTCACGGCCTTTCCCTTTGGATCCAATGCAAAACCCAGCAGAGCTTCTGAAAACGTCGCAGTTCAGGCGCAGCTGGCAAGTCCGGTTGTCAGCGTATTCCAACACCTGCGGCCTCCTCTGGCGTCTTTTCTCATCTGCAATGACTCATGGAAAGCTGACAAGGGGAACTTGGGGGTTTGGGATGAACATTCTAAAAGTATGTATTAAACACTTGACGATTGGCGGGGGCTAATTTACTTTCGGGGATTCAACTTGCAGGGTATTCCCATCATTTTAAAATGGCAAGTTCTTCACAACATAAAAGCTAATCTGTGCCAGAAGTCATGCCATATTTCAAGATCACGTGTGCTAAGTAGTGTTCCCTGGCTTCATCCTATGATTACACACAAAGGATGACTTCTCACGTTCAAGAATGATGAGCAGAATCTGAACTCGGGCATACTGAACACCTTTCTCAAAGGTTACCATTTACCGGAGACATTAGCTTTCTGATCTCTCCTCCAATTAGATCTCGGTCTGCCATTCCTTTCTTGCTTTTGAGCATTGCTTCAATGTCCTATCTGTTTCGTGGCTGGGAGGAAGCCAAGTTCAAGGATCTATTGCACAAAGAGCTATTTGCCGAGACGGATGCAATGCTTTCGCAATGAAATAAACTGGAGCAAGATGCCTTTAACACAGGCATTGACAATAAGAAACGAGACTGATTTGTCTTTTGGACGCTCGCACTATGGAACACAGGGGAATGCCTCCGCTATTTATTACAGTGTGGTATCGTCTGTGGGTTGGGGAACATATTTTTCTGAACTCACCCTCTCACCTAACCTTTATATTGTCTGCCGTTTACTTCCAAAAGGGGTAAATCTATTACCTTCTACACCTTTGAAATGAGAAGGCCCTTTCATACTGACTCACAGGTCTTCCACTTTTCATCAATGGCAGGTGTCACTCTCTCAGCCTGCCTGGTGGGAAACGTGGCCTTTTGGACTCTTTCCTCTCTTTAGCAACATCCCGGAGACTTGTGTTTTGCTAAGTCTCCCTAATATAGTGCCTCTTTAAAGACTCTCTTCTAGGAGGGCCGTTCTCAACCTCTGTGTGCATATAAAAAGCACACAGGAAACTCAGACCATTCAGATTCTTGGCCTTAGGTGATTCAGTGGGTCTTCAGAAAGCCATAGCTCACAGGATCTTAATATTTCACGAAAATGCCATCCAGAGTCCAGACTGTGCGAAACACTGTGCGAATCAAGGCCCTTGGGTGGGCGAGCCGTTTGCACTCTGCTGCTCGCATTAATGCTGGTGGTTTCAACCCGCCTAGTGGCTCCATAGACTGAGTGGCCGTTGTTCACATAAGGGGGTACTGAGTGGTTTCCCATCAGGACAGGTGTGCATCGGGGTTACGTCTTTTCACCATACTTATTCACTCTGTGTGCTGAGCAAATGACCCAAGAAGCTGGACTATATGAAGAAGAACGTTGCAAGAAGGCGCTTACACACATAGTCATCTCAGAACCTGAGCAACAGATGTTCCCTCTGCTTGTAATGCTGTTCTACATTTTGCATGACCGCGTTTTCTCTTTTGTCTTTTTCACCTTTGTCATTTTTCTCTCAGCTTAAGTGTCACTATACTCCAAGACTACTCCATAAAGTAGCTGCTAGGTCATTATTGTCACACCCTGAGTAAGATTTATCGGGTTATTTTTCTTCTTATCTGCATATACATTTCTATCCCATTCACTCCTGGATCCCCTATATGGAGAACAGGGCTTGGCTCTGAATAAGACTGTTTGTAACAAGTGAATGAGCCTTGTTTCTCCATGCCTTGTCCACAACACTCGTCTGATGATATTGATGGAGAAGAATAACAGGAGCAAAGGCAGAAGATGACATGCAATTGGAATGGCGTTGAAGTGGAGACAGGAAGCCAGAAATCATACAACAGAGTGGCCTGACTGGAGAAGAGTGTTCTTGATGGGTGACAGTTACAGACAAACTCAAATAAGAGCCTCATCCTAAGATGAAGAATCCCTGTATCAAATTTGAAAAGTTACAGGAGTCTGTTAGCAGGGTTGACATAAACTACACACTCCACAAAGGCAGGGATGCTTATTTTGGTCCCTCCTATCCACTCCATAACTACAATGATGTTTAACACACTTTGAGTGCTCAATAAATAGTTGAATGCATGCATGTGTGAATGAATGGCCATAATATAAGCTCTCAAATTCAAAAACTCAAACCTCACTGCTACATAATTCCTCTGCTGGAAACCCTACTGTGGTATTGCCTTCTTCTTAAAATAAAATCCATTCCCCCGCCTTTATGTCTTCTGGCTCATGCGGAACTCAGTGACCTCAGATCTGACCATTTTCATCGTCTCTCTTTGTGCATCAGCCACAGTAACTTATATCTTAAAACACCTCTTCCACTGCTACATCGAATGTGGTGTGTAGAGAGGAAAGAGTGGCAGAAGGGGACCAGATAGGAACTACTATAGCATCGCAGTCGGATGATGGCAGGGGCTTTGGTAAGTAGTAGAACTAATAAAAAGAAATGGACAGACTGGATAGACGCTAGGGAAGTAGTATCATGGAGCTTGACGATGGATTGGATGAGAGAATAAAAGAGAAATTCAAAGATCATGCTAAGATTTTTCACTTGAATGACTGCTCGGCTGGTCATGTCCTTTACTGATTTAGGGAGGGCGAGGGGGAGCACGTTTAGATGAGGGGGCTGCTATTCAAGACTCCAGATGACAAGTAGTGTCTGAAGAAAGAGGCAGCTGTGGTGCACTGGCACATGCTTACAAGGCAAAGGGTGACATTTCAGCATCTTCCAAATGGTAACTTAGGAAATAGACTCTGGCCTTGGTATGTGGGAGAGCTGCAAAGGGTAGAACTTGTATTTCTGTAATAGGCATGGGAGGGTAGGAGGTTCGAGTTGTGGAGAAGAGAAACAAAGTCAAAAGAATTAAGACAAATGAAACAAGCTGGACAAGAGGTCAAACCAAATATGCATAAAAATACAAGTGTTTGCTTGAAGACAGAGAGAGGAAGAGTGAGGTAGGATTCATCCTAGTTTTCTTGACTGGAGGTTTTTGAGAAGAGAAGACACAGAGGGCTAAGATAGAACTCACAACAAGCTCTTAGCAGAAGAGCGGAGTCTTTTCCGAAGGCAGGAGGTAATCATTAGGGTTGGACCTGCAAACCAAATGACCGGGTAAAGGCCCTGGGTTGCAAAAGGAGATCAGACTTTTTGTTTCATGTCTGGGATGTGTGTGTGTGTAGTAACATGTCTCCATTTTACATATCGCACCTTTGTACGGCAGGAGAAGACGAAGCTGTCTCCTCCCTAAAGATTGCAGCCTTGCAAATCCTGTGGAGCAGTTCTGCTCTGTCCTGTAGGGTGACTGTGAGTGAAAATAGATTCGGTGGCAGGTGTTTTTCGATGGTTATTAGGATAATTTGATAGTCCATCTGATGAAATTTACATA
>NW_022103915.1:91479865-91486323 GCF_000313985.2 Echinops telfairi
CCGCTAAGTTGGCAAGCTGAGGGATTTTGCCTTAGTCAATAGTTGGCATTATCATCAAATAGGAGGCAAATTAGTCACTGCGAATGAATTAATATCTTGCAGAACCAGAGTTATTTATGCGCTGAGTGATAAACTCGGGAACTGTTAATCAGTGCACTGACAGAATTTGTAAATGAGATCAATGCATCACTGTTGGGGATCTTCCAGGAATAATGGAGGACAGGAGAGCTGCCAGGAGGCTAGATTCCTCCATTTGTCTGCTCCTGCCTTCTTGCCTTCTTTCTTCTCTCTTCTCCCCTCATCTCTCTCCCTACTTCTTCCTCTCTTCAAATATGTTATGGAGCTACTCTGTCGAACCATCAGGAATAGCCTTAAGGAGACCATGCATTTCATCTTTAACAATCTAGTGGGGAAAATAAATATGGGAAGACATCAGCTGTCATTCGAGGGCAATGTTGTGGATAAAATAATGACGGGCTGTTGTTATTAGTGGGTTGGCGTTAGTTTCCAGGAAAGAGGCACCGCTTGGTCCTCTGCTTTCCTCACAATCGTAGGTATCAAACAAAAACTCACTGCCATTGAATCAATGTTGACTCATGGCGACCCCCTGTGAGGTTCCAAGACTGTAACTGTGCGCAGAAGTAGACAGCTCCATGTGCATGCGTCAATTGTTGCAGTCATTGTGCCAAACTATCTGCCTCTTTCTTGCTGATCTTCTACCAAGCATGACCTCCTTCTCCAGGGTCTGGTTCCTTTTGAGCACATATCCAAAGAAGTCTAGCTATCTTGGTTTCTCGGGAACATTCTAGCCGTACTTCTAAGACAGATTTGTTTTGTTTCAGAAAAACTCCCTGGTAAACTTAGAATGTGTTAGTCTGGGAACTTTAGAGAAACAAATCCACAGAAACTCATGTATAAGAGAGAGTTTTGTATAAAGGTTACGTGGGCATCAAGAAAACATCCCAACCCAGTGCTGCCCAAGCCCACAAGTCCAACATTTATCCATTAACCCATATGTCCGACACCAATCCACAAAGCCCTCCTCCATCTCACAAAACAGACAGAATGATGCCGACTGCAGGAGGAAAGCCGTGTCAGTGAACGTGTAAGCATCTCAGCACTGGCAGGGGTCTCCACACGGCTGCTCCAGCACCCAGGGCTTCATGGGGTAGGTCCATGTGGCTTCTCCTCAGGGATGTCTTGCAGGAAGTGAGTCTTGCCAGCTGAAGCAGGCACTGGTGAAGGCAGCTACACCCTGGTCCGACCATCAGAAAGCAAGAGGCTGGAGAACTAGAAAGGCGAGGCTTACTGAGCCATTTATCCCTCCACCCTTCAATTAACCCCACATGTGTTTATAGGCTGGGTTGGGATGATAAATTAACTACCTCACTTAGTATTCTTCGCTAACATTGTTCATGGTAAACAGTAGTCTTTGCTACCATTGGAATTCAAATACATCAATTCTTCCTCAGTCTTCCTCTTCCATTGTCCTGTTTTTGAATGCATATGAGGCAATTGAAAATACCATGGTTTTGGTCAGGGACAGCCTACTCCTCAAAGTGACATCTTTGCGTTTAACATTTTAAAGGGATCTGTTGCAGGTGATTTTCCCTGTGAAATGTGCCATTTGATTTCTTGATGGTTTCCATGAGCGTTGATTGTTGATCCAGGAAAATGAAATCCTTGATAAGCTCAATATTTCGTAATTTAGTATGATGCTGCTTACTGGTCCAGTTACGAGGATTGTATTTTCTTTACGTTGAGGTGTAAGTCATCATGAAGCCCCTATTATTTGAACTTCATGTCAGTGCTTCAAGTCCCTTTTGATTTCAGCAAATCAATTTGTACATTTGTATACTGAGTTGTTAATAATGCCTTCCTGTAATCATGATGCAAAGTTCTTTTTCATATACTCCAGCTTCTTGGATTATTTGCTCAGCACACAGATTGAACACGTCTGGGGAAAGGATGTAACCCTGGCACTTATCATTTCTGCCTCTAAACGACAGACCACCCCCTTGTTCTGTTCAACAACTTTCTCTTGGATCTGCACAGGTTCCGCACAAGCGCAGTTAACTGTTCTGGAATTGCCATTATTAACAGTGGTAATTATAATTTTTATAATCCACACAGTTGAATGAGGGTGTAATCAATAAAACACAATAAACATATATTTGGTGTTCTCTGATTTCAGCCAAGACTTATCTAGCAGCAGCAATGATCACCCTCATGCCATATTCTCTTATGACTCTGGCTTGAATCTCTGGCCATTCCCTATCCATGCCATTCCCTATCCATGGCTGCAGGTGTTTTTGAATGATCTTCAGCCAAGTTTTGTTTGCATGTGATGTTAATGATGCTGTTCTATAACGTCTGCCTCCTGTTGGATCATATTTCTTTGGAGTGTACATGAATATCAATCTCTTTTAGTACGTTGGTCAGGTAGCTCTTTCAAAATTTTTTGGCGTAGAAAAGTGGGCACCTCCAAGGTTGCCTCTGTTGATTGAAATATCTCAATTGATATTCTATCAATTCTTTGAGCCTTTTCCCCCCCAGATATCTTCCGTGCAGCTTGGATTTTCCTTAAGTGCCATTGTTTCTTGATCATGTTATCTCATGAAACCTCTTGGTTTAATGTCAACCGAGTCTTTTTAGTCTATTGACCATACATTTTCTTTTGATGCTTTTTGGCCAGTAGAATTCTTCCGGGGCAGTGGGGGTGGGGTGGGGTGGGGCGGGGGGCGGGCAAAGAAGGGCTTTCTATTTCCACCAGCAACTATGGTCTCAGACACTCACAGGGCACTTTCCCCCCGTCCCACAGGGTCGCTATGCGTCAGCATTGACTCAGTGGCAACGAGTGAGAGAAAATGCAGATTGTGTTTTCCTTTGGGTTTTCTAACTCCATGTCTTTCCCCATTTCCTTCCAATTCTTTACTTTTCATCTGGAGCTGTCCTTTGAAATCTTCTGCACAACTCTTTTATTTCATCATTTTCAACTCTCTTTAGATACTCAGTGCTCTGAAGCAAGCTTCAGAGATGGTTCTGATATCAATTTTGGTCTTTTCATGCTTTCCTATCTTTAGAGCGACCCTTTGGCATTCTTCATGTAGGATGTGCTTACTCTTATCACACAAGTCCACTGATCTCTAGTAATTAGTGGTCAATGTCCAAACGACTTTTGAGGCAATTTCTAGATTCAGGCAGGTGGTATTCAAGAACAGATGTGCTCTAGTTTTCTTTTCTTCCAACGGAACTTGCATATCAGCCAGAAATTGAGGATCTGTTCCACTGTTGGCCTTTGGTCTTCTTCTGACTGATGGTATTGAGCATCTCTAGTGTCTCCTCTCACAGATGTAGTTGCTTTGATTACTGTATACTAATTCAGGCAAAGTCTCAGTATGTACTCCTATTTCATATGGTTGGGAAAAGGTATTTCCAGTAAATAAATTATTGGTCTTGGATAATTCTATTACATGATAGAATATCTCCAAAGTCATATTTTTCAACTACCAATCCTTCTAATTTTCAACTTTCACTTTCCAATCACCAGTGATCACCAATGCATCTTGATAGCATATTTGCTCAATTTCACATGACAGAAGTTGGTAAAAGTCTTCAATTTATTCATCTTTGGCATTAATGATTGATAGTTATAATTTGACTGATAGTTATAACAATTGACCTTCCATAGTAGATATATAGATATTATCTTATCATACAGTGTTACATCTCAGTATACATACTGAAATGTCCTTTTGGACAATGAATGTGATACCAATCTTCAATATGTGTTCCCGGCATAGGTGACCATATGATTCTTCGATTAAAAATGACCAATCACAGTCCATTTAAGTTCACGCGTGCCTAGAACTTCAACCTTTAAGTGTTTCATTTCAATGGCTTCCAATTTTCTTAGATGCATACTTCATGCATTTGCACACATTCCAATTATTAATGAATGTTTTCAGCTGTTTCTTCTCATCTTGGGTCCTCCCACATCAGCACAGGAAGCTCCCCAAAGCTTTTACTCCACCCACAACAAGCCATTGAACTCGACTTTGAGGCAGCAGCTCTTCCCCAGGTGCCTTTTCAAGTCCCTTCTAACCTGAGTGGTTCATTTTCCAACACAACATCAGATAATACTCCACTGTTTTTACAAGGTGTTCACTCGCTGATTTTTGTGGGAAAGGAGTGGATTTCCAGACTCTTCTTTTTAGTCTGTCCTAGTTTAAATGCTCCACTGAAATCTGTCCACCATGGGCTATCCTGCTGGTATTTGAAATATGGTCGGCTTAGTTTCCACCATCACAGGTACATGCAAACCACCACAGTAAGATGGTGGTTTATAAACCTGACAGGCAGGTTTATAAAAATGTTTTAAAGCACCGTAAAAGAAAATCCTAATTTTCTCTATAGGGGTTAGGAAGGGCCTAACTAGTAAAAATAAATATCATTTTTTCCCAGGTGAGTACAGCAGCATTTTAGGCAGAAGAAAGGACATGTGCAAGATCACGGGTCTTTAGGAAAATGTAATAACCAGCACAACCACTAAAACTATGAACCAGTCATTATGTTAACAATCCTTCATGAATGAATGCATTTTATCTTTACAACCACTCTTTGAAGTAGTTATCATTCCCGTTTTCCCCAAGAAGAACCAGAGCCCCAAAGAGTGAAGGAACTAGTCTTCAGGAAGAACTGGTAAGTTGAGGGAGTTGTGCTCACGCTAATGTGCTGATTTGGGAGGAATCAAGATTATCAGCAGACCAGTTGTAAAGACCACAGAGGTGTGTGCTAGTAAACACTACACAGTTTCACACCGAAAAATTCAAGTTCATTTTTAAGTGGGCCAAATCATTCTGTCCTTTCACCCATTTATTGAATGTCTGTTGCCGAGAGAATTTTAAGCAGCACACAAAAATCACACATCAAATGAGTTAAAAATTAGGGTGAAAAAAAAGTGAGGGAGAAGACATAACAGAACTAGGAAGCGGGCCAGCTGAATAGACATTTGTGAATGTTGGCAGAGCCTAGGAATGTTTTACATTTTTTTGTGGAAGTTAAAGAGCCAAAGAAGGAGAGAATGCCCAACTACCCTCTTCTGTGAACTGAAATTGGACTTGCTGGAAAGTTCAGGGTTTTCTAAAATAGTGTTTTGGAAGCTATTTAATCAGATGGACAGATGAATGATAGAGGCCTGGAAGTTATCTTTCTTATAGCACTGTTAGTATGATTTTTGCTTGAGTGAGATTTTAACAGAAATATAGCTAGATGTCACCTTAACAAAAAACAATCTTAATAAAACATTTGTGGAATGGCTATCTTTATTCATTGTACATCCTAGATAGGTGCCACAATGGTTTATTAGCGATATATCAATCCAATTGAATAAGACACTTGCCAGTTGACTTTCTATTTTTCAAATAAGTTAAAAGATGCAAACACCAAACAAGTACAATAACTTTTGGTTTCTGAGCATTTGACATACAGGCCTGTCTTTTAATAAGAATTGGCTGGCAGGAGGAGTTGCCTATGTTGGCTACTCAAAGTTTAAATGGTATCAGTCCAATACTCTCAATTATAAGCTCATCTTAATTAAATATATTCATTCAGGCACCATTATAAGATTATTTAAAACCAGCTTCAAAAGAAGCGAAGTCAGAACACAAACGATAAAAATTGTTACCCTCTGTGTTGAAAGATCATTCACCCAACACTAACTCTAGTGTTAGGATTCTGAGGTATGTTGTGTTTTAATACTAATCAAAGAAATACAGTGAGGAGAATAGATTATATGCTGACTTCATGTGTCTTGACCCACAACCAATTCCTGTCCACCCAGACAAAGGTTAATGAAAGCTGCAGACATGGTCATGTGTCAGTAGTCTACAAAACCATCTGTAGGGGGCTGATCCTAATGCGAAAATTGACCTGGGTAATGGAGCCCTCTAGTTGCCAGGCATGTGGCTGGTGCATGGTCTGGGTAAACTGTCAGGTGGCCCACTCAATCTATGGCTCCGGGAAACAGAAGGTGTCCTTCCTTCCTTCCTTCCTTCCTTCCTTCCTTCCTTCCTTCCTTCCTTCCTTCCTTCCTTCCTTCCTTCCTTATTAGAAAACTAGATACATGATAGACACTCACCAGTAGAACCTGGGCCAAGAGTCAATAAAAACGTACAGTAAAGTCATTGACAAGGCGGGACCTCAGTTTGGAAAAGTCACTAATTATGTCTGAGGGCAAAGTATCTTTTCCAGGGCTTTATTGGTTTGTATGTTCTTTTCTTTTTTTTTTTTTTAATATGTCTTTTACAAAAATTTATTTTATTGGGGGCTCGTACAATTCTTATCACAATCCATCCATCCATCCATCCCTTGTGTCAAGCACATATGTACATTTGTTGCCCTCATCATTCTCAAAACATTTGCCTTCCACTTTAGCCCTTAATATCAGTTGCTCATTT
>NW_022103915.1:91488683-91495267 GCF_000313985.2 Echinops telfairi
ACAAGAGGAAAGTAAAAGGAAATAGAGGAAAGAACTAGGGGACAAAAGGTATTTATAGAGGTTTTAAGACTGGTTTGTATTTTCAAGCAGGTGTTCATGGTAAGGCCATGGCTGACAGAAGTTGAGGTAACTAACTGTGTTGTCAGATGGGGAGAACTGAGCCTTTCCCCTACCAGGTGGGTCTCCTGTTAGTTGTTTTTGTTGTTTTTTTCATCAATATCATACTTCTGCCAACTCTTGCCTAGAATTTTATACTTATTGTCTGATGAAATATAATGGCATGGCTCTGGTCCTCTTTATCTCCTGTTAGAACCCAAGTATTGGAGGGAAAACAAAATAAGCTTTCAAAGATTTAAATTGTACAAGGTCACATAGCTGCTTGTGCAGTCTTTTCTTTTGAAGTCACTCAGCAACTCTATTCAAGTTAGGTACCAGAAAGGTGAAAAATGGGGCTTATATTTCCTGTGAAGTTTTTTTTCAGGTTAAATTGGTTCTCAAATTTGCAGAGCCGTGGAAAAGGAGCAACTTCACCCTCTCGTTCCAGAGGCAGAGCTACATCTGGTTCTGATTTATCAAGATGTCTTCAGTGGAGGTGGCCAGCCCTTCTGCCAGTCATTCAGTTCAGAATGTTCCGGACCCTCCTAACCAGCCCTGTTCACTCCTAGTTCACATGTGTGCAGACCAGCATGTCCAGGGCTAGCCAGGGTCCAAAACAGCCATTATCATCCATCTCTCTGGAAGGTGAGAACACGAAGCCTGGGAGGCTGGCTTCTTGAGCAGAGCCATGCTTAACATCTTCTCCCGTTTTCCTCAATACAGCACGATTGGATTGAACAGAGAAAGGAGTCTGCTCAGGCATTTTTGTTTCATCTGACAGAATGATTATTCCATGAGGACACCGGCTTCATTTTTCATCAAGTGCAGGTTGCTGCCACTCTTTGGAAGATCTGCAGGTCTTTAACTTCCATTCAAAGGAGACTTGGGCTACGTACATGCTACTTGCAAATAGTAGGCTGCTATGTAGAATTGATGCTGCACTTGCTCTCCACAGCTATGTAGCTGGAACAAAATTCAAATAAGCACAGCCATGTAAAGACAAAGTAGACTCTTTATCACCCTCACCCCTGGAGAGGTCACGTCGTGTGGGCAATGGTTTACGCCGAGTTCATGTTTCCTGACCCGCAGCCAGCAGGAGCTGATCGGGGAGCGGGAAAGCCGTGTGTCAGAGGGCACTTAGATCAGATGATTCGAAAGAGTTCCCTCCACCTAAATGTTTTAAAAGTCTGTAACAAGTACTCTTAAAAAATTGTTTTAAACTTTTTTTTTTTTTTCAGTCAGAGGCATGGCTGTTTGCTTGAGGCAAAATGTATGCCAATGCTTATTTATTTTTTAACTTGAAAGCTGTTGAATTATTTTATCTCTTAAAATAGCTACTAGAAAAAAACATGAAACTTCCAAAAAAGCCCAATACTAATAAGGTTGTGTTTGGATTAAAAATGGGTAATATTTTTTCTCCTACACACAGTTCTCTGGGTGACAGAAGAGCCTGAATTTGTTTATGGCCTACTTTTTAATTAAGGAAAAGTTAAAATATTAAGATATTTTTAAAAAATAGACAAAATAGTATAATGAAGCCATATGGGCTCATTGTTTAGCTTTAAGAATTATTAATTTGCAGGCACCCTCTACTTGGTAGGCAGAATCATGACCCCCACCAATGTGTCCGAGTTCTAATCTTTGGATCCTGTGAATACGTTAGGTTTCATGATAAAAGGAAAATACGGTTACAGGTGGACTAAATGTTGCTAATCAGTTGACCTTGAGACAGAGCGAATATTCTAGGGCATGCAAGTGGGCTAGTATAATCGCACGAGTCCTAAAACAGCGGTTCTCAACCTGTGGATCGCGACCCCTCTGGGGGTCTAACGACCCTTTCGCAGGCGTCGCCCGGTTCATCACAGTAGCAAAATGACAGTGATGAAGTAGCAACGGAAATAATTTGGTGGTGGTGGGGCACCACCACATGAGGAACTGCATGAGAGGGTCGCCATGAGGAAGGTGGGGAACCACTGGTCTAACAGAAAGAGGGTGGCAGAAGAGAGGGAGCGCTGGGAGACCACACCGTGAGAAAACCTGGACCAGCAGCGGCTGGCTTTTCCGGTGAGAGAAGGGCACTGTGAGCAGAGGCAAGAGGACAGCCTCTCAAAGTCAGAAAAGAAGTCACCTCCTCCACAAGGCCCCAGAAGGAAGGCCGCTGGACGGACAGATTTCAGTCCCGTAAGGTTCATTTCAGCCCGTGGGCTTCCAGAAGGGTGAGATGGTGAATTCCTGTTATCTCAAGTCCCTGGATTTGTGGCGATTTCTTTTTTAGAGGCTATAGAAAAGGAATTTCTGAAACCAACAATTGTGCCCTGGACTGTTCAAAGCACACGTGGAGAGGGGGGAATAATCCTCAAAGTCGACAATGCTTGTGTTCTCCAGTACAACGATTTACGAACGTAGCACAGAAAAAAGGTTCATGTTTTTTGTAGGGCTTTGATTACAGTAAAGATATAAATCTGAATCCTTATAAAAGAGCTTTGAATATATGCTACCAAAAGTTAAATAGATATTTAAATTGCTAATATGATTCGTGTTATTAATCATTTAAATGATTTAAGCCCATTACTGTGATCTTTCAGTACCATTTTTTGTTAAACTACTTATATATCCATTTCACAAATTGCAAGTTAGATAGTCTGGTTCCCTTAAATGTATATGTCATGATTGCTTTTGATGGTGCTCCTTTATGAGCCATTTATCATCCAATTTAAATAAAGAGCCAACCATTGAGGAGAGAAAAAACACATTATTTCAGAAAAGCTAGTGAAGTTGTTTATATCTTATTAAGATATGGTACTTTCAATAAAGCCAACGAAAATCAATGATGATTTTTCTTTAAAATTATTTTTTAAATTCCCATTTATAGACATAGGTTCTTTATTACGTCTCAATAAATAAGTTCTTTCATTTGAGTCCAAAAACCATCCCTCCAATCAACAAACCAACTGACGACCTATACTGCAAACATAAAACAAAATGAAACATTAACATGTACTAAGCCATCACTTTGGAAAATTTATGCAAATTATTTGTATAAAAACTTCACATATACATATACATTTCAAATCTATATATCTATATGGGCTGCAAAGGAGCCCTGGTGGTATAGTGGTTATTCGGTGGACTGCAATCTGCAAGGTCAGCAGTTTGGAACCACCAGCAGCTCCAGGGGAGAAAGACGGGGATTTTTGCACCCGTAATGGTTACCGTCTCAGGAACTCACACGGGCAAGTCTACTCTGTCCTGTAGAGGGACAGTGAGGTAGTAGTATTGACTCTGAGAAGTGAGTGCGTTTGAGTGTATATAGCTGCAAACATTCATGAAAATGTTCATTCCTTTTTCCAGACACTTTTGAAACCCACTCAAATATAAACATTCTGATTCTGTTAGTTAACTTTTTTAAAAGCAAAGAATGACGTCTAGAGTCTTATTGAGTTCATCTATATGACTGGGCTCCTTAAGAACCAAGCTCACTACTATTGAGTCAATTCTGACTCAGAGGAACCTTCTAGGACAGAGCAGAACTGTCCCAGGGGGGCTCTGAGTGTAACTGCAACTGTTTACTTGACGGTTCACTTTCTACTCCCCTAAGAAAGCCTTGCTTTCTCCTGCACGGTGGCTGGTGATTTTGAATTGCACACCTTGCTCCTAGCGGCCCATCTCGTAACCACCATGCCACCTTTTCCTCCTTTACTTCGAAAGCCTTGGCTCCCCAACCCAGCAGCCCCATGATCCAGAATCTGGAGTGGAGTTGTATTAGCATGTTATCATGAGAACCAGAGTCAACTGTGTCATGCTGGAAACATGTACATCACATTCCTTTGGAAGCCACAGAAGATGTGCCGTGACAACATACATTTGCTTTGAAAGTGTAAGTTTAAAATGCACACCAATAATACCACCCATATGGCACACATTTTAACACATATGTAAACCGAAACTCCCAAATCTCTGAAGTACATATATAATTTAATATTTATTTCATATGATTATTTCCAGCAAGTCATCTCATTCTTCCTAGACACCAGAAGAAACTGAAAGGTACAAAATTAAAGGGAGTTTTTCAAGCTATTATTGTCCAGCCCCTGGAGGAGGACATCCTGTTGGTTAAGCCCAGGAGGCATTGGCAACAGTGGCTGCAACAATGGACGCACCCCCTAGAACCATTGTGAGGATGGCGCTGGATCCACTGGCGTTTTGTTCTGTGATGCATAGGGTCACTGAGGGTCAGCATTAACTCAAAGGCGCACAACAACAACAACATGTCCTCATCTTGAGCACCTTTCACTGGCGTTCACTAAGTTGACTTAAAACATACTATTCTTTTTCACCTGAAATGATATTGAAAATGTCAAGCTCAAAAGCAAACTTCTAGCCCTATGTTAAGATGCCTGGCTCTCCTTTTCCCCCTTCACCCTAACCAACTTTTCCATCCAACTGTAAATCGTGCCTAATACATACTCTGATTTTTCTAAAATACACAACCAGTGAGGGGCTTTATAGCTTATGACATAGCTCATCTTGTTTGCTGATTTAAATTTCTCTTTTTCAGTGATTGGCACTACTGCTTCCTGGTCTTTAACCGCTCTGTGGAAGACTACTTTCTATCATGTTAACAATTTATGTTTCGCCAATCGTTTTAAAAATGCGCAGTGGGATAATTTTTGAAATAAACTCAAAGATGAGAGACTCTGGACTAATCCTTACAGCGATAATCTGTCTGCCTTAAAACAAGACCTTCTACAAGAGCTTAAAAATAACCTGGCTCGGTATCAGGCATCATCAGAACAAAAAATCATATCATTGTGAATAAGGGGGAGTGTGGAATGGAGACCCAAAGCCCAGCTGTAAGCAATTGGACATCCCCTTATGGAAGGGTCGCAGGGAGGAGACGAGCCAGTCAAGGTGTAGTGTAGCAACAATGAAACATACAACTTTCCTCTAGTTCCTAAATGCTCCTCCCCCACTATCATGATCCCAATTCTACCTTACAAATCTGGCTAGACCAGAGGCTGTACACTGGTACATATAGGAACTGGAAACACAGGGAATCCAGGGTGGATGATCCCTTCAGGACCAGTGGTGAGAGTGGTGATACCAGGAGGGTGAAGGGATAGTGGGGTGGAAAAGGAGAAACGATCTACATATAACCTCCTCCCTGGGGAATGGACAACAGAAAAGTTGGTGAAGGGAGATGTCGGGCGGTGTAAGATATGACAAAATAATAATTTATAAATTATCAAGGGTTCATGAGGGAGGGGGGAGAGGGGAGGGAGGGGGAAAATGAGGAGCTGATGCCAGGGGCTTAAGTGGAGGGCAAATGTATTGGGAATGATGAGGGCAATGAATGTACAAATGTGCTTTACACAATTGATGTATGTATGGATTATGATAAGAGTTGTATGAGCCCCTAGTAAAATGATTTAAAAATATATATATAAAGAATAACCTGTGTCGGCCTTCATTTGTTAGGTCTAGCATAAGACATTTTTACTGAAGCACTATAAAAATAAATTCAAAACAACCAGTAAGTAAAAGACAATGTTGTCTGTGGTGGGGCGATCAGCATTCCTTTCTAAGTCTACATTTTTACTGAAGCACTATAAAAATAAATTCAAAACAACCAGTAAGTAAAAGACAATGTTGTCTGTGGTGGGGCGATCAGCATTCCTTTCTAAGTCTCTGAACATAGTTCAGAATGCATTTTAATGCTGGAATTTATCAAAGAAAAGATACAAAATTCAAATATATATATAAAAACTTCTCTGCTCTTGCTTAGGAGAGATTTAGTCCCTATGCAATTTATGACTCAGATTTTCTTAGACAATGTTACCAAAATAAACCTTACTTGAAAGCAGTGGTACTGGTATTCAAACACTTTCCTTTAGAGGTTCTAAATGTGCCCTCTATCATCTGAAGGAGCCAACTGAAGTCATTTCTCTTAAAGGCATCAACAGCTCAAAGGGAAAGAGAAAAAAAAAAAGTTTTCTCCCCAAGGCTGGGGGAGGACTTTTGCTTTGCACTTTAAAATGTTTGCTCTGTTCCAAGAGGATATTAGGATCAGTTGACTGACAACAGGAAAAATTTTCCTGGCAGAAAAGGAAGCCAGAGGAGATTCATACACAGACAAAGTTTTAACTATCAGGCTGTTTGTATCCCCCATGTCTACTCTAATATGCCAAGCTGGGACAAATCAAATGTGCTCTAAAAAACCGGGAGATAAAAATGTGATTTCACAATAATTCTGGAGTTTCTCAGCATAGCCATCTTCAGCATGCATTTTCTTTTCCTAAAGAGTTATTTATTACCACGCAAAGCTACACAGTCATTTTAAGACCTGCTCTTGTCAAAGGGAAGAAGAAGTGGGGTGGGGTGGGGGCTTGAAAACTGCGTTTAGAAAAGTGTTAGAAATGATGAGAAATACAACTTTCCTCTAGTTCCTAAAGGTTTCCTCCCCGCTCCCACTACCATGACTCGAATTC
>NW_022103915.1:91495590-91497418 GCF_000313985.2 Echinops telfairi
TGAGGACCTAATGTCGGGGGTTTAAGTGGAGAGAAAATGTTTTGGGAAACGATGTACAAATGCGCTTTACACAATTGATGTGTGCATGGATTGGGATAACAGTTGTATGAGCCCCTAATAAAATGTTAAAAAAGAGAAAAAAAAAAAGAAAATATTATAAAAACTAAAATCTAAATTATAAATGCAAAAAAAAAAAAGAGCCCCCAATAAAATCTTAAAAAAAGAAAAAGAAAAGTGTTAGAATGCTACAACCATTTTGCGGAAGTGCTAGTGTGAGTTTTAAGAGACCAGGACACTGGCGGGGCTGCTGGGAATCTGTTTCCAACAAGAAGGGAGACAAGGGGGGACGATACAGTGCAGACCTTGGCGGATATCTGTCCCCCTTCCTGCTGGCCATGTCTCCTTCCGAGAGGTCTGGAGTGAAGGGTCTGGGGTGGGAGCAGACACCACTTCCCTGTGTTATGATTTGAGGACTGGAAATGTGGACGACTGGTCATCCTTTAGGGCGTGGGGCCTGCAATCCTGCCATAAATGCCCTGACGACTAAGGACACAGTGAGGATTGTCCGGTTGATCCCATTAAACAAGAGCTCAGAGTCCTGAGGGCAGAGTTTGACTCAGCCCTTTCTGGCAGCTTTATTGTCCTTCAAATCTCCGTGGTTTCTCAAAGAAAATGTGATCCTTGTGAGAATTAACAGAACAGCCGTTTCAGACTCCATCTTTCATCCAGCCCACAGCTGTGGGGCAGAATTCTCTCAAGAGTGGGGCAAATTCTGACTTCTGAGAGTCAGAGGAGCAGGTACTTGGCAGACGTCCCTCTCCTTCTGCTAGACCTCCTACTGTCTGTCTCCTTGACTGTGTTGTGAGACCTCCCTTTACCTTGATTGCAGACCTCCATGCTGGATCTTCTAACCTAGCTGGTCCCGCCTTAGTTGGTAGGAGCTTTGGACTTTTTCCTTACCATGACATGTCCCAGGCAAAAGGGCTTAAAGGGAAGTTTACAATGAGAGTAAGCAGGGTTTATCCAGGACCTGCTCAACCTATCTGCATTCAATTCTGAATAAACTTAGACTTTAAATATACCTGGTCTAAATATAAATTTTATCACAAAATGATCAAGAAATTGTACTTAAGTCTTACTCTCATCCCCCCCCACAAAAGACTCGTTTTGAGAACCACTGAAGAACTGATTTATCTTAAAATTGATATAAACGGGTCAAGAAAATAACAACAACCAAAAATAAGGAAAAGGAAAAAAGAAAGAAAATCTTAATAAGGTAGAAAAGAAAAACCCAAGAAAAACCCAAACACCAAACACCAATAGCAGTTTTACTGTAGTTGAAAACTTACTATAAATGGCCTATAATATTCTCTTCCAAACAGAATAAAGTTCAGAAAACCTGCAATTTATTTATTAATGGTAGTTTTACAAGATGTTAATTTTCTTAAAACTTTCAGGTAAGAAATATCTCAGGGATCATTTCATTTAAAATTTTAATTAAATTATTTTTTAATGAAAGGAATGATTGTATGTTTATTGTTTATGCAGCCCTCTAATCTTATTCAGATTTATAAGGTATATTGTACACCATCTATTTTATTTTGAATGAATGCTGTCTTATGGTATATATTTATGTTGGTAGAAGTAAATGCATGTGTATTCACAATCTTTCTGGACATATATAACCAAAAGTCAAGAGATTTTATACAAAGGTAATTTTTTAAAGTTTTTTGAAACTTTAAAAAAAGTGGTTTTATTGGTATGTAATTCACATATCATATGATTTTATAGTTCAATCATATTAATAAGAGGTGGGTAATCATCAGCA
>NW_022103915.1:91498019-91499960 GCF_000313985.2 Echinops telfairi
AAGCCTTTAAGACCCCACAGATGAGGTTCTTTCTGATAGCAAGCACCATTTGGTTTCTTCCCCCTATTTTGCTACAGTACCCTATTTTCAGGGATCTCTTCAGCGGGGGTATCAATGAGGGCCATGTCGTAAGAACTGATTGTTCTTAGATTAGGACTACAATGGAGTGCAAGCCCCAAATCCATTCAAGTATCCATGGTTTATATACGTCTCTGGTTCACTCTAGAGACATCATTCTTATTTTATGATAGAGAACATTATAAATGATCCCCATGCGGCATAAACTGAAGTTACTGATAGTATCATTAATCTAGCCAACGACCTAGAATTTAAAACACTATTGAGAAAAGGAAATAAACAGGTATAAACCAGCCTTTCAGACCAAAATACATGAAGCTGACTTGTACCGATGAAAAGTTTAAGTGATTGGACACTTTACAAGAAAAATACGGGTTGGGGATAAGGCAAAACTTTGGTCAATGAAGTGGATATTAAACATCTAAAAACAACAACAAAAACCTTTCAGTAACACTCATTCACAAAGGTAGACCCTTACATATATAATACATACAAATACATAATACATATTAAAAATCAAAGAGAGCCTTAAAATAGTAAATATATGGTAGTCTTGGGCCACCATTCACTGGGCACCCTCAGAGCAAGAGATCAGAATCAAAGTCCAGCAACCACTAATTCCATGTTGTAGCAAGCGATCAGGCGCTACCTAAGACAACTGGGACTAGAAGTTGTGACCCAGCAGTACTTCTGTTAGGCAGATACCCCAAAGAAGTAAGAGACAGAGAATAACAACCACAAAAACCATGAAGGATTTAAAAATTCCCCATTTAGAAACAGACTCTACAAAGCACTGAAAGAATCATTTTCTATAAACGTGGTATATTGTTTTTAGTGAATTTTGATGTTTTTTTCCCCATTTTTTTTCTTGAAATAAATTTTTAATTTCAAGTGTTCCGAGACAAAGACTTTAATTGATAGCTAAGAATGGGGACTAATACTAAACTTATTAATTATATTCTAGTCCCTTTCAATGTTATTCATGAAAATTACTATTATTTTCTTTTTCTGCATATGTGATTCTTCAAAGGGGATAGAGAAATGCATAAAGAAGAAAACCATGATCACTTTTAATCCCACCATCTTGAACATTTTTGGTAGCTAGTCTTCTCCTCCATGTACGTATATGATAGTGTAGAGATGCTGTCTTTTGTTTGTTGGGAACCTACAGTTTCGTTCTGGACAGTTCTCTGTGTCCTTTAGCTAAACAGACAAATCTTCCTGTGTGTGTGAAACACAGGGAAGAGCAATCATTGATACACACTGTCCGTTGGAGAAGTTACAATGTGCAAATACTGTTGTGGAGCCCAATAGATGACATAGACTGCATGCGTGTTCTGGGGAGTCAGCTTCTGCTGTGTTCTTTGAGCTGGCAACCTCCTCCGGCAGGCTGGGAGAGAACTTCCTCAGCAAACACTTGTTCCCTACTTCTGTCAGCCTGTGGAGGGTATCTATGTTTGTCAAAGTCCTTTGTGTTCCCGTGGCAGTAATACAGTCCTGATCGATTAATGAGCAATTATTGACTTCATTGGAACACACAGAGACAAAAACAACTTCTGAAGTGCTCCTGTCCAGAAATTAAAGAATGTTTAAAGAAATTTATGCATTGTGAAAAGAATGGCTGGAGATCTTTTTTTCTTTTTTCCCCCCCTTGAAACCATTTTATCAGATGCTCATCCAAACACCATACAGTTCTGTAGTTCAATCACACCAAACAGTGTTGTACAATTGCTACCACAATCAGTTTCCAAATTTTTTCTTCCTTCTTGAACTCTTTGATACCGCTCTCCCCCTTACTTCTCTACTTCCATAGTACCCCTCAGGAGCCCTTCTTTATTCTTGATCTTGTCTCTAGATATTCAT
>NW_022103915.1:91500605-91508710 GCF_000313985.2 Echinops telfairi
ATTTATCATTTTAAACTACTATAGTCATCTCTCCAATACGCTCTGTCTGATAACCAGGCAATTAGCATTTATCTATCTCTCTATACAGTTTTGTGGAGTTAAAAAAAAACCACCTTTGCTAAATAGTTTCATTCTAAAAAAAAAGAATGATTGGAGAATAGGTAGCATGATGAAGTTTAAATGCAATTTTGATGTTTCAGAGATGTCTACACAAATAAGCAAGAAAAAATGCACAAAACAAGAAACACAAAAATGAAATACACAAAAATTTAATAAAGATATCTTTGTGTGTGTACATGTGTGTATATGTGTGCCTGAGAACTTTAATAAACATTTCACTCATTGAATAAGTATTCATGTGCACTGGCGAGAACAACAACAACAACAAAAGATCATGAACAAAGATTTAAAATGTTCCCAGTACAATAGTCTTTAATTTCTACTTCTCTAACATATTTTCCACTACAGAATATCTGCCCCCTCCCCACCCAAAGTTAGGATACACATGTAAGACTATCAAAACAATTTGCTTACATGTACTGGTGTTTCATGTCCACGTCAATATTCCCTTTCCTCAGTTCTTATTTCACCCTATTTCTCTTCATATGTCTTCTAGAATACTCTTATTCATAATTTTAAAATACAGTAATATCTTTTCTTTGGGATGGTAAGGAGAGTTGGATAAGAAATATATATATTATATATCCTCTGCATCATTTCAGCATGATCTTGTACAGTTCTTTGATATCAGTCTATATCATTTTAACTCTTCTTCCCCTCTGCTCCCAATCTTCCTTTCTTTCCTAGAACAACGACCTTAATCTACCGTAGTCTAGATACTACTGGTGATGCTACTCAAGATAGACTGGGGAGAACATTACAACGTGTGTCTTCATGATGCCTTTACCTGGTCTTGGTCTGCATAGTAACAGCGCAGGAACGAACAGAACACCTCCGCAAACCACTTGCACTGGAGATAATTTTGACTCACGGTGACCTCGTATGTGTCCATGGCATTCTCAATGGCTGGAATCTTTTGAAAGATCACCAGGCCTTTCTCCTGAGGCACCTCTGAGTGGTTTCAAATGATCAACATTTCAGTTAGTAGCTGAGCACTTAACTATTTGTGCCACACAGAAATGTCTTAGCGGGATATGGGAATGCTAAAATTTTGAGAGTCCTTTCAATGGTATTTATTTGGTAAAGGTCCATCACTACCCTATCATCCAACATGTCACCAAGCATTTAAATTGTCCAACGGATCAAGTATTAATATTCATCAATTATAGATGTCTTGCTGCAGTTGAAATCTAACTTGCGAGTGGGGAGCAAAATATTATGATATTTTTAGGAAAAATTGGTTAATACATATAACACATGACTTTTCACATCGATGGAAAGAAGTAAGTGCTGAAATGCTAAGTAGGAAATGCCATCACCATCAGAAAGATTCACATGGTGTTTCCTTTATGCCCAAAATAGATCCACACATTTGGCATATATTAACCTAGTTATTCCCATTAATAA
The DNA here is from genome assembly GCF_000313985.2 of Echinops telfairi. Lineage (NCBI taxonomy): Eukaryota > Metazoa > Chordata > Mammalia > Afrosoricida > Tenrecidae > Echinops > Echinops telfairi. The sequence continues at coordinate 91,502,133 of NW_022103915.1, forward strand.
TCCTATAAGCAGGTGTACTATTACCTCTGCTTATCTGATGAGGAAATTGAGGATCAAGAATTTGCCCAACTCGCACTTAATCCTAGCTCCCATCTAAGAACAATTTGGTCTTATGACTTGGCTCTGCACGATACTCACCCTCATGAAGGAAACACAGAAGATACAGGTGCTAGCAAAGTGTGGTGAAGAAATTAGATGGTCCTCGACTATCAGATAGAACAGTGTCTGGGGTCTTAAAGGATTATTTCCAAATAAGCAGCTATCTAAGTGAGACATCAAATAAGCCCACATGGATGAAGCACACCAACATTTATGACCCAAGGATTTTCTGAAGGGGAGAATAGCATCAGAGCTTAAATGGTGAGATTCGGGTGTGTAGAAGGCTATGGATGACAATGGAAGCCCAAAATACATTTGCAGGGTCTACACAGGGAATAAGCCTCTGGTGATTGCTCACTAACCATAATTGAGGGATGGGAATAACCTGGTTATCTGACAGGGAGCATTGGAGAGATGATCACAGTAGATTAAAATGATAAATCTAATTTGAACAGTTAAAACCTTGTCACTTGATCTTCTTTCTGATATACTTTGTGTTTGTTCTGGTTTTTAATATTTTGTGCTTTTTTTCCATATTGGGGATTATCCCTGTTGTACTTTGCCATTGTTAGCAGCCTTCTTGACTCTTTGTTATGAGTTTTTCTATATATTTTTGGTACCTGAGACCCAGGATGGGTGGCTCTATACAGAGAACCATTAGAATAAGGGTTCCTGGGGGTATGGTGGGGGAGATAAGGGGAGTGATGGGGAGCTGATACCAAGGAGTTCAAGAAGGAAGAAGATGTTTTGAAACTGATTGTGGTAGCAATTGTACAATATTGCTTGTGGTGAGTGAACTATGGAATGCTATAATGTCTGGATGAGCTCCTTATAAACTGGTTTGGAAAACAAAACCAGAAAATAATGAGTGGGAAAAAATTTTGCCTGAGCTTATGTAGCTCCAAAGTAGCAGAGCCAGAATTTAAATTCAAATTCCATAGACCTTTCTTCTAACTACAATACCGTTCTATTTAAGTATGATATTAGTAAATACCAGATTTTTTAAAAAAGAAAATACACAGCATTATTTTATGCACAGGGAATGCAAATAAAAAGCCGATGGTTCAGTGTCTTCCTGCAAGGGTCTTCAATTTAGTTAGTGTAGGTAATACAAAATTGTAAATAATATTGGGTAGCAGAAACTATGAAAAAGGAATCTTTCAGACATGTGTTCTAGGATTCTTAAGGTAGCCATGCCACTAACATCAGAACTCTGGAAAGATGCTACGTATTTGGACTTTTGAGAAGACTGGACCAAAAGTCAGGGCATCTTTTTAAGTATATGCTTTAAAGCAAGCGATCCAAAACAAGGGTGGCTTAAAAATGCCTGTGAAACTCACAGTCTGAGACAGATGGTCCGGAATAATGTGAGTCATCTGTGGGCAAAAGGAATACTTGATTAAACCCCAGCAGGTGAGTGAGAATTACTAATATAAAACAAAGGAATTTAAAATACATTATTGAGCCATTAATATAGAAGCATTAGAGTGATTGGATATTTCAGAAGATGCTTGTCCTGAAGCCTGTGGAAGTGGGACATGTAGCGCCTTGGGCTGCACACAATTAGTTCTGCGTGTCACAGAAGCTTGGGAGTGACAAGACTCTTTGACAGCTCTGAACCATGAGCCAGGGCCCAGGAGAACAGCACTCTAGAAATGGACTTGATGTGATACTTCTTTTTGTTTAAAGCAACCCGCATTTCAGTGATCTACAATACTCCAGGGTTATATTTATCTACTCTTACTGGAATGCAATTGTTTCAGAAGAAATAATGGGTAAGTTAAATATCAAGACCAATAACCCCTCACGATAAATAAGCAAACAGGAAAATCTAAATTGTCTTGTATATCTATCCTCACCATCTTTTTACAGTTAATGGTAACACTATTTTATTTCACTTCCACATGCCTCACCTACTAAAGTTCTTGTAGTAGTTTGGCTCCTCTTCTTACATAATTTCAGCTTAATCTATGAATCTCATATTTTCAGCAGATATTACATATTAGTGTTCTTAACATTAACGCCATTTGTAGTGTGTGTTTAATTTGAATATGGGCTGAATATGTACATGATCTCATTGGATCCTAACAATTTGGTACCATCTTCTCTTCAGCACTGGGAAACTCTATTATCTTTTAATTCCATTTTCCCACAAAATTCTTGAACCCCCCTTGTATCCCTACCTGTCCACCTGGATCTTGAAACTTCAGAATCTTTATTGATTCTTTCTTATCCCTTCTCAGCTTATATCCAATCACTATGCCTTCTTGATTCTACCTTCTAAAGAGCTTCTAAATGTGGACAATTCACTCCACGCTTATTGCAACTTTCCTAATTGCGACCACCTTCATCTCTCACCTAAACAATCATGAGAATTCCTAGAAGCTCTCTCCCTCAAATCTTTCCCCACAAACCCATTCTCCATACTGCTGAGAGCATTAAACAGAATGTCTCGGACACTACTACTCAACATTGATTCTATGCCTGCATCATTATATGAGAAAGATAATTGAGGTATAAAAGGGAAAAATGATGATACAGAGCTATACTACTGATAGATATGCACCCCAGAAGCCCCCCAACAGAATGAACCTAAGACCATTATTATACTATTTAAAAAGTTTGAGGGGATAATATATATTGAATTATTATATATTATTATTGATAATAATATATTGAAAAAGCCTCCATTTGACAAATACCTAGTTAGAAGACATAATGAAATAAACCAATACCAAACCGAATGCACCACCACAGAGTGGATTCTGACCTATCACGACCTTCTAGAGCAGCGGTTCTCAACCCCTTAGGGGGGGGGATGTCGAAGAACGACCCTTTCACAGGGGTCGCCCAATTCATCACAGTAGCAAAATGACAGGAAGTAGCAACGAAAATAATGTTATGGTGGAGGTCACCACCGAGGAACTGTATGAAAGGGCGGCGGCAGGAGGAAGGTGGAGAACCGCTGCTCTCGGGGCTTCCTGGGCCGTCAGTCTTTGTGGGATCAGACGGCTCATCTTCTGAGGCTTCCCTTATTTCATCCTTACAACAACCACACGAATAGGCCACTGTTCTGCGAGTTGAGCAGCTAAACGCAGTAAGGCTAACCATGTTTTATGTGCCTCGAGGAAGATACAACCACGTGCTTTAGATCTTCAGAACACAGAGAGAAGCCATCAGATTGGGGAACTAATAAGACGAAAGGTTTAATTGAAGCAGCAGAATAGGATAAGGTGGGGCCAGAAAGATGAACGATAAGTAATAATGAGACGAAAGTGTTGTATACAGCATAAGTCAATCAACACTGAGGTCTAATTTGGGTTTCTTATCATGTCCTTCCAGGAGACCTGGTGGCATCGTGGTTACGTGCTGGGCTGTCAGCTGTGAGGTTAGCCGTTTGAAACCACCAGTTCTGGGAGAAAGATAAGGCTTTCTCCTCCCCCAGAGCCCTCGGCCCACAGGGTGGCCGTGTGTCAGAATGGACTCAGAGCGGTAGGTCCGGTTGTTCGGTGCCATGTACTTCAGCTACCTGAATGGTACAGCTAGTTACAGATTTTCTGATAGGATAAATGAAAAGAAAAAAAACATGCAAAAGTCTTGGTTTTATAGGAGACCTGGGCTGAAATATTCAAGCATGGATTGCCTACCATTCAAAGGCCTTGAATGGCAGGGGAATGTACACACGAATAAGCATCCCTTTAATATTCTGTCATAAACCACAAGTAGGGTCAGCTGTTGACAGGCCATCACTGCTGGAGTTGTGTCAATGAATTATTGCTCGAGTTAGGCCCTTCTCCGTGCCACCACGCCAGGGTTCGCGCAGGCGTGTTTTTATTACGCATATCCATCCACGTTAACGGTGGATGCGGTCGTTCTGCTTGAGGACCCGCACAGCTCCTTAACGCAGAATGCGCTCCCTGGCTTTGAGGATCTGGCCCACAGGGAGTTTTATGACTTTTTAATCTTATCTCCTGAACCACTTTACAAAAGGGATCAGCAAATTGGAAACTGGAAAGATTTTGCAAATAAAGACAACGTGAATGTTATTTTCATGTCCACCTTCTAAAATCAGATGACGCTTTCTGAGGTGTCTGAGAGCGAGTGGCACATCAGGGTTCTCACTGGAGAAGAAAATCTGAGCCCTACATCTCATCATATGGTGCAATTTAATAACAGGAACAATAAGGGTGCGCGCGCGTGCGCGCGCATGTGTGTGTATGGAGAATAGCAATAAAGAAGTTCCTCAGCTATTTGAACTGGTGGGATACAATGAAAATTTATACGAGCCCATTTAGAATCTCATTTAGTTTCGAAACAGCATCTGCCAATAGCAAAGCATGTAACAACTCCACAGCTGTTATTCATAATAAGCACTCACGAATATAAGAAAACTATTTGACCATAGATTATGGGAGTTTTAAACAAATAGATGCCTGGAAGGCAGAAGCTTGTGTTGTAAGTTTTATGCAAGGCCCCTTAGAGGTCCACTTAGAGCATACAGCAGTCAAAGTTAGATGGTCCTCCCACCTAAATATGCAAACTGTGGGTAAGAATCCGGACTAGATTTTTCAACTGGGGAATTACCATATTTACTCAAACTAATACAAATAGTCAACAATGATTCGGATGCTCCTTGAGAGAGTTGTAGATACACTAAAAATTATAATGATGATGATAATTTGGGTTTCTACTGTTTCCATTAAGAATCAGAAACAGAGGAGATTTGTTTTCCAGTTTATATTTTGGCCCCATAAGTAGTTTAACAATAGTTTTAAAGACAGAGCAAGAAGTCAACTCCTGTATCTCTGCGAAGTGTATTTCCAGTGGCCTTGGCCCTCTCCTCGGTTTCGCTCATCCCACCAAAAGGAAAAACAAATATCAGAAGGGGCGCATTAAAAAAAGGCAGGGTAACTACTTTGAATTACTGAAAGTTAACACTTGGAAGTGGATTGAACTTTCATTTTAATTTCATAGCAAACAAAATAACTAGTAGTTCGTGTTGTGACTCATTTTACCTCTGGATCAATGCTATCCTGTATATTATCTGAAATTAAAGCATTGTTTGCAAACGATGCACTATAGCAATGCATTTGATGTACAATGTATATTTAAAACACCAGAGCTTCATATGAAAATGAAGATTCTGTATCAGTAGGTTGGGGTCAGATTCTGCATTTCTTGCAGTTTTACCAGCGATGCCAATGCTGCTGCTCTGAGGATCACCTTTTGAGTAGCAGGGATATAGATTGGAAAACACTAGTCCCAGGAGATGCTCTAAGAAAGGAAGAGAGTTCTGTAGCTGTTAAATTAGGAACCATTGTATACTATGTCATTCTCTTAAATCAGTGTCTCTCAACCTTCCTAATGCTGTGACCCTTTCATACAGTTCCTATGGTTGGTGACCCCCAACCATAAAATTATTTTCATTGCTATTTCATAACTGTAATTTTGCTACTGTTATGAATCTGATATGCAGGATGTATTTTCATGATTACAAATTGCACATATTTAAACATAATCAAAGCATAGTGATTAATCACAAAACAGTGTGTAATTATGTATTGTGAAATATTTATGTGTTTTCCGATGGTCTTGGGCGACCACAGTGAAAGGGTCCTTCAACCCCTAAAGGGGTCGAGCCACATAGGTTGAGAAGCACTCTCGTAGAGAGTCACAATTGGCATTAATATATTAAAGTCTCTATGAGAACCTAAGGGTCTATAAAAAAGGGAGCCTGCTTGGCTTTGGTGAGTGTTTACCTAATGTATTTATCAGACTTTCTTTCCTTGTTTCTTTCTTTTTAAACACACTTTGGGAGAGATACCGGCACAAAGAGGAATACATTTTACTCAGACTGTTCCTGCCCAACTAGTTCCTCAGAAAAAGTGTTACAGTGCGTTGCTGAGATAAGAGTAAAGGGTAAGAAACAATGGGCTTCATGGTATGTCGTGTGAAGAACATAATTTCCTTCTAACAGCAGTTCTGAACCTGTGGGTCGTGACCCCTTTTGGGGTGGGGTGTGGGGGTGGGGTGGGGGAGTTGGTGGGCGGGTGTCGAACGAACCTCTTACAGGGGTCACCCGATTCATCGCAGTAGCAAAATAACAGTGATGAAGTATCAAGGAAAATAATTTTATGGTTGGGGGTCACCACCACCTGAGGGACTGTATGAAAGGGTCGCGGCATTAGGAAGGGTGAGAACCACTGTACGCTTCTAAAACTCAGCTAGGGGGTGGCGACAAAATGTAACATCATTTTGTGTCCCTTTCACAGCTATAAACAATAGCATGATAGTCCTCGTTGCCAGTGTTGGATGAACTAAGAGCTCAGAGTGATGTTTACATTTTTAAATGGTTGAAAAAAATTTGAAAGAATGTAAAAAAAAGCATCTTATGGGCATAAAGTTCAATCATATTAAGAAGAGTTATGCAATCATCACCACAATAAATTTTAAAACATTTTTTACTTTCTTTGACTCAC
>NW_022103915.1:91508810-91510594 GCF_000313985.2 Echinops telfairi
GTCCTCATTGCCAGTGTTGGATGAACTAAGAGCTCAGAGTGATGTTTACATTTTTAAATGGTTGAAAAAAATTTGAAAGAATGTAAAAAAAAGCAATTTGTGTCCCTTTCACAGCTATAAACAATAGCGTGATAGTCCTCATTGCCAGTGTTGGATGAACTAAGAGCTCAGAGTGATGTTTACATTTGTAAATGGTTGAAAAAAATTTGAAAGAATGTAAAAAAAAGCATCTTATGGGAATAAAGTTCAATCATATTAAGAAGAGTTATGCAATCATCACCACAATAAATTTTAAAACATTTTTTACTTTCTTTGACTCACTGTTTTTAACTACCCATCTCCCTCCAACCTCTCTAGCTGCCATGGCCCTAGGTAATGAGTACTCTAGTTGCTGTCTATATAGATTTACCTATTCTGTCTCTACAGATTTACCTATCCAGGGTTTTATAGAAAGGAAATCATACAAAGCAAAAACAAACAAACAAAGAACAATGACAAAATTTAACAGAGAAAAAACTAGTAAAAATTAGAAATTATTAAAAATGGTGGAAAGGTTAAGTGTTACAATGTAACCTTCTGCGTCTGCCATAGTCAGCTCTACAATGCTCTCCGTCTGACAGTATGCTGTCCACCTCCCTGGACAAGGATCCGAGGAGATTCCCCAAAGGCCTAATCCATATGGGGACCCTGCAAGTGGATTTGGGGCTTCCATTTCATCTATACTTTCCTGTAAACTGAGTTTTCAGAATTCAAGCTCTGATACTATTCTCTCCTTTGGATCTGGATTTTTTTTTCCTTTTTAATCATTTTATTGGGGGCTCATACTACTCTTTTTTTTTTTCCTGGCCTTGAATTTTTTTTTTTTATGTGGGAACACTGCTGGTGTTTGTTTTTTAAAAATCATAATCCTTGGAACACACAGGCTGCTGTATTCCTTCCAAGTGGGCTTAGTTGACACCTCACTGAGATGGCTGCTTGTTTTAAGAGAAGGCTTTAAGACCCCAGATGCTATTCTTTCTGATAGCCGGAAACCATCTCGTTTCTTCACCACAGAAAGAATAACATTAAAAAATCATTTTATTGGGGCTTTTACAGCTCTTATCATAATCCATACATCCAAGCACATTTGTACATTTGTTGTATCATCATTTTCAAAACATTTTCTTTCTACTTGAGCCCTTGATATCAACTTCTCATTTTCCCCCTTCTCTACCTTCCCTCCCTCCCTCGCTCATGAACCCGTGATAATTTATAAATTATTTATTTAGTATTTGTCATGTCTTACACTGACTGATATCTGCTTTCACCCACTTTTCTGTTGTCCATCCCTTTGGGAAGGGGTTATATGTAGATCATTGTAATCGGTTCCCCCTTTCTCCCTCTACCTTCCCCTTCCCCTCCTGGTATTGCTACTCTCATTATTGGGCCTGAGGGGTTTATTTGTCCTGGATTCCTGTGTTGTGAGTTCTTATCTGTACCAGTGTACATGGTCTGGTCTAGTTAGATTTGTAAGATAGAATTGGGGTCATTATAGAGGGAGGGGGGGTAGGAAGCATTAAAAAACTAGAGGGAAGTTGTATGTTTCATCGGTGCTATAGTGCACCCTGACTGGCTCATCTCTTCCTTGTGACCCTTCTGTAAGGGGATATCCAATTGTCTACAGATGGGCTTTGAGTATCCACTCCACACCCCTCCCCCCCATTCACATTGGTATGATTTTCCTCGGGGTCTTAGATGCCAGATACCTGATCCCATCGACATCTCAAGATTACATAGTTTGGTGT
>NW_022103915.1:91510956-91517584 GCF_000313985.2 Echinops telfairi
TGAGTTTGTGCCAGAAACTTTAAGGTCTGCAGTGTCAAAAAATATTTTGTATGCAGCTCTTTACAGATCAATAGTGTGTCTACCTCTGATGAAATGGACTTAGAGTACATATTTTGAAAGACGAAAAGGTAGAGGTCATATAGAGGATGTTGATATATTATATATTACATTTCTTCCTCCCTCACAAATTTTAGAATGATAAATTATTTATTGCCTAAGGATTAGCTTTTGAATGGTCACCTTTCTTTGGAATGGGTACAAATATGGATCTCTTCCAGTTCATTGCCAAATGTCTTGGCATTGAGAAGTGGGGGTTTCCAGTGCTTCAAATGTCTTGGCATTGAGAAGTGGGTGTTTCCAGTGCTTCATCAGCTTGTTGAAACATTGCGATGGGGATTCCATCAATTTCTGGAGCCTTGTTTTTGCTACTGCTAATGTTTTCAGTGCAACTTGGACTTCTTCTGTCAATACCATTGGTTCTTGTTCACCTGCTACCTCAGTAGAACTGCTGCTGTTAGAAGTCATGGGGCCAGTTCTGATGCGCAGCGACCTTACATATAAGACAATGAAACATTGCCCGATACTGTGCCATCCTCGCCATTGCTGTCAGGTTTGAACCTGCTGTTGCAGCCACTGTGTCAAATGAACATTCTCTTGTTTAGTGGCACAGTGGTTAAGCAATTTGGCTGCTAAAGAAATATTGGCAGTTCGAACCCAGGAACGGTCCTGTGGACCTAATGGAGCTCACGAAGCAGTTGCTGTTGTTAGATGCCATCCAGACCCTTTGTGCGATGAACGAAACACTGCCCGGCCCCGTGTCATCCTCACAGTTGTTGTTGGTTTGAGTCCGCTATTGCAGCCACTGCGTCAATCCATCGTGCTGAGAGCCTTCCTCCTGTTTTGCAGCCCTCTAATTTGCCAAGCATGACACCCTTCTCCAGACACTGGCTTCTCTTGGCATTTCGAAAGCACATGAGACAAAGTCTTGCCATCCTTGCCAGTAAGGAGCATTCTGGCCAAACTTCTTCCAAGACGGATTTGTTGGTTCTTTGGGTGGACCAGGACCCTGCGACCATTCTGTAGCACCATCCTCCGATGCACCAATTCTTAGCACTCAGGAGAAACATGTGGCAGTGGGTTTATGCAGCGATTTACAGACTAGACAACCTTGTGGGGAAGTGCTGCTCTGTCTTCCAGGGTCCCCATGAGTCAGAGCGGATTCCACTGCAGTGGTGTTAGTTTTCTTTTGTTCAGCTGTGCTGTTCAACTAGAAAGACAAATGTACAGGTGATAGGTGTATGTAACTTATTCTCAAAGGCTAAGGCACACTACAAATTTGTAAGAAGACTTCACTTTGGAAAACCTCGCATCTGCAGGGAGAAAGGGAAAGAGTCATTTTGGAGAAGAAAGAGAGGAGGAGAAAACCCGAGAGAGGTGACAGAAAAAGTGAGCATGAGAAGGGGAGTTTCTGATGAACAAATACACTAATAAATATGATGAAATGGAAGATGTTGAGTAGCATAATATAAACCTCTTTAGGGGAGTCCTCAACAGTGTCCGACGTCTGTAGATGATGCAAATGCTCGAGGCAAGGGGTTTTGTTGTGAAACCAGGAAAGGATAAAGTCTCACATTTAGACAGAGACACAAGGTAGGATGCAAAAGACAGAGTTCTGGAGAATCAGCAGGAAAACCACGAGGAAAGACCCAAGACCAAACCCATTGCCATCAAGGTGAGTCTGACTCTTAGCAGCCCTCTAGGACACAGTAGAATTGCCCCAGAGGCGTTCTGAGCCTGTTTACAGAAGCCAACGGCCACCTCTTTCGCTTGCCCTGCAATTTCAAAAGCTGAAAAGCTCGATTGCTTAAGACAGCCTGAACCAGATCCCCAGAGAGAGGTTGGGCCAGTTTATATCTGATTATACGACTATCGTCCATACTTAACAGTGGGCTTGCACACGTTGCTTAACATGGTTAAGCCCTGTGTCAGCATCTGTCAATGGAGACATTAGCACCTACTTCTCAGGGTTATCGTGAGGAATACATGAGCCTATGTCTGGTACAGCTTGGAGTCTTGACCTGGTACACGGTGTCTGGTCCACATTGCTACCATTGCCTTTGTTCTCTTGTTATGGGGCACATAGTGGGTGCTCAAGTGCTATTTGCTACAGAAAATAGAAACACCTTGTCCCTGAGAAGAATGTTAACCCAGGGTGAAACGATACGTATCAGAAGTGCTGCATTTTACGTTTTGATGATGACTGAGAGGAACCCTTACACGACAAATTGCCTGAACTGTTTTGAAATTGGGGCTATTCTACTAGTAACTACCTTTTACTTACAGTAGCCTTAACATGATCACACCTAGGAGGCCCTGGAGACACATTTGCCCGACACCGTTTTAAGACAGCGCTCAGAAATAGCACAGTCCATTGATGATTATAATCAGACACTCACAAGTTTGATTGAGACAAAGAGGCAAAGAAGATAGTCGAAAAAAGAAATCTATTCAATTTAGGTTAATGTGACCAAGGGAGCCACGTGAGAAAAATGTTCTTTCCCCCTCAGAGCACTTCAGCAAACAGAAAGCCCTACAATCGGCCGCTTCCTCCATTTGAAGACAGGACAAGGTGGGAAAGGAAGCTTTGGCCTGACTGTGACCTTCAGCAAAGGTTAATTGAGATGGAAGAGGAAAAGTGCCAGATCTTCTCCTGACCGATGATAGCGCCCATTTCCCAATCCCTGCGCATCATTATAAAATCTTAGAGTTGGTCATAAAATGGGACGGGATTTATGAAACTCCCCATAATTCAGACAAGAGTCAGAGAACTATAAAATTGGAACCCAGAGTCTCTTCTACCTTGTGTGTGCAGTGCGGTTTCTGAAGCATGTTCACTTTCATGATCTCATTTGATGCCCATAACAACCCCGTGAGGCAGACAGTGTAATTGCCCTCCACTTTACAGAGGAGCACATCGCAGCTCTGAAAGGTTAAGGATTTCACCTACTTTGCTGTGGGTAAGAAGTGCCTGGCATGGGATGAGGGTTTTCAGCCCTTGGTCCACTCCTCTTTCTACCAAATCATGCTGTCTTGGTCCACGAATCCCAGGGGTCCAGAGCAAAAGAGACCTTACATCCCCACGTCTTATATTGTGTGAGCCACAGGTTTGGCCATTATTACATTTAAAACACACCAAGTCCTAGCCTAGTGTCATATGTGTTCTGTTGCAATCCCCAAAGTCAGCAGTTCGAAACCCACAGTCCTGTCTGGGAGCAAGACAGGGTTTTCTACTCGTGTCAAGAGCCAGAGTCTTGGAGACGGAAAGGGGCAGTCCTGCCCTATCTGCGAGGGTCCCTCACTATGAGCAGCATCGACTTGATGGCAATGAGCTTTGTTTTGTTTAAGCCGACCTTTATTGTGTTTGGCTCGCATGTAAAAGTGACACTCAACTTGACCAAGACTAGGTCACATTCATAACAAAGGTAACCACAGGTGAACCTTAGTCTTGTTTGAATGATATGTTCATCTGTAATGCTATATGAGCCATTTCTATCAGTACTTTGAAACACATAATATTTGTTTCACTGAAAATTAAGACCTATACTAATTTCTACTGTCTTATCTAGGCATAATTTGAACAGTTTAAATAAGATGTATTTCAAATGTTGTTATACCATAGAGCCGTTCACATTTTATAGAGATGGGCAAATGATCCTAGATTTCTGACCCAGGTCCTCTCCACAGGCAGTACTCCAGGGACTATCTTCTTTCACCACTGATGAGGTTGAAACATGGAAAGAATCTAGGCTAATGACTCTGTCCTTTCTTACAGAAACAGTTCAGATTGAAGGAAACCATAAAATATTTTTCTCTTATGAAATGTATAGTATTGTTTAGATTTTAAAAGCCAATTAATAAAACACAACATTGATTTGTGAGGCTGTAGTCTTGTATTTAGTTTTGGCACATATTGTACAAAAGGAAGCAGAACACGTGAATGGCCAAACTGAAGATTTGGGGCGCTATTTTTAGAAGGTAAGAAAACAGACCCAGAATAAAAAATCATGTCAATGTGAATGAGGAGGAGCACGGAGTGGAGACCCAAAGCCCATCTGTAGAAAATCGGACACCCCTTACAGAAGGGTCACAAGGGAGAGATGAGCCAATCAGGGTGCAGTATAGCACCGACGAAACATACAACTTTCCTCTAGCTCTTTAATGCTTCATTCCCCTCCCCCCACTATCGTGACCCCTATTCTACCTTACAAATCTAGCTAGACAGAGCATACATATGGGTACAGATAGAAGCTTGCAACATAGAGAATCCAGGACAGTTAAACCCCCCAGGACCAAATAATGAGAGCAGCGATACCAGAAGGGTAAGGGGGAAGGTGGAGGGGGAAAGGAGGAACTGATTACAATGATCAACATATAACTCCCACCCAGGGGAGCAGACAACAGAAAAGTGGGTGATGAGAGACAGTGGTCGATGTAAGACATGAAAAAATTTTTATAAATTATCAAGGGTCCATGAGGGAAGGAGGATAGGGGAGGAGGGGAAATGAGCTCCTACCAAGGGCTCCAGTAGAAAGAAAATGTTTTGAAAATGATGATAGCAACATATGTACAAAAGAGCTTGTCACAATGTATGCATGCATGGATTATGATAAGAACTGTACGAGCCCCCTATAAAACAATTAAAAAAATAAGAAGGTAAGAAACATTTGAAAGCATAACCTAATTTTTTTTAAAGCAACTGGAATGTCAGCTTTTAATTGCCATTACTGGGGTATATGATTTAAAATAGTTACAATAACTTCTGTTGTTTTTAAAACGCTCATATTTGAATCAAATTTAGTTTTTAATAGTTTCAATGTTTGTGTGAACAGAGGCACTGGAGGGCATGTGTGTCTTAATTAAAATTCTGTACTTTACCTCTCTAGTTTCTAATTCCATTGCAATGACTACACTGAACTCATAGACAAAATTAATGATAAAATAATTTATTAAGGATGTTAGCAAGTTTAATGCCAATAATAAATTTTCAGGGTAGAGTTGTTTATCAGGATTTGTTGTAAAGTTCTTTTGAGCCTGCTAATACATGCCTAAAGGGCATACCACTCCGCTGTAGGCTTCATTTTCTGAGTCTTTATTTGGTTTTGACACTCTGCTCCACGTTGGGATTCCTTCTGGAGCCTGGGTCTGCACAGCCAAGTTAATGAGAGGCAGACACAATGGATACTTGTACTGAGGCCTTTTCTTCAGTTCTGAATAAAGCGCCCACATTGAATCTAGTTGTCACAACTGCTCTTGTGAACCAGTTGAACAATGAAGGAAAAAAGGAAATGTTTTCCTTTTGATTACCATTCAGTCAGGAGCTACTCCCTAAGTAAGCCAGTTTCCTAAATTCTACGTCCCATTTTGAGTGGACTAAGTTCTCTGATTTTAAATACCAACTGATTCCTCTCCCCAGCCCTTCAGATTGACTTTACCTGTATTTGAATTGCTACCTTCACCATGGCTCTCAAAAAAAGGAAAACCTTGTACCACTAGTATGATCCTTCAGTATTCTTAAGACAAGTAGTTTTCAGACTGAAAAGTACCAATGTTAGAAACATTCATAGTTATTTCTGTACATCTTGTGCTATTATGTGCTATATAAGTAAAACTGATAGAAAGGGTAAAAATGGTCCTCGAATCAATTAAATAAGTGAGAGGTAGAGCAAATTACAGTACTTAAGTTGAAAAAGTTATTTTCTGCCTTTTTAGTCTTTGAGTTAGGGCATGACTACGGAAAAATTTGAACGCCTACATACAGCATACAGAACAGTTTTAGTTGGGAAATTGGTTTAAGTAAAAGACAATTGGAAATACTAAAGAACTCCCTCTTTTCCATCTCAATCTTATTTCTCAAGGCCCTAACCCTCTTAAACTCCATTGTCTACCTCCCACCTGCACCACACAGAGAAACTGGTGAGGCAAAAAAGAAAAGGGTGACTCATTTTCAATAAAGAAATGCTCATTTGTCTCAAATTTGAATTCCCTGGTTTAAATGGGCCTTCGCCTCCCCAGCACATTTTTTCCTAGTCGGTTTATTCTTCTGTTTTCTAAGATAACAGCTTTATACCCACACCCTTTCTTTTCCCCTCCAACTTCTTTCTTTCCTCCTCATTCTTGGCTACTGATCTTGGTTTTTCTTTCAATACAAAATATAGAAATCATAAGAGAATTGCTCCATCTTCCCACTGTCGGAACTACAGCCTGTACGCTCGCCTTCTCTGCTTTTACACTGGAGGAACTATATGTCTGTGTAAGGCCAAAACCTACACTTGTACAATGAATTCTGTTCCCTCTGGACCATTATAAGACTTCACCTCTGCAATTAGCCTGCCTCACCTCTGCTTTCACTTTCTACCTTTCTTACAATATCATCCCCGTCAGTCACAATACAGGCTGTGATACTTCCCTGTCTACTCCTTTCTAAATCCCACACCCCCTTTAACTTTTGTCCCATTTCTTTATTTTTCCATGTATTAAAACCTTCAAAAGGCTTCCATGTTGATGCTCCCTACATCTGTTCACCCCTTTCCTTCTCCAATCTAATGGTCACGTCTTATTGATCAGTCAG
>NW_022103915.1:91519392-91530473 GCF_000313985.2 Echinops telfairi
GCTATACTTTTTGATAGCTGGGCACCATCAACTTTCTTTGCCACATTTGCTTATGCACCCATTTGTCTTCAGTGATCCGTTTGATACCTCGTGATCACACAAGCTGATATATTTGGGGTCTTAAAAGCTTGAAGGTAAACAAGCGGCCATCTAGCTCAGAAGCAATTTCCTATATCTTAACAGCTGCTAATGTAGCCCAGGCTTTAACAACTTCGTCACTTGTTGCTGTTAGGTGCCATCAAGTGTGCTCTACATCTAGTGACACTGTCAAACAGGACGAAACACTGTCTGAGTCCCACAGCTGTTATATTTGAGCCTATTGGTGTAGCCACCATGTCAATCATCTCAACGGAGTCTCCCTCTTTGACCCTCTGCTTTACAAAGCATGATGTGCTTCTGAGAGACTGGCCCCTCTTAGTACATGTACGACGTACACGAGGTGAAGTATTGTCATATTCACATCTAAGGAGCATTTTGGCTATACCTTTTCCAACACGGATTTTTCCTTCTTCAGGCTGTGCACGCTATATTCAATATTCACCAAGACCATCATTTAAAGGCATCGGCTCTTCTTTGGTCTTCCTTCTTCATGGTCCAGCTTTTGTATGCGCACAAGGCAATCGAAAGTACCATAGGTCAGGCACACCTTAGTCTTCAAAGTGACCTTGTTGCTCTGTAACACATGAGAGAGGTCTTATGCAGCAGGTTTGTCCAATGTAATGCATTGTTTGATATCTTGACGACTTCTTCCATGAGCATTAGTTGTGAATACCAACAAATCCTTGACAACTTCAGATTTTCTCTGGTTTTTCATGATGTTGCTTATTGGTTCAGTTGTGAGATTTAACAAAATGTTCTCTTTATATTGAGGTGTAATACCTACTTAATGCTGTAGTCCTTGACCTTCATTAGTGAGTGTTTCATGTGTTTCCTTTCAGTGAGCAAGGGCGTGCCCTCTGCAGATGGCAGATTGCTAATGAGTCTTTCTCCAATCCTGATGGCTTGTTCTTCACATCGTCTAGTTTTCTTTAATGATTTGCTCAGCATACAAACTGAATAAGTATGGTGTAACGATACAATCCTGATGCACACCTGTCCTGGTTTTAAACCATGCAGTATCCTCCTGTTCAAAGGATTATGTCTTGGTTCATGGAAAGGTTCTGCAGAAGCACAATGAAGTATTCTGGAATTCCCATTCTTTTCAATGCCACCCATAAGTTGTTGCAATCCACACAATTGAATGCCTTTGAATAAATAGTAAAACACCAGCAAAGAACTTTCTGGTATTCTTTGTTTTCCACTAATATCCCTAGATCCTTGTTCTCTTCTGAATCCAGGATGAGTTTCTAGCAGTTCCCTGATCAATGTACTTCTGAAACTATTTTTGAAGTATCTTGGGCAAAATTTTACCTTCCTGGCATGTTAATGTTCCAAATATTTCATCCTTCCCACACACCCTCATATAATACCATGTGCATTCTTACATCTAGCCCAGAAACTGACTTATGGTTTTTATAATATTACTGCATAATACTATTTCTTTGGAAACATTCTCTTCCCAGTGCTTTGTAGAGCTTGTTCTCTCAAATCATCCAGTTCTCTCTTCAAATGTTATCTCCTCTCAAAGTTACTTCCTCTCTAAAACAGTACCTGCTCTCTCTCACCACCCCACCTTAATCTATTATATTCTTCTCTATAGCATTTTTAATCATTTACCTATCATTCTCCTTTCCACCAGAATGTCAGCTTCTGGAGGGCATGACCTTTGTCTTTTCTAACAATGAACCCCTGGTGCCAGCTGAATACTCACTAAAGCGCAACTGTTCAGTGGCTATCCAGGGCCCTCAAGAGAGTCACGTGAAAATGAATTTCAAAGACAATGGCACTTTTCCATGAACGTTTTGAATCACATATATTGAACGAATGACCAATTTTCCAATGGTTTTCCAAAGATGCAGACATGGCTCTTTACACGTTTTGAGGTTCTGATCTATGCTTTCAGCAATGTGTTCCCCTTTCAATTAGAAGAAGGCAAAGCAAAGCAAAATAGAACAAACAATTCTTTGTAAATCAAGAAGATTTCCGAGTGACAAGGGTGAAAGGTTCTGCAAAGCTTACAATTGTGCCCCGTGGTGACAAAAGGAAAGTAAGGGGAAATACAAATTACATTTAATTTTAGGTCGCTGTGTGTCCCGCAGGGGGGTTCTAAATCCCCATGCCCTTTGTCCTACATTGTCGGAGTTAGGATTACCACTATCTGAGCTTTACAGAAGATGGTGAAGATACACACTCCAGCACACGGCACCAGCCACGTCCTTCCCCCTCTGGCATTAAGCTTTTCATGGAGTTGACGTTTTACTGCCATCTACACTCCCTCCATCCTTAATATTGAAATATCCTCCTAGTAAGATCTGGGGAAACATACTTTATAATATGCCCCCCCCCACCTTCTACTACATACCACAACGCAACATCTCTTTATATTTCTCACCTGTATCTTATATTCTAGGAATGAATGCATGACCATCCATGAGATAAGACCGCAAGATAGGGTCAAGCTTGAAGAAGTGATCACGTCTTCACTCAGCTGTGACCATGTACTGATGCAAACAGAATAAATGAGAGCACATTTGATTTAATAAGCAATCCATAAAAGTGATGCTCTGTAGTTAATTCAATAGCCATTTCAAATACAACTCTGGGCACAGACCTGATTTAATTGTGAAGAAGAATAAAAGGGTATATACCAAAATATTACACCCAAATTGTCCAGGTGTTTAAACGAGCAAGCCTTTTATGAACTTTATTGGTCATGAGACTGCACATCGCCTTCTGCCGATGCCACGTGAGGGCCAGTGTTCAGCGTGGCTAATGCTTTCCATGGCTGCTGGGTTGGCCTTGAGCCGCAAAAGGCAACTGGATTTATTTTCTCCTGGCAGCAACGCTGCAGGTACATAAACTAGCAATGTGTGCTACACCGAACAAACAGGCTACACAGAAAAGGAAGCTCCACTTGTATGCTAGCCTAAACCCTCACATGCCCACTATACTTAACCAGAAGCAACATGAAGTGGTAAGCACTAACATTTTCAGAGAATTGTCTAATATTCATGGCAGAATCTATAAAAGGTGACTTTGAATAATCCCTTCCCAGCAAACCTGTAAAAGTTTTATAAAATATGCTGCAAAAAATGACTCACAGTAGATGTAATTACTGTGCAACCTTGGAAACTGATGTAAAAAATTCAGCTGCCAGCATTTTAACGGCCACCTAATATATGGGTTGTTTGATTGGACTCTTTGGGTAAAACTGCAAAATTCCTAACCCACTGCTGCTATATATTTTATCAGGGCCAAATTTAGCTACTTTCATTTTTTAAAATGCCATTTTAGACATCACAGTGAATCAAGTCAGTGTTGCTTAATTGCTTGCATACATTACAACCTAATCCATGTCCCCAAACACTAATTTAACTAGTTTTTATTTATTTTATTTTATTTTGGAACAGCAGCAGAGTTCTGATGCCTGAACCGTGAAACTTGGCAAAATCATTGCCTTCTTAACAACAACAAAATAGCAGTACAATTCTTCCTCTTTGCTATCAGCAACTTTCACAGGTTTATTTTGTTTTTAGTGTATTTATCCAGAACTGACTGTTTAGAATAAAAATGGCTCATTGCCCACGTTCTATTTTTCCACTGTAATGTAGTATTTTTGTTTGGGGGCAGGGGAAAAGCGGAATTTCCGATGGGCTGCATTGAGATGATTTCTTCCTGTGTCTTATTGCTGTCTTTTGACCTTGGCCGGAGCCATCAGGCGTACTGACAATTTAGCACCTAATGCCAACCAAATACGTCAAATCTGGAGAGCTGCTCTCTTCCTACACAATGTTCGGTTTATAACCATCTCTGTCCCAGGCTTTGCTTATAGATTGTCATGTTTATAGAATTGAATGTAAATTCATTTTTTGCAAAGTCAATTCTATGTTAATTTCACGACAGGTCGTTGCCAATTAAATGATCTTAATGAGGAATCTTTTGAAAAAGAGCCTTCTTTTGAAATAAAGAGTCCTCCTTACTCTTTCCCAGATTGCCTGGTTGGTAAATCTCCTGTGTAAAATTTTCTCCAAAATGAGGTCCATCCCAACTTTGGGCAAAAAAAAAAAAAAAATTAGTTATAGTGAAAAATATTTTCTTGGTTTACTTTCAGATTCATATTTTAGATGATTAGGACCATCCAAAAGACAGTAATAAAAAAGCTAAGGTCAGTTCTCAGTCTGAACTTCATCACAGCCCCCCTGTGATTTAGATTACAATAGGGGATGTGTCTTAAAAATCTTCATATACCAACACATATTTGTCAAATGGAGCTTCCAGATTTGAGCAGGTGTAATAGTCTCCTCTAATAATATGGTCTACGTCAGCAGAAATCACCTTTTGGTTTGCTTATGTTACTGTTAGGTGCTATTGCATTGTAATATACTCATAGTGGCCCCAGCTGACAGACTACCAGGGTTTTCGTTGACGGTAATCCTTCTGAGAGAAGACCCTCAGGTCTCCCCCCGCCCCAGTGGAACTTTGGGTCGGTTCAAACTGCCAGTGTTTTTGGTAAAGCAGTCGAGTGCTTCGCTGTTTGTGCCACTCAAGGCTCTTTGATTTACTTATGAGGGATTAGAAAAGTGTGTGGAAAGAACAGAATGAAAACATGGCATTTTCCCATTAACTTTTTGAAGCCCCCTAGTATAAAGAAGTAAATTAATTTTAAGAAAAGAATGAAAAAATATTCTGAAAATATGCCAAGGAGGGGTGGGAGGAGGGGTGGGGAGCTTTCAAGAACACCCATAAAGATAATGGTGATCTGGCTTTTACGTTCTAAATTCCATAAGTACCAGTATAGAAATTCTGATGGTTTTATATAATTATTTTCAAATCTCTATACATATGCTTGTAGATGCTGCACAACATGAAATTTGCCAGCACGCCAGTCAACCAGTTCTAAAAATTAGGATCTTTTCTGTCTACTTTGGTGAAGGCTGAGCCCAGAAGTTATTTTGACTGTTACTCACTCACTCACTCACTCACTCACCCACTCACTCACTCACTCGCTCACTCACTCACCCACTGTCATTGAGTCAGTGCTGACTCATAGTAAGCCCCTGTGGGTTTCCAAAACTGCAGCTGTGTATGGGAGTGGAAAGCCCAGTCCTTCTCCCCAGGAGCTGCTGGTGGTTTCCAAGTGCCGACCATGTGGATCGCAGCCCAACAGGTAACCAGTACACCACCAGGGCTCCTCTATTTGAACTACAGGAACTGCTTAGGCCTTTGTTTAAACATATTTGATTAAGTCATTCTGACTAGTACTTAGAAAACCTAAATCTGCTTAGTCAGCTAATATTAGCCTATTTTTCTGAAC
The DNA here is from genome assembly GCF_000313985.2 of Echinops telfairi. NCBI lineage: Eukaryota > Metazoa > Chordata > Mammalia > Afrosoricida > Tenrecidae > Echinops > Echinops telfairi. The sequence continues at coordinate 91,524,806 of NW_022103915.1, forward strand.
AACCAGAATTCCAGGTCTGCCATTCAATTTCAGAGGTCTTTAGGGACTGCCAGAGACCCATAGAGCCTGCATGCCTACAGAGTCTTAGCCATGACACATCTCATCTCAAATCCTTTTGGAGCAGGTTTCTTATAGAATCATCTACATGCATCTTTATACATACATATATACACACACAGGACAACAAGACAGAAAGTACGTGCCCTTGCAGGCACACACATATGCCCATGCCAGAAGTTCAAATATCTGACTTGCTACTTCAAAATCAGACCCTTGGCAACTCCTAATCGTAGGGAGCTGCTGTACTAGACCATTTGTAGAAGAAAAGGAGCTCTAAGTTAGCTTTGCTCCAAATTCACAGCACTTTGCACTAACCTACAATGTTTCCACAAGGGACAGATGACGTCTTCTCTTATTTGCTTTCTTCCCGCTAACTTTCTAAACTGCAAGGACTGCCCAAATTGTGATAGACTTGTTGATAAGGGAAGGATGTGCCAAGCATATTGACCCTCCGGATTTATTACAAGGTACTGTTTCCCGTACTTTCAGACACATCACCCACTTCTTCTCTAAATGAGTAGAATTTGCATCTGATTCTCATTCTATAGTTAGAGATTACACTAATTCTATTGTTAGAGATTACACAGAGAAGCGTGGCCTCTATTATGTTTGATGAGTGAGCATGAAATATTGAAATACTTCAAAGACAGAAAAGCTTTAATAAGGTTTTGCTCAAAAACTCTTCTCACTGATTATTCACCCATTAACTGAACTGTGTTTGTTTACTACATATAAGGAACTCTAACTTGAAATTAAATTTGGTAATACGTTTTTTAAAATGTTAGTTACCTTCTTATGACTGATAAAAGGAGCCCCGACAGCACAGTGAGTTAAGTCTGGGGCTATTCACCGCAAGGTCACTGGTTCAGACGCACCTGCTGCTCTACAGGAGAAAGGGATGCTGTCTGCTCATGTAAAGAAGCCCTACGGAGCAGTTCTATTTGTCCTGTTGGGTTGCTGTGAGTCAGAATCAACTCAGAGGGTTTGGTTTATGACTGACCATTTTGATTTCCAATGTTTAACATTGGCGACTTGGAACCCATCTGCGTTTTCTTTCCTCTTGCGCTAAATGCTATTGCCTTGTAAAGGAGACGAGCACGTCTTAATCATACAGACTTTACAAAGAAGGCTGCCTGACTGTCCCTACACGAACTTTCAGTATATTGTGTCCAGGAATATGCACGCAGTACTATCTCAATTTCTCTTTACCAATAATTTAATACAGCCTCTAAATTTAATGCCTATTGCCTTTTCACCAGAGAGCAGTTTAAGCTGATGAGAATGATGATGGTCATTAGGGCCTTGGAGACGTTTTAAAGGGATCCAAGGATGGATGAATAGATCAAAACCATGATGACTCATTCTGCACCCAATACCATTACTATATTGTACAGCTCAGCACAGTTCTTCTCCACCACAAAATTGCACCATTTAAATATATGTTAAATTTATTTTTTAAACAAAACAAGTAAAATTTATTTGAAAAGCAGTATGAGATGGTGGAATGGCAGCCATGAAGTAGGTGAATTGCATACAGGAAATACATTTTTATCAGGTTGATTTTATTTTTCTTTCTGTAAAATCAGTCCTAGTAGAACTACCACCTTTGGTGTGAGTCTATGCTTATTCATTGCTTCCTGAGTGAGAGGAACTTCTTTTCTTCCACATTGTCATGGTTCGACATTTTAAATCTATTAAAAAGTCAAGCTGAATTTCTTTCTAATACAGCTACAGGTTAAATGGGAGGGAAAATAGGATATGGGATCTTAGAGCATCTTATAGGGATATGTTACTATTCCATATTCATGTTCACAAATATGTAATTGTAAAGAATCTATGCATACATTAGTAGCCTGCAAGTAACAGGTATATCCAGAAATGTATTTATGGGGGCATATACATACAGTAAATATGGATATTTTCCTCAAACTAGACAAGATGGATTTCAACGTGGCTGCAACCAGGGGCTCAGACACAACAACTGTGTGAGGATGGTGCAGGACCAGGCAGTGTTTTGTTCTGTTGCACACAGAGTTGCTATGACTCGGTACTGACTCGATGGCACCTAACAACAACAACAACAACAACAGAGTTGTCATAAAGTGATGTGTAATGATTATTTACAATAGGTAAATCATATTCACAAAGGATTAAGCAATGGAAAATCCCCAGGGTACTATGGCAGTTAGATTCTTTGTCAACTTGAACTTGTGTGGAAGTACATGGGTGGCATCCAACCTATCAATCAGATCACAGCCTGGGAGATGTGCCCTCTTATAAGAGAGAAATTGGGAACTTCTCCTCCTCTCTGGCCTTGGCTTTCCTGCTTGCTGGCACTGCGTGTGTGCCTTCAGGGGTGGCCCCACATGGGCCACCAGCCTGGAAAGTGGTAGGAACCCTGCCACGTCTCAACTGATGTTGCATCCACACAATTCTGCACCCACTAGCCTGTGAGTTCCCTGATTCTTCTCCTTTTTGCGTCAGCAGCCTCAGCTATGTAAGTCTGAAAAGAGCCCCAGTTCGCATCTAACCTATGGGCTTGAGTTGGACTGGGCTGGGATGCTTTCCTGATATAAAACTACTTCTTGATAACAAGCTTTTTTCTTATACACATATGAGTGTCACTGGTTTTGTTTCTATACACAACCCAGCCTCACACAGGTTCCAAAAGATTTAATTGTGCTCAGTAGTCAGTGACTTCATTAATAACATTTCTGGGTTTTTTTTTTTCCATTTATGATCTAACTTGAGTGGGTCTGATAGGCTTTCAAATGAAATTAGTGATAAACAGCTAATTTTATTTATTCAAATAACTATTTCCCCTTTCCTTTTCCATCAGATGGTGATAGATCTCAAATAATAAGGATTCTCTACCTGACTATCCACCAAAGAATGACCTTGAAGTGGTGATTAGAAACAACTGTGACCTACTCTTCTTCCTATTATACAAAGATGACATGCCACAGAATATACTGGCTGTCCCACCCAGCCTGACCAAAACACCTAAAGGTGAACAGTTTGCTACTGAAAACATTGTGCTTTAAACAGATTCAATGTAGTAAAATCGATACATTTAGAAAAGTGAAGCAAAGAGGACATTATTCTCTTTACTATAGAAACAGCTGTGATAGAAAATGATGCACTTCAAAAACTAAACTCCATAAATGCTGAAAGTGCCATTCAATTTGCAAATATTGAATTTAAATGCACCTACTGCAAGACTGGAGGTGCAACTGCATTATAAAACCCACTGAAGGGCTTTGCACACAATTTAGGCTAATATGATAAAGGAACAGTACATCAAATTGGAATTGACCATTCTGAATCAATGCAGTCAGTCTGATCCAATGAAAATCAAAACTTCCATTGACTTGGAAAGAGTGAGAACATCCAATTGATGTTCAAATTGTAAATTTGTTGGCTAAAAGTTCTGACCCTTAAGCCTGGCTTGTTTGATGAGCCTGAAATGCACCTTATGACTCAGAACATTCAGCTACACAGTGTGCCTGGTTACACGTCTATCTCTTGGGAAGATGAATTAAAGCCCTTGTCATATAACACTTTAGGAATATGAATGGTGGCATTCCACTTTGATTCATAGCCAATTTTGAGGATGAGATTTTGACTCTCATTTATGCCTGTGTACTATGGAGTCATATTTGCATTGGACTTAGCCTAAATCCCTTAAATCTTCTCTAAAGTATAGCCTTCATGATACTGCATACATAAACAATTCATCAATATGCCTGGATAAGATATGCATTACTAATATCCCATTGGCTCAAGGAATGTATCTCCATGGTCCCATAAAATTATAATATGGTTAGGAATCCTGATGGGAAAGGTGGGGGTGGGGTGCTTTACTACGTACTGTTCGCTCACTAGTTCTTGGTTCCACATCTGCCCTGACCTTGGAGAACTATGGGGAGCGAGTCTTTGAGCCCAATAGAGGCTGAGTTCATCTCAGACTGGAACTAGACAGATGCCTCAAAACCTTTGAGGAGGATGCCACTACCTAACTTAGCTAGGGCATCCTGTCATGGTGAGACAGGGCCCAAGGCCATGCTCTTCCCAGATGGGGCTGCTGAGGTGGTGGGAGCAGAAACAAGAAAGCTAGGGGCAGGAAAAGGCTGGGTGGGGCTGGAAGCATTAGAGGGTCAGGGGCTGGAAAGCTGGTAGGGAGGAAAGATGGGTAGGGAGCCAACTGCAGTAGGACTGGGACAAGGGTGAAGGCACCTCACTGGAAGGCCGGGCAGCTGTAAAGGGGGTGGGGAGGGAACTCTCATGAGACTGGTGCTGACCATGTAGGATGGGCAGGGGTGGAGTCAGAGTTTTCATCCTATCCTTTGGTGTGGCTACTCAGGTGTGGATCCTGGGCAGTCCACTGACTGATCTCCACACCTCTCCCTTGCATTGTGTTCACACAATGTACAAATCACATGATGCCCTTTCTCACAGTTGTCTGGTAGACATTAAGGGATGGCATCCTGTATGTTAAACGTATAATGTGTAGAACATAGTTTGGAATATAATAAAGAGTCTTCTTTGGGTGGGGGGGATTACATTTCTTTAAATTCTAATAACTTAACAGATTCACAAAAAGGCCCAAGAGAACTGAGATTAATTAACAGAGAGAACAGTGGATTTACATCTCCCACCTTATGCTCACTAGCACTGACTTCCTTGGAGGCAAAAATCACCCATGCTGCTGTGTCATATACATTCAATGTGTCTCTTCCTGCCTTTGACAATCATTTATGACGTGTTTCCACTTTTCTAATAGTCTTACTGGCTTTCGGAACTTTGGCACTGCTGCTGTCTTTCTCATTTGTTGTTGGTGCAATTCAGTTGGTTTTAACTCATAGCAGTCCTATGCACAACAGAAGAAAACACTGCCCGGTCCTGGTACATCTTTACAATTGTTGTGTTTGAGCCCATTGCTAAAGCCACTGTGTCATTCCATCTCCTGGACTGTCTCCCTCTTTCTCATTGACCTTCTACTTTACCATGCATGATGTCCATTCCCAGGAACGGTCTCTTCTAATAACATGTTCAAAGTACATGAGATGAAGTCTTTTCACCCTCACTTCGAAAACAGTCCACGACAAATTTGCTTGTTCTTCTGGATGTCCATGGCACTTTCAATAATTCACACAGGCACCATAATTCAAATGCATGAATTCTTCCTTATTCATTTCTCATGATTATGAGGCGATTGAAAATATCAGGGCTTAGGACAGACTCACCTTAGTCTTCAAAGTGGCATCCTTGATGTTCGACGCTTGAAAAAACGTTTTGCACAGGAGATTTGCCCAATGAAATACAGCATTTGATTTCTTGGTTACTGTTTCCATGAGCGTTGATGGTGGAACCAAGGAAAATGAAGTCCTTGATAACTGTCTTTTCTCAGTTCACCATGATGATGTCTATTGGCTCAGTTGTAAGGATTTTGGTTATCTTTCCATTGAGTTGATCTTCATCAGCAAGAGCTTGAGGTACTCTTTGTTTTTCTGATGTTGCATCTTTCTTTTATTATTATGATTATTTTTTCTAATCATTTTATTAGGGGCTCATACAACTGTTATCACAATCCATACATACATCAATT
>NW_022103915.1:91532136-91533224 GCF_000313985.2 Echinops telfairi
CCAATGACCACCCTCATCATTCCCTGGGGATCTTGCTGCTCCCTTCCCCTGCTGTTCCTCTGCACTCCCCCAGTGCTTTGCCTCAGTGTGGCGGGATCAGATCGGGTGCAATTCCCACACTGTGTCTCTGGTGTTGTCCTCCGCAGGGCCATAACATCAAGCTTTTAAGACCCTAGACGCTATATGTTTTAATAGCTGGGCACCATCGGCTCTCTTCACCACATTTGCTTATGCGCCCATTTTGTCTTCAGCGATCATGTCAGGAAGCTGAGTATCACATAGTTCCACATTATTAGAACAAAGTGTTCTTATATTGATGGAAGCCTTAAGTAGAGGCCCAAAGTCCATCTGCTACCTTAGTGCTTTAACATATAAATATATATACATAGATCAATACCCCTATCTTTATATATTAATGTACTTACATATATACACGTCTATATTTTTACCTTTCTATATGACTTTTACCTACTAATGCTTTCCTCTATTTACTTTTACTTTCCTTCTGCCCCACCATGATGTTCACTCTTCATTTGGCTCTCAGTAACTCCTCTTGGCTACAGTACAATTGATCAAACACCACCAGGCACTCTACACCTTCCACACCATCGATTTTAGAGCCCTTGATGTTCCCCTGTCCCTGAGTTTGTTGGCTCCCTGCTCCATTCCCCCTGCCTCTTTCTCTCCCATGCTCCCCTCGGCCTCCTGTTTTCTTCTCAGGACTGTTTATCCTGCTTATCTTATATAGATAGATATATGATTAAAAAAAAAAAAAACAGGAATAGCCTCTTCATAGATGCAGGTCTATCTGCTAACCTTTGTGAATGTCCCCAAACAAGGTCAGGTGGGGTGCCAAGCACTGCTCCCTGAGTCAGAAGTTGATTTCCAGGATTCCTCAGGGACTTCCTGACTTTGCTCTGATTGCTGATCTGTTATGGTCCCTTTGTGATTTGCCCCACAGTGTGGGGATTAGACCAGACACACTTCCCGCACTGTGTCTCTCTGTAGCACCATGTCTCTGTAGCACTGTTGTCCTCTGTAGCACTGTGGGCCAGAGAGGGAACAACATGTCTGGAGTTGAGGCCAGT
>NW_022103915.1:91534885-91536202 GCF_000313985.2 Echinops telfairi
CTATTAAAATATATAGCTTCTGGGGTCTTAAAAGCTTAAAGTTAAACAAATGGGAAGACACAAAGCCCACATTGAAGAAGCACACCAGTTTCTGTGATCATGGCGTGTGGAAGGGGAGAGGTATCAGAAGTTCAAAAACAGGCAATCAAATTGATGTGAAGGAACATGAATAGAGTGGAGACCAAAAATCCACCAAGATAATTGGACAGTCCCTCACAAGAGGGCCACACAGAAGGGATGATAAATCTAGGGAGTAGTATAGCACTGATGCATAACTATTCTCCAGTTCTTAAATATTTACTCCTCTTATGATTATAGTTTTTATTTTCCCTCATTAATCTTGTTAGACCAGCAAATGTTCATTTGTATAATTAAGAGTGTTTGATGCATGAAAGTCAAGATAGATAACTCTTCAGAAACAGTGACAGGAGTAATGATTCCCTGAGGGTGCAGGAAGAGAGGGAGGGAAGGTGGGAAAGGGGCAGCTGATAGCAATGATGACTGTATGACCCCACTTGAAAAAAACGACCAACAGAATGGCAGGTGAACAGACATGTCAAATGGTGTAAGATATGGCAAAAAATTATATTATAATAATAATAAAGCTTCCTGGGGATTACGGTGGGAGAGGGAGGGGCTAAAGGGGAGCCAATATCAAAGAGTTCAAGAAGAAAGAAAATGTTTTGAAATTGAGGGTGGCAGCAATTGTAAAATTATGCTTGATCTAACTGAATTATGAATTGTTATAGTAGCTGTAAGAGCTCCCAATAAAATGATTGATCAAAAAATGCAGATGTCAGAATGGATTTGCCAGTATTCTAGGAAACTTATTAGAATAATTTACACATAAGCGTTTGGTAAATTAAGGAGACCCAGTATAGTGGGTTACGGGTTGGACTGCAAACTGCAAGGTGCAAGGTGCAAGGTCTGAAGTTCAAAACCACCAGCCAGCCATTCCAAGAGAGAAAGAGGAGGCTTTCTAGTCCCATAAAGAGTTAGCCTTGCAAACCCACAGGTCAGCTCTACCCTGTCCTATAGGGTCACTGATGAGCTAGAATTGACTCAATGGCAGTGGGTTTCTCCTTTTTTGTTTATTTGTTAAGATAAATATTTATGTAGTAAAGTAAAAAGGAACTAAGTTGAAATAAAGGTGATAAATACAATATTTCAATGTGTTAGCTATTAATCAATAGCTGTTGCCCATATTAATCAATAATTTTTCCTAATACAAACTGGGATTTCTGGTGTATATTTTTAATAGCTCTTGTATCTTTACGAGCTGTAGTGGCTATGTATTGGGCTGTGATCCACATGGTC
>NW_022103915.1:91539807-91542680 GCF_000313985.2 Echinops telfairi
AGGGAAGCCTCCTAACTGGGCTCTTCAACTCCAAGCTTGGTGAATTCATTTGTAACACTTCAGTTAGAGTAGTTTTTCCCAAGACTTATCTGCCTTTTATTTGGTTTGGGTTTTGAGTTCCTGCATGTTAAAACCATTAAAATGGCTTTTTATCTGACGTCCAAACTCCTAAGCACAGTTTACAAGGCCTTTTATTTATTTTAACCCACTCAGCATGGCCCATCTCTCACTCAGAGCTGGAGCCACAGAGACTAAGAGCATTTTCTCCAGATCTTTGCTCTCTTTAATCCTTCTTAGTTTTGAAAATTTCTGCCCTCTTGCTAGGAAGGCCCTGCTCCCAACCTTTGCCTGGCTTAATCATGTAAACAGCACAGGAAGTTAGACTTTTTCTTCCATTGGAAAAGCCTTTCTTGATGTTCCCATGGACTTCCCAAACATCTATGTCACTGTCAAGCCCATTCTAGATTCAACAAATTTGTCCGGTGTCTTTGTATGCCAGGCACTGGATTAGGTTTAGGTATGTGGGACATATCACTCAAAATCCAAGCCAAACTCGCTGCCATTGAGTAGATGCCAACTCATAGCAGCACTCTTGGACATAAGTAGAACGGTCCCGGTGGGTCTCCAAAAATGAGAAGTAGAAAGCCTCATTTTTCTCCTGTGGAGCAACTGGTGGTTTCAAACTGCTGACTTTGTGGTTGGGAGCACAATGATTAATCACTACACTACCTAGGCTCCAGAAAAGATAAAAATCCTTGCCCTTCTGGTGCTCAAATTCTTACAGCAGTATCATGGGAATTTATCTCACTATGTTCCTGATAAAGCTAGGACTCTCTTAAAGTGATTGTATTGTCACAATCAACACTGTTAATCAGTTAATATTTGCTTATATAAAATAATTAACTAAGCAAATGGGAAACAACAAACTGTCCTTAAAAATTATTATTATTTTTTACCTTGGGTCATTATTTTGACTACTTTGAATTCAGGGAAAATATATTTAGAAGTAATAGACACATAAATATTTCTTTAATATTATGTTCAACCCTTTCTTCCTCCAAAATTGCTTTCGATCATCAAGCCCTTGTATAACTTCTTTTAATTTCTAAACCAACTCCTCATTTTCAGACTAACAGAGTCTATAATTACAATGTTGGTATCAAAAACACCAGATGGTCATCAGATATGGGAAAATAAATGTGCTTAAATAATTGATTAAATCTCCACTTGCTGTGGACCTTGGATCACCTGGAGAAAGTATTTGTGTGTGTGTGTGTGTGTGTGTGTGTGCGTGAAACCTAAGACAGTTACTAAATTACTATTGAGTTAATTTTGACTGAGATGACCAACAAGGCCAAAGTAGAACTGGTGTCCTGGTTTTCCTGACTGCAATCTCTATGGGAACAGCTTCTCAGATATGTCTACCAATTGAGCCTCTGGTGGGTTTGGACTGCTGACCTTCTTGCCAACTGGGTTCCTTGGCTTCAAAAATCCTTTGCAGAAAAGTATGAATAATATGGTTCTTGCATGGAGGGAGTACTTGAGTAAAGACCCAATGTATGTGACCTTATATACAATAGAACAAAACTTGTCCAGCATTTGCCATTCTCACAATTTTTCAGTCCATTTTGGCAGCCACGGTGTCAGTCTACCTTGTTGAGGATGTTCCTCCCTTCTACTGCCCCTCTCGCGTATCCAGCACGATGTCCTTTTCCAGGGACTGGCCTGTACCTTCTGAACATATGCACCTCTATTGAAACAGGTTTACATGGTGCATTTCTTAGATGCTTTATGCTTATATATCCATGCCATTGTTTTTCAAAGCACTGTTGTTTGTTTGTTTGTTTGGTTAGCGATCACATGTCCACTTGATACGAGTGATTTATGCTTTCCTTTGCTTTGTGACTGTGGGTAGCAGCCGTCTTATATACCAATTTGCTTACAGTGCAGTCTTTTTGTATACCAATTTGCTTACACTGGTAATACCGAACATTGCTTGACCTCTGAATGGAACAATAATAACAAGTTAAAACAGTCATTTTACCTGAAGTCGATAAGGCCATAACACTCCCCCTGCTTTCAATTCACATGCTCAATTTTCATCCACTCACTCTCGCCGTTGAGAGGCAGGAATAATGACAGGTTACAGGCACTTTATTTCAAAATTCACTCACAAAGTTATTGACAAGCATTTTTTCACAGAAACAGCTCTTCTCTCTGACCCTTGTGAGCTGTTTACATGAAAAATGCTCTTCCTTGTAGATTAACGAGAGTGGAACCTAATTCCATACCAAACATGTAGCAATTGCCTTAGCATCTCTGTTTTTGATATGGGAACAAAATTAGGGATAATTTACCTCAAATTGCAGTCACTTCAGTCATAATAAAATCTCAGAGAGCACTGTTTGCTTTCAACGTTCATTAGGTAAGCTAGGGCTGTTATTAAGGTACCAACACATAAATGTTATATTAGCACTTAACAGAAGCATTGCATTCTCCTCTAGGAGATAAATTCTACCCTTGTCAATATAATTCCACAGCGAGTGCAGTAAAAGAGTTTGAAAAGATGAAATAGTGAAGCTTTGCATTAGAGGAAAAGAAATATCTTGTTCATTCTAGCTTAAAGGTCATTTTGCTGGTCTAAGGCACTAGGATACTGCTCAGAAAATGTCTAGAGAAACTCTTTTAGGTCAAGTCAAACACTGAGAGAAACTTTCATATGTGTTCTCCTTGTCCATGCCGTTAAATCAATTATTTTAAAGTTCTGCATGCCTGCAGCTGACATTTCAATTCTGGGAAGAAACATGAAAATTTAGGCAAGATGGAGTTTATTTCCAGAAAGCAAATGATAATCAGTCTGTGTGATACACTGT
>NW_022103915.1:91543321-91544204 GCF_000313985.2 Echinops telfairi
CCTGTAACTGTGTGCTATGGCCAGACTTAGCTCATGGGAGTGGGGTAGGCAGTACATTTTGATTCATACTTCCCAGTCTTGGTTTTAACAAATATTTCTTTACAATCACATTTCAAAATTGTAGTCTTGAGAAAGTATACAACCTCTCCTCACTTACTGCATGGTTAGGTTCCAAAGACCACACCATTATGTGAAAATTGGTGTTGCGTGCAAACAGAACACGAGCACCTCAGATCATAGAATGGACAATGACTAATGTGTAAGGCTGGGTTGTCTAGAGAAGCAAAACCAGTGACATTCATAGACATGTATGAAAGAGTTTTAGGTCAAGGAGGTGTCCCAGCCCAATCCGCCTCAAGTCCATGGGTCCAATGCTCGCCAGAATTCTTGGCAGACGCATAAGGCTGCAGGTTGGTGGTGCAGAAAGGTGAAGCAGATGCAGGGCGAACAGAGAGCCATGGGCGCAGAGTCACACGGACCCGAGGCTGGTGGAAATGTGGCAAGGCACTGACGGTTCTCAGGTTGGCTCACAGGGTCAGTGGCCCACCTGGAGCCACCTCTGGAGGCCGAAACAGACTCCCAGCGAGCAGGGAGGATGAAGATGGAAAGAGGGGAAGGGAATTTCTTACTGTCATTCTCATCCAAAAGGCCGGATCCCCAATGAGGCATCATCAGACTGTGACTGAGTGATAGTTTGGATTCCACCTCTACCTGTTCACACCGGGACAAGTAGACATAGAACCTAAAGGCCGCAAATAAACTATTAGAGAACTACCAAACTACTTCATTACATAATTGCCAAACCATTGATTCATTGAGAATCATGACAGCCAATTTGACACATAACTTTAACCATTTAGTCAGTGCTACTCTTAAAAAAAAA
>NW_022103915.1:91545358-91556263 GCF_000313985.2 Echinops telfairi
TCTTCATTTTGGCCTTCATTTGGCTTTCATTAATTCCTATTGGCTACATGACACTTGATCAAGCCCCACCAGGCATCCTATGTCCTCCTCACCATTAATTTTTAGATCACTTGTTTTTCCCTTTGCCCTGGGCTTGTTGGCTCCCCCCTTTCCTCCAGTGTTACTCTTACCTCACACCTGGACTTTTATATTGCCCGATGTCTGTTGTAATGTGAAAAAGTCAAATAGAAGGGTTTTTTCCTTGTCCAAAATGCAAAATTTCAGATAAAGAGATAGCTAATAAGTGAAAAGAGGGTATATTTTCAAGTGGAAATTATTCTAACATATACTTACTACAATGAATCTCACAGTCTAATTTCAGTTTGGGGGAGCCTGTTGAAATAAAATATTTGATTTTGGTATATACAAGAGAGCTTCAAAAAGAGGGAAAATTCCATTGCTTTATAATTTCATTTTTCCAAAAAGTTTTGAAACCCCCCTTTTTGAAGCCCCCTTGTGTATGAATACATACACCCTACATAAGAGTGTGAGGATGTTTGTATTAACAATAACCTGCACATACACACATATGGAAACAGATTTTATATATACATGATATATATGTATAGAATATGTGTCATGTTCTTGTTGAGCTGATTCTGACTCATAGCAACCCTACAGGACAGAGTAGGTTTGTCCCGCTGGATTCCCAAGACGATCAATCTTAGTGGATGCACACAGACTTATGTTTCTCCAAAGGAACATTGGTGGATTTGACCCTCCAGTCCCGTGGTTGGCAGCCCAATACTGCCCTCGCTGTGCCACCATGTGAATTGTCCCACAGAGCTTCCAAGGCCACAATCCTTATGCCAACAAATTGTTACAGCTTTCTCTCGCAGAGCTGCTGGTAAGTTTGAAACATTAATATTTATCTGGCAGCTGAAGTGATTAGCATAACCAACCAACCAAACAAACCAATTCACTGCCATCAAGTGGACTTCCACTGCGAGTGATCGTGGGACAGACTAGAACTGGCCTTTGGGTTTCCAAGACTGAATCTCTAGGGGGAACCCAAAGCCTCGTTTTCTCTCTTAGGGCAACGGATGAATTACAACGGAGGATCTTTCAGTGAGTAGCGCAATGTGTAACCCACTATACAGCCAGCTGCTTTGCATAACAAATATGTGGGTATACATATATATATTACATCTGTTATATCTATATAGATATAGATATAATCTCCGATAATTTCTATAATTTCTGATTGACCAAATAAAAATTTGCCTACATTACTTGCTTGGTGAAAAATGTATCTTTTCTTTTCAAATCAATATCTTAGTAACATTTTTAACGTCTATTTCTGGTGTCCACAATGCATTAAAAACAATTTAAAAGTTTTAATTCAAATGCATTTTTCATAAAGGTCATATTGGCACATAAGCATGTGCATTTAAGAAACTACTGAATGTAGTTGAGTTAATAGCTGTTCTCCCAATACCCAAACTCTGAACTTACTGCCATCAAGTTGATGCTGACTCTTGGCCTAGTGGTTACACACTGGGCTGCTAACCTGTCAGGTCAGCAGTTTGAAATCACCAGCTGCTCCTTAGGAGAGAGAGCTTTCTGCTCCCGTAAAGAATTACAGTCTTTGAAACTCACAAGGGCTGTTCTACTCTGACCCACAGGGTCCTCCCAATAGTCATTCCCATTAATTAAGAGCATTGATACTCAATCTAGACTAGTGCTTAAAGCCTGGCTCTTGCAATGACATACTGTCTGGGCCATCTTAGGATGACCATTTAACTTTTTAATTTGCTCACCTATAAAATGAGGATAACTCTAATTCCCATCTCCTAGGGTCATTTTGACTAAAAGAACTAAAGGGGAAAAATCCTTAAATTGAAATATTGACTGATTCTATGGGCAAAGTAATAAACGATGCAGGGAACATCAAAAGAAAATGGAAAGAATACACAGAGTCACTGTCCCCCAAAGAAGTAGTAGACATTCAACCAGTTCAAGAGGTAGCATATGAACAAGAACCAATGGCGTTAAAGGAAGAAGGACATGCTGCCCTGAAAGCATTAACCAAAAACAGGGCTCTGGGAATTGATGGAATACCAACTGAAATGTTTAACAAGCTGATGAAGCACTGGAAGTACTCACTCATCTAAGCCAGAACATGTAGAAGACAGCAACTGCGCCAACTGAATGGAAGAGATCCATAGTTTACCCATTCCAAAGAAAAGCAGCTCAGTGAGATGTTCAAATAATAGAACAATATTGCATTAATATGCATGCAAGTAAAATGTTGCTGAGGATCATCCAACAACAGCTGCAGCAGTACTCTGAGAGGCAGTTGACAGGAGTTCAGGCCATATTCAGCAGAGGTGTGGAACAAGGGATATTATTGTTGATGTCAGATGGAACTTGGCTGAAAGCAGACGATAGCAGAAAGAGGTTTGCTTGTGTTTTATTGACTATGCCGAGGCACTTGATAAATGTGTACCATATGTGCACCATAACAAACTAAGGACAGGCTTGCAAAGAATGGTGCTCAGGCAGAACCTTTACATGGATTAAAAGGGAATGGTGTGAACAGAACAGTAGAATACTACATGATTTATCATCAGGAAGGGTGTCCATTCAGCATACTTCTTAAATCTGTATGCTGAGAGAGAAGCTGGATTACATGAAGACTAATGTGTCATTGGGATTAGAAGAAGGCTTATTAATAACATGTGATATGCTAATGACACAACCTTGCTTCCTGAAAATGAGGAAGACGTGAAGCACTTGCTGATGAAAATCAAGGATCGCAGCCTTCAGTCTGGATTACATCTCAATGTCAAAGAAAAGAATAGAAAAAGCCTCACAATTGGACCAATAAGTTCTATCACGATAAATCAAAAAGATTGAAGTTGTAAAGAATTTCATCTTGCTTGTATCCAAATCATTGCTTATTGAAACACCAGTCAGGACATCAAAAGACACACTGCATTGGGTAAATCTACTGCAAAAGACCTCTTCAAAGGGTTGAAATGCAAGGAGGCTTCTTTGAGGACTAAGGTGGGCCTGACCCTAGCCATGATATTTTCTTTCTTTTTAAAAGATCATTTGATTGGGGAATCTTGCAGCTCTGATAATAATCCATACATCAATTGTATCAAGCATATTTGTGCCTATGTTGCCATAATTATTTTCTAAACATTTACTTTCTATTTGAGCCCTTGGTATCAGCTCCTCTTTTTCACCACCTCCCACCCTTGTGACCCC
Organism: Echinops telfairi; assembly: GCF_000313985.2. Taxonomy (NCBI): domain Eukaryota; kingdom Metazoa; phylum Chordata; class Mammalia; order Afrosoricida; family Tenrecidae; genus Echinops; species Echinops telfairi. Next base: position 91,548,614 of record NW_022103915.1, read on the forward strand.
TTGTTAATCATAAATTATTATTATTTTCATATCTTACACTGACTTGTCTCCCTTCTCCCATGATTTATGTTACTTGGCCCCCTCTGGGAGTGGGGTGGTGGTGGTTATGTGTTGATCACTGTGATTGATTTCCCCTTCCTCCCCTCCCCTTCCCCACTTACCGCTATTCTCCTTGTATCGCTACTCCCATTTCTGCTTTGAGGGGGTATATCTGACCCAGATTCCGTGTGTCATGAGCTCTTGTCTGTACCAGTGTACAGACTCTGATCTAGCCTGAAATGGAAGGCAGGAATGGAGTCCTGATAGTGGAGGGTGAGGATACTTCTAGAACCAGAGGAATATTGTGTTTTTTTAGTGCTATACTGTGCCCTGGTTGACTCATTCCTTTCTTTGTGACCCTTCTGTGAGTGGATGTCTCATTGTCTATAGATGGGTTTTGGGTCTCTGCTCTGACCTCCCTTGTTATCAACAATATGTTTTTGTTTGTTTGTTTTGGGTCTTCTGCTGCCTGTTCCTGATCATGTTGACACCTCATGATCACCCAGGGAGGTGTGCTTCTTCCATGTGGGCTTGTTGCTTCTCTGCTAGATGGCCACTTGTTTAACTTCAAGCCTTTAAGACCCCAGATGCTATATCTTTTGATAGCCAGGCACCATCAACTATTTTCACCACATTTGCTTGTACCCATTTTATCAGTGATCGTGCTGGGAGGGTGAACATCACAGAATGTCAGGTTGTTAGAACAAAGTGTTCTTACATTGAGGGAAAACTTGAGCAGAGGCCCAAAGTCCATCCATTACCTTAATGTATTGCCATATAAATATATGTACATAGGCGAATACCACCATTTTATGAACGGATATATTTATATATGTATACACCTATGTTTATACCTCTATTCATAGGTTTGCTTAAGCTGTGAAACTTTCAATCACTTCCCCATGTGCATGTGGAAATTGGATATGGAACAAGGAAGACTGAAAAAGAATGATGCATTTGAATGATGGTGCTGTTGAAGGATCTTGAAATGCCCGTGGGCTGCCAAAAGAATACACAAATCTGTCTTGGAAGTACAGCCAGAATGCCTGTTAGAATTGAGCATGTGAGACTTCACATCATGGACTTTAGGTATGCTATGAAGAGAGACCATGCTGGAAAAGAAGACCATGCCCAATAGAGTAGAGGTGCAGGGAAACAGAGGCAGGCTCTTAATGAGAGCGATTGACTCAGTGGCAGCAACAATGGTCTCAAACCTACAAATCATGGTGAGGATGGTGCAGGACTGGGTGATGTTTTGAGCTGTTGGACTTGGGCACTGTGAGTTTGAAACAACTAGGCGGCGCCTAACAACCACAGAGTCCTTAGGAGAGTCACAGCAAGGAGCTTCGAAAGTTCGTGGAAGGCATAACTAAAACTCAATGGAGTTTTCCCACAGACTTTCTGAAGTCCCCTTGTGTAATCATTTAAAAACTCATCTAGATGGCCACCTTTTCGTTGGGCACTGCCACATGTATTAAGGAGCCCTGGTGGTGTGGTGAGTCATGTGTTGGGCTATTATTTGCAAGGTCAGCAGTTCGAACTCACCAGACAATCCAAAGGATAGATATGAGGACTTTTGCTCTCGGAAGGAAAACAGCCCACAGGAGCAGTTCTATTCTGTCCTATAGGGTTGCTATTTTTGTTTGTCACATGTATTTATGCCATGTTGATATGTTTGTACCAGTGTTCCTAAAGCTACTACCAGTTAAATTGTTCATTTGATACCAACACAGGCAATAAGAGAAGCAAGTATTGTTTTTATTTCTCCTGCGTCACTATTAATGTTTTCAAATCCTTCTGCTGCTATAAAGTTAAAGCTGCTGTTTGGGGTTCAGAATTCACCATCGAAATATATTTTAATGGGATAAAGCTATAGTATTCTAAATTGTTTAATAAACTTAGATCAGGATTTAACACTAGGAAATGATATTTCCGTCAAGTAGTGCACTACTTTAACTGTCTTATACTAAACAGGAAAAGGATGGTGGTAGAGGTAATATGCAAATGAGGCCCTTGTGCCAAGTTGAGTCGAAATGACAATATGATATAGTGCATAAAAGAAGGTTTTACAAGGGTTTGTGTAGAGAGAAATGGTGAGAGAAATTAGTCATTACATGACAGGTTGCAATATAGTCATGCCGACCAGAAAAGAATTCCTACCGTAGGAGTCATATTTGTTCGACAAGGTGGTATATTACACGACATTGACTTTTGTAACTATTAACATTCAGTAGTTCATTAGCAGTATGTAGAGGTAAATACATAATATGAATTCTTAATTAATCAAAGTTATAAAGAGGACTATTAAAATGTCTACCCTTCTAAATGAAGATGCATATATTTGTTGCTAAAATGAAATTAATTACAGCATGTGTCACGTTAATGATTTTAAATTGTAATTGCAATCATTTTGTAGGTTTACCATATTTTTGGTTGGACAGTTGCATAGATGCTCCAGGCAGAAGGGTTGAGAGTGAGTTTTCTATTTTTATAGGTGCAGTACATTAAAAGGAATGCAGGGAAAACATGGACATCTGCAAAACGTTGTCTTACTTTCAAGGATAAAATATTTGAGAAATGTTCTAGACCTGCTCTCCCCACCCCCACCCCCACCCCCAAATCTTTCTAACTATACCATTAACAAAAATGATGTATAATTTTCACTGCAAACCTAATATATTTGGCTGTCATTCAACAGCTAATAAAGTGAAAGGTTAACAAAACTGAGAACACCTCCCCATGAGATGATCTGACCTCGTGGTTACAACAATGGCCCAGACACTGTGGGGATGGTGCAGACTCATTCTGAGACACATAACATAAGCTGGAGCCAGCTAGACAGCAATGAACAACACAAGCAATCAACTAACTAGCATAGATTTCTGGGCTTAATGCTCATTACAAAAGACAATGGAGATAATGGGTCTCAGGACATGGCAAATCTAAAGGTGCTGTTCTTACCCCATGAATAGGGTTGTGCATTGGTTTATACTGACCTACTGACCTGGTTCACCCGTTGTCTGTCAGTTGGTTGTTCTATGGTGGCTTATGTGTGACTGAGGTGTTAAGAGGTATGCCACTGGGATTCCCAATACCAGCAGAGTCACCTAAAGTGAATAGTTTCCACAGAACTTCCAGCCTAAGAACAAACTAACAAGAAGGAATAAGCTGTCCACTTCAGATGAATTAGCCACTGGAAGGCCTATGGATAGCATAGAAACATTGTCAGATACTGAAATCTCGTGAACAAAAGTAGAACATTATCAGATATAGTGGCAGAAGATAAGCCATCATATCAGAAGGTACTCAAACTGTGAGGAAGAGCTGCCTTCTCCAAGTAAAGTTGACTACAATGACCCAGATAGAGTAAAGCCTGCATGAGGGAGCCTTTGGGACCTTCATTTGCATGACTGAAAATGAGAAAAAACAGCTGCAAAGATCAATTAATAATTAGAACTTGGAATGTACGCAGTGTGGATCTAGGAAAGTTGGAAGTGGTTAAAAAGTGAAGTGGAACACACTAGAGTGGATAATTTTGGGTGTTAGTGAGTTGAAATGGATTGGTGTTGGCTGCTGGAATTAGAAAATCTATGGTTTCCTTTGCTGGGAATGACAGATTCCAGAATGGCATCTCAGTCATTGTCAAAAAGGACATTTCAAGATCTACCTCAAAGTACAATGCTGTCTGTGACAGGATGATGTTTATCCACATACAAGAATCCAATCAATACAACTGTTATTCACACTTATGCACCAACCACTAATACTAGTGATGAAGAAATGGAAGAATCCCACCACGACTATCTGAAATTGAACAAGCATGAAATCAAGATGTGTTGATTATTATTGGCAATTGGAATGAAGAAAGTTGGAAAAAATGAGGAAGGAACAATCATGGGAAAATAGGTTATGGTGTTAGAAACAACGTTGGGGATCACATGGTAGAATTTTGCAAGACCAATGACTTGTTCATAGTAAATACTTTTTCAACAACATAAAAGGCCTAAACATAGACTTCTTCAGACGGAATATACAGCTATCAAACTGACTCTATCTGTGGTAAGAGACAATGGAGAAGCTCAAACTTAGCAGCTGAAACCAAGCCAGGGGCCCGCTGCGGAACAGTCCATCAATAGGTCATATATAATTTCAAGTTGAAGTTGAAGAACATTAAAAGAAATCCATAGGAGCCAAAATATGATCTAGAGCATATCCTACCTGAATGTCAAGAACAGCTCAAGTACAGATTTGAACCATTAAACATTAGGGACACAGACCTGATGATCTGTGGAATGACATCAAGAACATCATACAAAAGGCCACTTAAAGGACAGGAAAGAAAGACAAGATTAGTCTGGATAGCAGAAGAGACCCGGAAACTTGCTAATACTCATAGAGTAGATAGGTCCATGGAAGAAACGATGAAGTCATTTCTAAAGAGCTAAATAGGAACTTTCAAAGGGTTGCTCAAGAGGGCAAAGTAAAATGCGTAAAGACTCAGAAAAGCAAAAAGCAAGAAAATGCTAAGCATATCTGATATGGAAAGAACTAAAGAAAAAATTCAAGCCTTGAGTTGCACTATTGAAAGAATCTACGGGCAAAATATTAAATGATGCAGGAAGCATCAAAAGAAGATTGAAGAAGATTGAAATAATACAAGAGTTGCTGTACCAAAAAGAAGTAGTCTGCATTAACTATACCAAGAATTAGTGGATGAGCAAGAACCAATGATACTGAAGGAAGAAGTCCAAGTTGCACTGAAAGCATCGGCCCAAAGCAAAGCTCCAGGAATTGATGGGAGTACCAACAGGAATATCTCAACAATCTGTTAAGCACTGGCAGCACTCAGTCTTACACAAGGACTTCAGAAGACAGCTACTCGACCGACTGACTGGCAGAGATTCATAGCTGTACCCATTCCACAAAGAAAGGTGACCTGACAGAATATGCAAGTTATAAAACAATATCATTGATATCACACGCAAGTAAAATTTTTCTTAAGATCATTCAAAAAACAGTTCCAGGACCTACTTTTAGTACGTTGACAGGGTGCTGCCAGAGGTTCAGGCTGGATTTAAAAGAGGACGGGGAATAAAGGATATCATTGCTGATGTCCGATGGACCTTGGCTAAAAGCAGAGACTACCAGAAAGATGTTTACTTTTGTTTTATTGACTATGCCAAGGCATGTGACAGTGTGGATCATAACAAACCATGGATAGCCTTGTGAAGAACAGGAATTACGAAATATTTCATCGTGCTCCTGCTGAACCTATACGTGAGTTGTATGAATTGAACAAGGGGTACTGCATGTTTTAAAATCAGGAAAGGTGGGTGTCAGGGTCACATCCTCTTGTGTGCTGGGCAAATAATTAGTGAAGCTGGATTATGTGAGAAGAATGTGGTATCAGGATTGGAGGATGGCTTGTTGATAACTTGTGATATGCAGATGACAGCGTCCTTTGCTGGAAGTGAGGAGAACTTGAAGATCCGGTGAAGGTCAAGGACTGCAGCCTTCTGTACGGCCTACAACTCAACGGAAAGAAGACTCAAATCCTCTCCACTGGACCCAGGGGTAACATCACGATAATCAGGCCAAGGATTGAAGCTGTTAAGGGTTTCATCTTGTTTGGAAGCACAATCAATGCTCATGGAAGCAACAGGCCTGAGATGGTAGTGGCCGAATCTGCTGCACAAGGCCTCTGTGAAATGTTGAAAGCAAGTGTGTTACTTTTGGGGACTAAGTTATGCCTGACCCAAACCATATTTTTAATTGCCTCATATGGTTGTGAAAGATAACGATTGAATAAAGAAGACTGAAGAAAAATCGATGCATTAAAACTGCGGTGTTGGTGAATAATATTGAAAGTACCATGGACTTTCAAAAGAACAAAGAGATATGTGTTAGAAGAAGTACAGCCAGAATGCTCCTGAGAGGCAAGGGTGGTGAGATTTTGACTCAAGATTTTGGACATGTTGCGAGGCGAGAGCAATCCCTGGAGAAGGATATTATGCTTGGTCAAGTTAAGGCAGTGAAAACGAGGAAGGCTCTGAAGGAGATGGAGGAGCACAGTGGTTGCAACAATAATCTCCAACCTCGGCAGAGCAATTGTGAAGTTGGTGCAGGACTGGGGTGGTGTTATGTTTGCTTGTTCATGGGGCTGCTCTGAGGCAGAACTGATTCGGTGACATCTAACAACAACACATAACCGTTTCTGTCCCGGTATGATAAGCAGCATGTATTTTCAAGTTTCCATTTTCACATAGATAAAACGGACCACAAAGCCTACCTGATTATCCTTTGAGCCGAGGGAAGGAACAAAGAAATATGAAAACATTGTTTAAGTAGCACGATTCCATGGTTATACATAGAACATTCTTATCTCTCATTAAGAATACAGGTAGGTCATATTTGCTCTTTGAGCTCTTGTTTCTGTTTAGGTTAGGTGATCAGATGCAGGGTGTAAGCAGTTGGGTACAGGATGTTCCTTAGTCCTGGGCAATGATAAAACACTGCTGGTGAATGCTGATTGTTTTCAATGGCCACTAAACTTTGGGGCCACTTTGAGGATGACTGATGCCTTCAAAGCATAACACAGGATTACATCTCTTTGACAGAAATTAAAAATATTGGCATACCCGATGCACAATGCAAAACAAAGAACACGCATCCTGTAGCTGTAGCCACTATGACAGAAAGAAGTGAAACTGAGAAATGACTCCAGCTTTACCACCTGAGCTTCTGCTCTTGAATTGATATTAAGTAACCATGTCACTCATTACAGCCTCTAATCTCCCTTGCTGATACCTTTTAATTTTTAAACAGCTCTATTTTACAAATCATATCCTCTTTCATGTGCTCTCCCAGCTATAGAATTAATTTTGCAAGCAAAATATCTAAACAGTAAGCATAATAAGAATGAAACAGGTTAAAGCTCATTAGCAGCAGGGAGCAGATGTAGTAAACCCTGCCAGTTCCTCTACATTTCCTTCTCAGCAGGACCCGGGCACCAAGCTGGGACCACTTTCTATAGCACAATGCTTAGCTGCTGTTTCAGCAATTGCACCTTCCATTGTTTCAAGTAAAATACTAAGAATTCACTTTGATTTTTTATTTTTCTTTGCAGTAATAATGTCTACAAGGACCCCACAGAGCTAAAATATGAAGTTAACCATAAAGTGCCAGCTAATCAGAAACTATAAAAACATAATTGATAAGAAAATAATGGTAGACTATAAAATCATTTTATCTTCCCTAAAAATATTAACTTTTTGACAGGGGTTCTTGATGAAATCAGTAATTGCTCAAGATACACTTGTTTGTTATATCATGCAATATCTGTCATTCAGTATAACGATGATTACAGAAAAGAAAAGATAACTGTAGGGATAAAAGTCATAAATTGATCATGATATAAAACAAACCAGGAAAACATAGTCTCAAAATATTAAGCTAGGGTTTTTCCCCATTGAAAACAAGGTTGAAATATAACCGTCTTTATTAATAGCAATATCTAAATTATCACCTATAATAACATGCCGATAGATATAATAAAGGAGCCTTGCTGGTGGTATTGTGGGTTAGGTGTTAGACTGCTAATCACCAGGTCAA
>NW_022103915.1:91557195-91588449 GCF_000313985.2 Echinops telfairi
AAAAAAAAAAGATTTACCATCTTGAAAATCCTACTGGGCTTTTCTACTCTGATGTGAGTTGGAATCTACTTGTTAGCAGTGGGTTACAGTTGTGATTATTAGAAAGATTTTATTAAAAATTATTTCCTGGAGATTGAAAAAGCATTTCATGGACTAAAAGCAGTACTTAGATGCACCAAAATACAGTTGGAGAAGATGAAGCATCAGTACGAATTTACCTGCTAGATATCCAGGATAGTTTCCTGGGATATAATTTGTTACATGACTGACTTTCATGTGATTTTCAACAAATCAAACTTCAACCAATGGAAATGTAAGAATCAGTAAATGTATCTGCTTATCCTCACAACTCTGCAAATTATTCTAAAAGCTGATGCTAGGTGTTGATTTGCTGGGTTTGTGTAGACTTATATTTTGTAATGGATTCATTCAGTCAAGTCTAATAGGGAAGGCCCTTTCAAGAATGACATTAACAGTGTTCAGGAAACAACTCTAAATCTATCCAAAAAAGAAAAGAAAACTGTAAATTTTTAGAAGTGCTTTTACTGCAAGAGTGGAAACATGTATTCTAGGCAATATAACAAATTCTTAACGGTTCTACTGCAGTGATAACATTCAAAATCTAGAGCAGACAACTGCCCTCTGGGCCCAAATTAATTCCTTCCCAGAACAAGTACTCTGAGCTCAACCAACATCTGAGCTAGCATAAACTACTTCCAGGTCTGGTGCCCTGACCCCAGACATTTATTTATTTTTTTTATTAAAAAATTTTTTTTTTACCAGACAACATTTAAACCAACAGGAAGTTCATCTAGGACTGGTGTCCCACCCCTTCCCAACTCACCCCAGGAATTCCTTAACTGGCAGATACCTTCTAACAATACTATTTTTTTCTTTCACTTTTTTGTTTTTCCATTTTGTTCCCTTTTCTTGTTTTAAAAAATCCTTTCTTTCTTTGCTTTCGTTTTTTTTCCTTCCGATCATTTTAGCTTTTATTTCTTATCTTTATTTTTCCTTTTCTCCTACTGTTTATTATTATCTTTTTTTCTTTTCCACCTTCCTAGTTTTGCCTATTTCTTTTCTCTGCCCTTCTGTTAGTTATCTTTTCCTTCATAGTTATTAAATTATTTTTCTTGATGTGTTTCCACATTTAAAAAATTGTTTTTATTCTTAATTATTTTTTTTCTGTTGTCATTTCTTTTTCCTGCCCCCTCCTTCTCCTTTTTGTCCTACTTATGAAAAACAGCAACTGTGATCACACAGCCCAGCAACATTCATACTTTTTATGGGCACATCTAAGTGAAGACTACTACCTATTCCTGTGCTACCCGATCACTGAGAGATAGCTGAAAACACTACATGAGCCTGCCCTCAACTATGTTATACCAACAGCAAAGAGCTATGAACACATGAATCTTCTCTAGTACACCAAGTGGGAGACAGGTGTTGTGTGCCTAAGGCCTCTCCAACATGAAATCATCAGTTAAATATAATACAACATCACAGTGTTTCACAAACAATCGACAATTTTAGTTTACATGAAGAAAAAAGATAGAAAATTCATACCACTGGACAATATAACAGTCAGAACACCCGTTTCAGGAGAGAAAAAAAACCCCATCTGAATTACTTGATTAGGAATTCAAAATAATGGTATTTATATTCCTTCAATGGACTCAGAGGAAGAACAATGAAAGCAAGAAAAATCCAAAATAAATTTTGGAAGGAATTAGGAAGACACTACAACAAACTGCCAAAACAAGTGAAAATTTAGAAACCATAGAAAAACAGCTGGCAGGAATCCAGAAAGCCTAGGGATTATGTGGGACACAATCACAAGGAATAACTTGCAATATGATTGGAAATCCAGAATAGGATAAAGAGCTCGGAGAAAAATGTTGAAGAATTGTTGGAAGAAAATATCCCTTGCATCATGAAAAACAAGCTGAAGAAACCCTAAACATGCTAGATCTCCAAAGGAAAATCATTCTGAAATACCATAATTTAGCTTTCCAAAACCAAATAAAAACCAAAAAAGGAATCCTGAGAGCAGCTTAGGAAAAACAAAGTTACCTACAAAGGGGAATCTGTAAAACTAAGGTGTTTTCAGTCTTTCTCAGCAGAAACCACGCAGACAAGAAGGCAATGGGATGCTCTTTATAAAACTTTGAAAGGAAACATATTGACATCTGTGATTGGTTACATGCTGACTTGGTTGAGCTAGGATTCTCCCATAATATGATCTAATACAGTGTGGCAGCTCTAGGATGGAATCCTTTTGGAAGCAGCCAAGGCTCCAGTGAATCCCCTCCTATCATTGACTAGGAATGTGAATAACTTTGCTCTCAGAGTACATTGAAAAATGGATTAAAATAGATGTACTTAGGTTAAAATTTAACATTTTATCATTTGTTTTCTCTTTTGATCCATTTTAAATATAGTTTTTCTTTTAGATTGAGATTTTTCTGTGTTATTTTGGGAGTGGGGTCTGTATGATTTATTTTAAATGAAATCCAGGATAAGGAAATCAATAGAGACAGTAATTAGGATTATAACTGGGGACATTTCAGGGAAATTAGGAACTAATAATAATGAGCACAAGAATTGATGCAAAGTTCTAAAATTGATTGTGGCTATGAGTGTACAACTCTTTTAAATATATTTAAACCATTGAATTATATGGTATTCAAGTTATACATCATCGAAATGTTTAAAGAAAGACTGAAAAATCAAAGGATGAAAAAAATGTATCAAGTTAATAGCAATTAAAAAGAGTAGGATTGGCAATACTAATTTCCACCAGACAGACTCTTTGGTAGGCAAAATCCAGCATGAAACAAAGAAGGGCATTATATGAAGATTAAAGGTTCAATCAAGCATGGAGGCATTACCATAATAAATATATACTCAATGGAAAAAAACCTCAAAATATATTAATCAATCTCTTACAGAAACGAAACAAGAAATCAAGAACTCTACACTAATAGTAGGGGACTTAATACATCACATTCAATGAAGTTGGGACAACTAGAAAGTAACTTCACATAGCCATGAAAGAACTAACCAACACAAACAACCAACTTAACCCTTGTACTTTCACAGCGCACTCTACCCATCAACAGCACAATCTGTGTTCTTTTCCAGTACACATGGAATGGTCTCTATAATATAACATATGGTAGGCTACAAAGTAAGTCTCAATATCTTTAAAAACGTAATATGACAAAGCATATGCTGTGAACACAATGTTATAAAATTAGAATAACACCAGTTTAAAAACTGGTGGGTAAAAGAAAAATAGACAATTAAAAATTCCCTTGAATTAAAGGGAAATGAAAACATACCATTCCAAACATGGGACATATCTAAAGGAAATTTATAGTAATAAATGTACATCTCGAAAGAAAGAATTGAAGTAAGAACTTTACCTCAACATCTCCAGTAACCAAAAATATCAGCCGCAAAATAAGCCTATACCTTCCAGAGATAGTTAATGTTTATTGTGCCAACCTGGCTGATAAACACATGTGGGATTAATTGAAGGACAGAGAGATAAATGATTCGGTGAACATTGCCATTCTAGTTCTCGGGTCTCTTGCTTTCTGATAGTCGGACCAGGGTGCAGCTTCCTTAGCTTCAGCTGGCAAGGGTCACTTCCTGCAAGACATCGCCCAGGAGAAGCCACATGAACCTACCCTGATGCAGCCCTGGGTGCTGGAGCAGCCATGTGGAGACCCCTGCCAGCACTGAGATGCTTACATGTTCACTGACTCGGCTTTCCTCCTGCAGTCGACATCATTGTGTGTGTTTTGTGAGAATGAGGAGGACTTTGTAGATCAGTGTCGGACATATGGGCTAATGTTGGACTTATGGCCTTGGACAGCACTTGGTTGGGATGCTTTCTTAATGTACACTTACCCTTTATATAAAACTCTCACATATATAAATATATATATAGTTTTCGTGGATTTGTTTCCCTAGTTTACCCATACTAACACACTTCCAGAAGAAAAGAAATAAAGAATAAAACAGAAACAGAAAAACAGTAGAAAGATTCTAGACAAGAAATGTTTCTTTGAAACATCTTTGAAAGGATTAGTAAAATCTACAAACCACTAATAAATCTAGCAATGAAAGAAAAGAAGATACAAAAATATGAATGAGAAAATAGGGGACCTCACCAAGGACCCAACTAAAATAAAATATATAATAAGATAATACTATTAATAATTGTACTCCAACAAATTTGAAACCTCGAAGAAATGGATGAAATTCTAGAATCAAAATTACCTAATGTAAGCTAACATGAGCTGATGTAGAAAACCTGAACAGACTTAGGTACAGACAATTTCCAAGGCAAATTCTACCAAATATTCAGACAAGAGCCAACATGAATTCTATTCAATCTATTCCAGATTATAGAACATAATGGAAAACTCTCATTTTATGCAGCAAACATATCTTGATACCCAAACCAGGCAAAGACAACATTAAAAAACAAAAGTATAGACCAATATCCCTTATGAACACAGAAAGAAACCTAGAGGTTTGCATGGGTTAAAGGCAATAGGCAAATACAATTTTGCAACAGTGGTTATAGACAAATGGATGTTTATATATTCATACATGCTGAATAATTGGCGAAGAAGTGGGAGTACACTCACAAATATATCTATGTAGGTTTAATAGAGGATATTTGCAAATGTATATTTACTTTTGCTGCAAATATACTTATGTATGTGGTGGAGCACACTGTGGGGAAAATTATGAAAAACTTCTTAGATATATCCATAACCTTGATGGAATGAAAAACTGGGCTTGGGAGCTGAGGACTAAAATCTCAAGGAACATTAATTTCAAGTGGAATATACATCCTGCTTGGGTGAGTATCAACTGGCATCCTAAAAGCTCATAAGTATGTGGCTAATGGTCTTTTAAAATTTCCTTTAAAAAGCAACTTGTTTTATTTTAAAACAACATAATTAGACACTAATTTATAAATGAGGCGTGGCTAATGGTCTTTACCTATTTGGAGGAATGGAGAGTAATAAATATGACTCAGGGAACAATTAATTTAAAATACACTAGTGAACCAAGCAAAAATCAATATCCACAACCCTGAGACTAGAAAAAGTAGATGGTGTCCGGCTACTATTACCAACTGCTCTGAAAAGGATCACATTAGAAGATCTTAGATAAAGTGGGAGAAATATGTAGAACAAAACTCAAAATTATAAATGAGACAAGGTTTACTGGTTAAATCGATAGACACTGGAGGGACCCCCAAGCCTATGACCCTCAACAACTCTAGGTCTGGAATTGAACTCACTTCCACATTAAAATAATCAACCAACTGAGATAAAAAGGACTCTGTTTACTCAAAGACAGTATTTGGAGGTTTAGGAAAGAAGGAAGAAAACAGGAAACAGGGAGGAAAGGGGAAAGTGATGTTATGCAATGAATGAGCCCAAAACAAAAGGTTTATGTATTATTGAATGCAAAGCTGATGATCTGCTCTGTAAATCTACACCTAACTCACTCTAAGAGGCTAAACACAAACAAAAATGCAGAGCTTAGAGCAGAACTAAGTCTATGAGTAGGGGCTAAACAATCCCATTCAAATGACAGAGCCAAGAACATCCTCTTGAATGCTGAAGATGACGGAAAAAGTTCACCTATACACTACAGTGGATTGATTGCTCTGAATTGTTGGATTTTTTTTTTGAAAGTAGAAAGTTGGGTTTCTCGACAGATTTCCTTTAATGTAAGTATTTTTGTGCATTTTTAAATGCAACTCGGTCCCTAGTGCATACAAGTATATCGATCAGATCATGCCTTGGGAAATATGGATTAATGTCAATCTGTAGGCTATAGGTCATAACAGAACCCATGGTAACAGTCAAGTAGGACTTGTTGTATACCCTTGAAGAGTACACAATACAATAGGGCTATTGTAGAGACTGTTTTATTATGCATCTTCAATTGCTCTAAATACAACAGAGCACTGTTAGCAATCTCCAGCAAAGATCCAATGAGAAATCTAAGATTTTCTATTGGACATATGAAACTGAAAGAAATATTCCAGCAAATTCTGAATATGCCAAATATATGTATAGTTGGCTATTTACACATAAATTGACAAAAATACAACTCCAATGTGGCAGAAAAATTCAATTCACAACAAATGACTAGAAAAAAACGGTGATCGCTAATACTCTACAGTTATATAAAATGTGGGCAACTGCCAGCATTACACCTACCTTTTGGACTAATATAATCTAGGTTACCTGTCATCCCAACTAAATATTAAGTGACAGGAAAAGAGTAATAACTCCAAATCTTTGAAAGCAGTCAGACCACTGGCGAGAAGGGATGCTCATCAAAACAATTGCGCTGACTGATCATGAATGAGGATGAGACAATAGCAGGACACTCAGCAAGCTGGATTATAGTGTTTGGAAGTGTAGTATTCCAAAGAGGAAAGACAGAGAAATGCTTTAAATGACTATTGAAGTAGAGCCCATCTGGAATTAACTGTGGATGATTTTGACAGTAGGTGACAGAGTAGCCTTGTACGTAGCTACCAGGTATAGAGTGATTCTTCAGTAAACATTTTCAGGCCAATTATTATCTGAAAGGTAGAGTTGAACACATTGATGGACCTTTCAGGCTGATTATTACCTAGAAGGGAGAGTTGAAAACATTGATGACCGTTCCGAGTTCAGAGAGTATTAAAGTATATCATCTGTCTGAATCCCATGACAACGGATCAATGAGTACTTCTGTTTATCACAGCTTCTTTATTATTAGGAGCCCTGGTCGTGGAGTGATTACGTGTTGGCCTGTGATCCACATGGTCAGGACTTGGAAACCGCCAGCAGCTTCATGGGAGAAAGATTGGACTTTCTAGTCCCATAAAGAGTTACCATCTGGGAAACCCACAGGCAGTTGAGAAGAGTCAGCATTGACTCAATGGTAGCGATTTACTTTGTGGGGGAGTGTTGTGGTTTCTTTTATCATTATCTGTATTTATTAAATTTTATAATCTAAGACGTAGTCTCACCACTTGTCTATCAGATTGGTGTCGTGTAGTGGCTCATGTCTTGCTATGATACTTTGCCATGTCACCAGTATGTCAAACACCAGCAGGGTCACCCAAGCTGAACAAGTGTCAGCAGAGCTTCCAGACTAAGAACAGACTACGAAGAAGAAATATCCCCACTAATAATGATGGGAGCCTAGATACAAATCCAAGTTTGTGGAAAGCTGATACCCTTTCCACTTCAGGATGCCATGTCAGTAAGGACTAATTTTGAATAGAAGTTCACTCAGAATGGTTTAATAAAGTCCAGTTTCAAATGGACCCCCAGTAGCCAAAAATGAATAGGATAAAGTTGCTTAATGGAATCCATTTATATGTTGGAGAGTATCTTCCAAATGTCATCCTTTAATTATTTAAATCTTCTAGTGTTTATTCCCAGCTGCTTTTGAGGGGCAATAATGATCAGTGTCATGTATTTATTTTTGATATCGGTTTCTTTTATTAGTTTTAATTTATTAAATTTTATAATCCAAGAAATAGTCTCACCACATTTGCCATTGTGTTGTGGAGTAGGGTGCCTTGTGTTTTGCTATGATGCTTAAGCTATGTCACCAATATTTCAAAAACCAGCAGGGTTACCCAAGATGAACAAGTTTCAGCAGAGTTTCCAGATTAAGAACACACAATGAAGAATGAATAGACTGTCTACTTGTGTGGAATTAGCCACTGAAAATACAGTTACTGTACCAAAAAGAACTGGTTGACATTCAACCATTTCAATACATAGCATGTGATCAAGAACCAATGATACTTAAAGATAAAGTCCAGGATGCACTGAAAACATTAATAGGAAACAAGGCTTTAGGAATTGGAGGAATAAGTGAAATGTTTCAACAAGCTGATGAAGCACTGGAAGTACTCACTCATCTGTGCCAAGAAATTTGGAAGACAGCTCCCTGGCCAAATGACCAGAACAGATTCATTCCAAGGAAAAGTGGCCCAACTGAATGTGGAAATTATTGAATAATATCACATGAAGGTACATTTTACCAAAGATAATTATACAATGGTCAAGTAGCAAATTGACAGCAAGCTGCCAGAAATTTGTCAGATTCAGAAGAGGATGTGGAATCAGAGGGTATCACTAGTGACATCTAGTGATCTTGGCTGAAAGCAGAGAAAACCAAAAGATGTTTATTTGTGTTTCATTGACAACGCAAAAGCGTTAGACTGGGTGGATCACAGCAAACGAAGGATAGCATTGATAGGAATAATTAGAATGAGGGAATACTGTGTGATTTCATATCAGGAATGTATGTGTCAGGTTGTCTCCTTTTACCATACTTATTCAGTCTGTATGATGGGCAAATCATCTGACAAGGTGGGCTCCCTGAAGAAGAACCTGGCATCAGGATCCGAAGGAGGCTTATTGACAATCTAGGACGGCACAACCTGACTTGCTGATGAAGATCAAGGATTGCAGCTTTCAATATGGATCATAGCTTACTGTAAAGAAAACAAAACTCTTCACAATTGGACCCAAAGATAACAATATTATAAATGGAGAAAAGACGGAAGTTGTCAAGCTTGGATCCACAATCAACAGCCATGGAAGCAGCATTTAAGCAATCAAATGGTGTAGTGTAGTGGACCAATCGACTACACACGATCTCTTTAAAGTGTTGAAGAGCAATGATACCACGTTGGAGACTTAACGTGAGCCTGACCCAAACCATGACATTTTCAATCGCCTCATATGCATGTGAAAGTCGGCCACTGAATAAGGAAGACTGATGAAAATTGATGAATTATGGTGTGGGTGAAGAGTACTGAAGGTACCATGCACTGCTGAGAACAAACAAATCTATCTCAGGAGAAGTACAGCCAGAACGTTCCTTAGATGTGAGGATGCTGAGACTTTGTTACATGCATTTTAGTCACGTTATCAGGAGAGACTAGTTTCTGAAAAGAACTTCATAGTTGGTAAACTAGTAGGGCAGCAAACAGGAGGAAGATCCTCAATGAGATGGCTTAATACAGTTGCTGCAGCCATGGGCTCAACTATGACAACAATACTGTGCGTGTAGTGCAGAACCGGGCAGTGCTTCCACTGCTGGGCACCAAGATGAGCCAGAACGGACTTTCTGAGAACACCTAGTCTCACAATGGGATTTAATCAGAAATTCAAACGCAGAAACGGAAAGAGAACAGATCTATTTGCCAACCGTTAGAGGTGGAATTGATTTCTGTCTCTTCTGATTTAGGAGAACGATTGCGTTGATATTTGAAGCGATATAGTAAGGCTGTTGTCAATAACTTGAGGCAGGATGGGGTGGTTGTCCTCTGCTGTGTGGTGCATGGGGTGGCTATAGGTCGGAACTGACTGGATGGCACCTCACAACAACAACAACACAATTATTACAGGAGTCCCTGGGAGGCACAAATGGTTATGTACTTTTCTACAAATGGAAAGTTTAGTAGTTCGAGGCCACTTGGAAACACTCACAAGAAGGATCTGATGATCTATTTGAGAAAGATCACAGCTACGGAAAACATAGAGCTCCAGTCTACTGGTTTATTATTATTTTTCTGCCCTTCCCAATTTGAAGATCGTCATCATTGCAGAGAGGATATAACTAGAATAAGACCTGAAAGCTCATATACCCTCCCCCTTTTCTTCTCTTAATTTCAAGTTTGGCTTCCCCGCAAAATGAGATGATCATCTTTGTTCTGTTTCTTACTCCTAAAAGCTGTGTTTAATGGTCATTATAAAATATTTTCACACTTAATAGCTTTATTTCATGCTGCACTTTACTTTTGCTATCTCATCTTTCTCATGTTTCTTTGACAAAGAGATAGAATTAAATAAATTATAGCAAATTACTAGTTTGCTAGATTACTTGCTTTTAATATCATGGGCTCCCATTACATGCAATCCTGGCTATATCTTAATTTCCCCCCCTTTTTTTCTTTTTCCACCACATTAGTCTCTTTCAACTTTAGTCATACTAGAAAATTAATCTATGATGTAAACCCCTTTCATCTTTTTATTTTTGTTTAAAAAAATTCATCCTCAGATTTAAGACCCAGGAAAAGCCCAAATCTAGAATTATGAATCTGGAATCATCTCTCCTTACTTAAGAATTTCCATTGCATCTATGATAGTGCTGATTACAATGTTAAATATCTCATATTTGCAAATTCTTGAAGGCATCTTTATAACTTTTCTCCCCCGAATATTATTCAAAAATTATTAATTTAAAAGATAAGCCATCATTCACTGTTTAATGAAGAAAAAGCAATGAAATATAAATTCAATGTAATATAGCATATTTCATTATGTGTCAAAGACATTGTCCATCAAACTGGCTCATACCCTTAAAGTGTATCCACTTTTTCATAAAGTCACCCAAGTTCTTCCTGAAGACATTTTTGTTTTTGCTTTTGTTTTTCTGTTCTATGGGTCAAGTACTTCTTGAGTGTGCCGTCAAGGAGAAGGATGAGGCACCATTATATTCAAATGATGACTCAACCAATCACCATGTTGAAAGTCCTTTTGGTTTTGAGTATCCTACTTGACACGCATGTGAACGTTGAGCATTAAATACGAAAGACTGAGGAAGAATGGAAGCATTCGAGTTTTGGTGCTGGGGCAGAACATTGAAAGTACCAGGGACTACCAAAAGAACAAATAAATCTGTCTTGGAGCAAGTCCAACCAGAGTGCTCCTTAGAGGCCAGGATGTCAAGACTTCATCTCCCATATTCTGGCCATGTTATCAGGAGAGACCTTCATGGAGAAGGCCATCATGCTCGCTAAAGTAGAGTAACAGTGAAAAGAAGAAGGCCTTCAACAAGCTGGATCGACATGAACGTTGCAATGAAGGGCTCATCCATCAGAACCATTGTGAGGATGGTGTGTGTCGTTCTGTTGCACATAGGTTCCTGTGCATCAGAACCCACCCAACAGCACCTATCAACAACTTGATATTTGAAAAACTCATGACTCCTCTCTGAATCGTCACAACCAGATGAATATTCTCAAATGATATAATTGAGTATTGGCATGGAGACGTAAGTAACTCAAACTAGGTCACGAAAAGACAGAAGAGGGAAATATCAGTTTACCTCAAGTCAGTGTCTGCTTTCCTCTGCTATGAAGACTGTCCCTGAAACTGACCCACCCCATGGCTGAGATGAAAGGAGCTTCCAGTAAAGCTGGTGGGTATAAGTTGTATAACTGATTCATGCCTTATGTTATGCCAGAAGGGATTTACTACCAGTGTGAAACATGATTATCGTCTCTATTACGGTGCAAAAGAAGGTTTTTCAGATTGCCTAGCACCAACTGAAATCCTAGCATTCCTACTTGATCCACTTCCTCACCAATGAAAAGGAAGAAGATACCTAATTCTGTTTTTCTCTGAGAACGATACGGAGCAGCATGTAAAGTTCCTAGTGCAATGAGTGGTACAAAGTGGTGACAATAAACATTAATTCCTTCTTTATCCTACTTGTGTTAGTCCAGGTAGACTAGAGAAACAAATTTAGAGACACTCATATGTGTATAAGAAAGAGCTTTATATAAAAGAGCAATTGTATATTGAGAAAACATCCCAGACTAGTCTAGGTCAAGTCCATAAGTCCAATATTAGCCCATATGTCTGATACCAATCTATAAAGTCCTCTTCAGACTTATATAACACATGCAATGATGCTGAATGCAGGAAGATCACAGGCCAGTGGGTGGAAAGTCTTGTGGATCCATTTGTGGTAGAGGCATCTCAGGGGTCTTCACGTGGCTCCTTCAGCCCCAGGGCTCTAGAGTAGTTCCATGTGTGTTGTCAGCAAGCATGTCTCTCAGGGAGTGAGTGTGTGTCCCACCTAAAGAGAGCTATTTATTTCCTTAGCACCTCCAAATGAGGTCATCAAGCTGCGACCTGATTGACAGGCTAAACTCTACCCCTTCACTCTTAAGTTTCAAATTGACAACAGTTTATGTAACTACCACACTACTCTATCCTTTGATCCTTACTATTCCCTATGTATATGGTAGTTGCCCCATTTGAGGGTAGGGCATTGTATCCCTATTCAACTGCCTTCTAGTATTTCTTTTCAGTTTAACTATTACTCCTCACATTTGTAAGCAATCAACTAGTGTTAATCCCATTCTAAGTTATGGGAAAGGTCTTCAATGACCACATTTACAGGACAAAACAATTTGGCTCACTTGATAAAGAATTAGAGGATTGATCTTTATAACATTCACCTGCGCCTTTTGCTGTATATTAAGATACAGATAACTGTATCTTTGATGATGTAGTGGATTTGCAAATTTACAGCAACTCGAGGTTCAGTAAATTATTCTTTGCCTATGTTTTTTATGGCCATATTCCTTGTAACTCCCACAAAATGACTAGATAGAAACATAGAAATAAGGTGTGAGGGGACCAGTCCCTTTTAGCATCCCACTAGGTTTAAGTTGAATTATCTCAAAACAGGAAAAAGTATCTCACTACTGTCAGGAAAGAAGCACCAGGAGTAGAGTGAGTCATTTGAACCAGAGATACCTGCACTGAACTTCCTCGATCCAAGAAACAAAGGGCCGTGACATCAGAAGTGACAAAGGAGTGGTAAAAACAGACACTCGGCAGCCGCAGAACCACGTACAGTATAAAGTGATGGGCTTTCTAATTTGGCAAATTAAGTCGAATATCTTCAGGCAACACCATGCTTCAGGTCTTTTAATCAGGGGAGCTACGTTTCCTGAGAAGGAACCCTGGCGGTGTAGTGGGTGTGTAGTGGACTGCTAATCCCCAGGGCAGCAGTGTTCAAACCAGCAGCTGCTCCACAGGATGGAGATGAGGCTTCCTGCTTCCTTTAGGAGTTAGTCCTAGCCTGTCCTGTAAGGTCACTATGAGTCAGAACGGACTTGATGGGAGCAAGTGTGAGAAGCTGACTGCTCCAAGGAGCTAGATGACCTGCTGGCTGAGGCTTTTGGCAGAGTTGAGGTGCCTTTTGGGGAATTTACTGGTAGGGTTAAGTCTTTGTAAGACTTGCCACACCAGGGCAGAGGCCAAGGGCCAGAGAGAGATATTCCCGTGGGCCTGAGAAAAGGTGCGCCTGACCAGAATAACTGTATCCTGAACATTTCTGATCCTGAATTTTAACCTGTTAACTTCCTTACCAGGCCCCATCCTCATGAGTATGGTCTGTAAATTCTGTGTGGCCCTTATAATGAATTGTCAAACCACAGCAGAGAAGTTCCTTGGGAGGGTTGGTTGGTGTCAAAATGGGTAAAGGAATTTAGAGCATGGAGACATATGTGACTCCATCGGTTTTGTGCTTCTGTTGAGTTTGATATTACTTCTCCCTTGTGATATAAGAGCAGATTATATATGGCCCCCATGTCCTTTTTTTTTCTTTTGCACAATCCTATATGATTTGGATGCATTTGTAACATCACCATCAACATCATTCATTTAGTTACTGTAGAGGGCATTTATTGGGCACCCATTATTTGCCAGGCTTCCTGCAGGAACTTGATTAATAAGAATGCGCATAACATAGGCAAGGTTTTTGTTTTCCAAAATCTGCCAATCTTTGGGAGTGGTGAGGAGGCGGGTGAGAAAGGGGGAAGCAGACAGACATGTAAATCAGAGATTGTAACTGAGGATGCTATGTGCTATATTGAATTATATGCAAAGTTATAATAGATCAAAATGCATGCTTCACACATTTATAACACTAAATTCTTAGCTTTCATCTGAAACTATTATGAATAATAAGGGCAACTATGATGTTGAGAATATAAAATTCCTAAGTTTAATATCTGAAATCACAAATGTTTATATGAAATAGCATCACTAGTGTAGAGGGGGAAAATGGTCTCTCTCTTTTAGACAAGTAACAAAAACTGGCCTCTCTTCTTTATCAGAACAATGCCAAGTTAAAAAACTGGGCCACTGATAAAGAACTAGTGACATTCAGTAAAGTTTCCTTTGCTAAATGAGCCATACTTCAGAAAAAAGAACGAAGATTTTTCCTTTAATGAAGCAAGCAAGTCATCTCAATAGATGCACAGACCAAAGATGCAGTGAGAATATTTGGAGCTTACTTAACTTCTAAAACTATTCATTAATCCTTTTTTTCTATGTAAAGGCAATTTCTACTTTTCTCGCCTTTGTATTATTGGCTTTTCCTTATTCATCTTCACAGTAAGAGGAGTTGTTTGCCAGTCGTAATGAAGGTAATTGCCTGGCAATACCTGCAGGAAAGTGGTCTAAATAAGACCCCTTCAAAGAAGGACATTCATTCTACGTGCTCCCCGGACTAAGACATTTTAGAGTTAGAAAACTGTCACCAGCTTTGATTTGGAAATCACAACTAGAGAATTACCAGAGCTTTGGAAATGCAGCAGAGGAATTTATTCCACCCCTAGGATGATGAAGAAAACACCAAGAAAGGTTAAGTCATTAGTCAGGGCTAAGCCAATATGTGGCTGGGACAGCAACACACACTTGTAAATAAGACTTTCACAAAGGATGGCAGAACACAGGTCGTGTACTGCGAACAGGATAAAGCACAAAGGGAGAAGTGGCAACAGACAGGCAGGTCCGAGCGAGCGCTCAGCAAACGGTCTACACAGCACTTCTCCCACCCTCCCTCCCCTTGGGATCCTGTCTTCATCAGGCATCTAGATTATAATTGATTTTTGCTCAGAGCGCTTAATATGACACAGTTTCAATGAAGGCTCTTAAGCCAGTCAAAGAGGGTGACAAGGAAATCTTGTTAAAAATACTCATTTACTTGTTAACAGAGTTCTTTTTCTTTTATGCACTTTTTTTCATGCTGCCCTCTAGGATTCGTTTTCATTTATTTCCCCCTGATGTTCCATATCTTTTATGACAGACTTCTCATTCATGTTACCCAGACACAGAAAGAGCCTGGGGTGGCCTGACTTTGGTGCTTTTAAGATGGGCTCTATTCCCCAGATTTGAGCAAAAGTCAAAGGAAAAGATAATATATGAAGACAGGGAGACCTGAAGCTTCACAGAGGATCTCCCTCTTCCAGAGAGAGAGAGAGAGAGAGAGAGAGAGAATATCCTGCCTCATTAGGAATAAAAGCTCAGAAGCCACTGGCTAACATCAGCTCCTGAAGCCCGCCCCGACCTACTTCAAGACCTTAGAGAACCCTCAGCCCTATAATGCATGAAGACTTATCCCTAAGAGTAACCTATTTTTCTGATCGTCTATTCATTTCAACATGACACTCAACATGCTTTCCTCTAATCAAATGTCCCCAATCAACCATGTGGCTGCATTAACAGCGGATCTCATGAAAAGTGGATAACCTACTGTATTTCAGATAATATTCTAAGGACTTTAATTACAATAGCTCATTTAAGCCTCACAGCAATAATATACTGAAACATTCACTGTAAAACTGTTTACAACAGAGGTTGGTCAACATTTTGGGAAAAACATATGAAGTGTTGGAGACAAGGAAATATAACCTCTTATCCCCATGCAACTGCCTAGAAGCTGTAGAATCTGCTCCCTATAATGGATTACAAGCAGGTCTGCTATCCAGCCAACACAAAAGGGCTTAGAAGTTTGTGAGAAAACTCCATTATCTGTTGATCCCACTTTCCCATACATTTTGTAAAGCTTCTTCATATCTACAGATAAAGCTCCACAGATTACTAAAATAGTGTGAGACTCTTCTACAGGTACAACTGCCCTACCCACTTGGTTTCCCCTTCTTGAGGGTTCAGCTGGCTGACTGATTTTGGAGCTCCCTGGGCATTGTTAGTGGCTGTCCCAGGGAATCCCAGCAGGCTGACTGGCCCCCTTGCTCCTTTGGCAACCTGGGGGAAGTAGCTTTCACAGGACTCAGGGAGGACAGAGGCAAGGAGGGCTGGCTTGTGGGCCACGAGGGAGGTGCAGTGGAGTTGTTGTTCGTCCGTCCTGGAGTTGATTGATGTGTGAAGAGAAGAACTTCTGTAGAGGGCTTCCAAGGGGGTGATCCTTCAAAAGGAACTAGCCAGACCTGTTTTTCTAGGCACCTCTGGGAGCAAACTGCCAACCTTTCAGCAAGTACTTAAGAAATTAAAACTCTTGGGGCACTTTACTTAAAAATAATTTTGATCATGGCCTCTGATTGTGAGCCTAGAAGAGAAATGCAAGGGCTGATAAAATAGGCACCGTTCATTTGATAAAATAGGTATGACAAGGAGGACATGGAGGTGGGCAGTGGCCGACCTATTCTGACATCACAAGAGGGCAGGAGTATCAAACTCAGCATCAACCTGCTCACTGATCATGATACCAGCCCTTCCTCTCATGTTCTCTCAACCTCTCAGGTGCGTTCAGTGTCTCATTGCAAGGACCACACAGAATTCACACACCATTCTCATTATTATGAATTTTATTGGGGAAGTTAAACGGGTTACAAATCAGGATCAGAGATGCTCAGCACCCAGTTCTGCAAAGCAGGAAAGCCTCTTTTTAGCACTACTGATAAGTGTTCAAAGGGCATTCCGTTCTGCCATAAGCCCCCACTCAAAGGTGCTCAACTCCATTCACAGGGCGTTAGCAAGTCTGGTTCCTCACATAAGTGCCTGGGGGCACTCCACTTCACAAGACTCCTGTTGGAAGGTATGCAAATTTACTTGCTCCATGTGCCAGAGAATGCTGGGCTTGGTTTCTGGCTCTGGTTCTTGGTGATGCTGCTGTTGCTCCTTTGTTGCCCCTCCCCCATTGCACTCTTCCGCCATCACAGCCTTGTGCATCCTGGATCAAGAACGTTTGAGAGGCAGGCAATGCGGGCTCAAAAGGATGCACTCCACTGCTGGCTCTTCTCTTTTGATGGTAGTGAAATTCCCCTCTTCCTATTTCTAAGATGGCTCATTTTATATCTAGCAGGTTGACAAACCAGATCAACCCCCCATTAGACTTACACATATTTGCAACCACAGTTAACCAGTAAACGATCACTTTAAACAGAACTATTTAGTTCCACCAGCATCTCTTCCCCACTGTCTCCTAAAAGAACCACATTGTGGGTTGACTTTGAGTTGATTCTTGCTCACAGCAACCCCACAACTGCAGAGTAGAAAACTTCTCCATAGGGTTTTCAATGCTTTGACCTTTTTGGAAGCATTTCTCCAGGAATCTCTCAGCTAGTAGTAGAACACTTAACTGTTTGTGCTACCCCCCCAAACTCACCAAACCACACTCCCTGCCATTGAATTGATTCTGACTCATTGCAACCCTATAGGACAGGAGAGAACTGCCCTTGGGAGTTTCTGAGACCCTTAAGTTTACAGGAATAGGAAGCCCAGTCTTTCTCTGTGTCATGGCTGGTGGCTTAGAATTGTTGACCTTGAAGATCGTAGCCCAAGGTAACCACTACCCCACAAGGGCTCCCTGAGGTGCCCAAGAACATCCCAAGTGAAATTAGATGAAGGTGTCAGAAACACTGCTAGTGTGTGGCTTCACATTCTTCATATATGCTTCTAGTGAATAAGTAAAAGTAGCCAACGCTTTGGGAATACGTAATGCTTTTGGATCCATATCTATCATTTACTTAAGCAGTGGGAGAATCCTGGGTTAAAATGTTACGCTCAGCGAAATATAGTTTTGTAAATCCTGCAAAGTCTGATTGCCCATTAATTGAAGCTTAGCTTCATATTTGCTCTATCATTTTGTGGGAGGATGTGAGCAGTGAGGTATTTATTCTGGGAGAATAAGACATGACAAGAGGTTAAGCTATGAGTACAAACCTCCCGAATTCTTGGTAGTTAATCTAGAAAATAAACTTAGAACCATTTATGAATTCTTTGACTGTGAAATTAGATGGTGGCTTTCTGCCATGTTTGAGCTTGCCTTATAAGGCACTTGACAATGTGTTGAAAAGAAGTTTGCTGAGTTATTTGTGTTCTTGCCTCCTGCACACGCACGCACAACCAGCAAGCATGTTCTTGAGGGGTAGAGATAGAGTTGGCACTTAAGTATCCATTACATGGATGTGAATTTGTAGCATTGTCTTTAAGAAATCTGTATTTTGACCTCCAAGCAATCAAGTCGAAAGCAAAGTCCTCAGAAACTATGATTAGGTAAATTGATTGTTAATTGAAATTATTTTCATCAGGCTATATCCTTAAAATCATTTATCAAATGAAATATCCACTTTTTTCCCTGTACTTTAAAACAGACTTTTTGAAAGTATGCCATGAAGTACAACCTCGTTCCTCCTGCAGGTTAAAGAGCATTGGTCTTTAATCTTCAAAGGCCTCATTGAAACAGTCCTAGCGTCCGTCATAATGAGTCTTGTGAGCAGAGGCCACAAAAATGTATGGAATGTTAATACTGAAATCCACAGAGGAGCACTGCAATCTTTAATGTAATAAAATACGACCAAAAAGTCTTGTGAGTGGAAGAATATTGCTGTCTCATGTTGAAATGGATCGTTTAAAAATTTGGAACAAAGTGCTGAACAGGGAAGTCCACCATCAAAATGGCAGTGGTGAAGGGGAAAAGCAACTCTCATGAAAAATGTAAACAGTCCCTCCCACACGGCTGTGTCTACTGAAATCTGCTCATTTCACCACTCTGATTTACCGAGTTTGCTTCATATTTACCAAAGGCCAAACCACGTGGAAGTTTGTATCTTGTGGTAGACATTTTCATGGACTCCAAGAATAATTCAAGGTCTCGCTCTCCCTCCCTCTAAAAAGAATTAAGAAAAAGCTAAAGCAAGACTAATTAGTGGCCATGACCAGGAACCGAAGATCATCTGAGTGCTATAAAAATGAAACAAGACATCAATAGACTCTTTTTATAAAGTGTAGCTAGAAGATCAAAAGGTAGCACTGAATCTTCTGTTACACATGGAAAACTTATTCATGTCTGAAAGTGTATGCAGTAGGTCCTCGGCTTCAGGATTTCTGGGATTTTCAATTCTATTAAAACAATAAAAAGCCAGCACATCATCAGGCAGTTGTGGTGTCTCAGCCCCTTAACACCAGTTTTGCAGTGACATCATGCCATTGGTCTGAGCAACAGCTCCACGAAATGCTTATTTTTTACTTTTGAGGGGTGGGCCGGCAAGGCTTGTTTTTATGGAGTGACTGCTCAGTAGACTTGCCGAGACCATGACTTACAGAGAAGAGGGGGGCGTTTATTTCTGGGCCTCTTTTTCCTTAGACAGAGTGCTGATGATCTCTATTTTCTTGGCCGGTGCCTCCTCCTTCCCTCCTCCCCCAGGTCACCTCCCCGTCCTCCCCCAGGTCACCTTCTTGGGCGCTGGGGAGCCTCTAGCATCGGCAGTGCCCTTTCGCTCACCTGTGCCCACCTGCCTGCCCTTCCGTGGGGCGCAGGTGCTTTCCCCGCATCGGCCCGGGCAAGAAGGGACGGTCACAGGCTTGCGGAAGATAAGGCCATCTTGGATCAGTGTCCGGATGTGCCGAGGGGAGGTGGCATCAGCCATTTCATGGGTCTCCTTGGGGCCCACCGCACTGTCTTCTTGCCCCAGCGGAGGAGGCCGGAGGCGACCTGTTCTGTGGCCACAGCGTCCGAGGGCCCTAACTCTTCCCTGTGTTTGCTGTGAAGATGGGGAGACCCAAAGGCTCTCTTAAAAGGAGAATAAAGGAAGTATTCTCAGGTTTCAACAACATCCACTCATTGTGGAAATCGTTACGAAAGCTCCCTGAAAAGAGCCGGCTTCTACAGAGCAGCCAGCAGGTTCCCACGGCCTGGGCTAGGCAGTCTGCACCCGTGGCGATGGCGTTTCCTCGGTCCGTCGCCTGCTGGACCGCTCGCAGCCAGACCCGACCAGCGCACGGCTTTTAGAAGAAAACTAACCTCATCCCTGCTGGCTTCTTTCTCTTGCCACTTAACAAACAGTGAGCATGCACTATGAACTACATACTCTTTCCTTTCCTCTTTCCAATTTTTTCATTAAAGAAAAATTGGGGGAAGCGTTTTATGGACTTTTCAAAGCTATCAAAAATAGAATACCAGACTCTTATTTTTTTTTTAAGGGTACAGATTGCAGCCATAAGACCACACTTCTCCAAGCTGGAGAATTAACTAGCCTCAATTCCTGGCAAGAAAGATGGTTTTCTATAAATTCCAATCACATCATATGGTTTGGTGCAAAATGAACTATCTATACGCATGAAACTAATTGCTTAATAGCCCTAGTAACATATGCTTCCTGGGAAAAAATGTACACACACACATATACAACAAATGTATTCGTTGAGTCCTTCGCTTCAACGTCTCTGGAGCCTTAGCAGAAGGCTGTAAGCAAACCAAGAAGCTTGCATCCAAAATTATTCATTTATTCTCCCCTCTCAGTGAGTGCAAGGCGGTGCTATTTGTCTCAGAATGCTACTTGGCTACTCTTTTACTTCCTCAGGTGAAAAAAATATGAAATATGTTGTTCTTCCTAAAGAACAATGGTAGGTTTTTAAAATGTTGAAAACAGGAGCATCATGGGATCAGAAGTCTTCATTAAAAAAAATCAACTTGGGAGGAGTTGCCTGCTCAAAATGAATTTTAGATATTGAATATAGTACGTAGTTCCTTACTATAACTACAGAAAAGAAAGTGGTTGTAAAAAATACAAATGCATTCTTTTAAACAATAATGTTCCCAATACCTTTAAGTAAAGAAATCTAAAAAATAATTTCTTAATTTTCTTGTGCGTTGATAAAGTATCAATTAATGTTCTCATTTGAAAAGTCCCACGTAGAAAGCTCAATAAGAAATCAAGATTAAACATCTGTTTTAGGGTAACCGTTTTCTTCCCAGCCGCACAAGGGAAATGTCGTGCAACTTGTGTCCTGGAGACAAGAACTGTGTCTCGATCAATTCTAGATCCTAAATATCTGCTTGAGAATTAATAAGAACTTAATAAATAGTCTTGTGTTTAGATAAAGAAGTGAATGGCATGATCAAAGACTGTTATAGGCAGAAGGCATATAAGAGATAATTCTTGTGAAACTAAAACCCTAATGGTTTAACCTGCTATTCATTTTATCTTCTGGCTGAGAGAAAAGCAGTAAGAACTAGAAGTCAAATGTCTTGACTCCTAGACCAGTACTTTCTCATGTCACTCTGCTATCTTATTCTCTATATCAAGCACGACACACGAGCAAGCTGTTATCGGGAGAGTCCGTGTGTCATGTAAAAAGAATGAGGTCATTCACTTGGGGGAATAAGGACCTCTCCAAGAAGAACAGGAAATGCTTCCTGGAGAAAGCAAGGTGAGAGTAGTCTGTAGTGGAAGAAAGAGAACAAATGGCCCTCTGAAAACGAGGGTACCTGGGCTTGGTGGCAAAGACCTCCTTGGTGGCAAAAACCTTGCAGTTTAGGTTCCGGGGAGTTGTTTTCATGGAAAATGGTTCCCCGAGAATTGACCGTTGAACTTTTCCAGGAAAAGGTGTGAAAAGAATTGTTCCTCTTCTCCCCTGGAGGAAGTTGGTGTAGCCACGCCAAAAGAAATACACTGAATCCCGAGAAAATCAAAGAAGAAATAGACATTATGAAACTTCTAAAATGTCAAGGGCCAGGCGGCTTCCCTTGGAAAGTCTGCCAATTAGAGAAGAGTAGAAGAATGGATAAAGAAAAGTTTGTACATGTACGTAATGGAAGACTAAACGATGATAATCGATCGAGAACCTCATGGCATGGGCAGACCTCGAGTGAACTTGGCCATTCACAAAAGGAATAATATTATCTGAGACCACCGATAGAAGGGAAGACAAACAGCACAAGGACTTCCACACCAAAGGGAACAGACTTTGAGGATTGCCCAGATAGGACGGTGAGGGGGAAAAGATGAAGAGATCGACGAGACTGGTAATTATTGGTGATGGGTGTTAACTTTGGTAAAATGGACGATAGTCGTCCACAAGAGTGTGAAGAGAAATAGAAGATCAGAATAAAGGATCAGATGAAGGGTAAGCTACCAGGGGCTTGATTAATAGTGTAAATGGTTGAATACAAAGCTGATGATCTGGAATGGAAAACCCCACCTAACTTCCATATATATATAAAAGTACAATGATGTTATCATGAATCAGTATGGATTTAATAGCAAGGCTGATGTATTTTTTAATGGTAATGGAAGACCAAGAATGGACATTTTATATCAGAACGTCCATGTTTACCAGATAGAAGTCTTTCTCCTTTTAAATAATTCTTACAACAAGCAACGTTTCTTTGTTTTCCAAAGTAATAGCTGGATTTATTGGGTCATTCAAAATATGTTTCCATGCCCAAATGTGCCCACCATAAATACATTTCCACTTAGGGTAGAAACCAACAATGGTATTAGAAAATATTACTTCAACTTGTTCCATAGATTCAATTTATCAGATACTTCTGAGACAATGTGATCTGGCCCTGAGCAATTACTAGATATGTTTTAGCTCTAAAACAGTTTCTGAATATCGTCTAAACTTGGTGAATTTTATTGACATTTGCCTTCTTTTATAAAGGATCTTTCTGTATAGATGGCATGATGCCATTCAATATAGCAATATGCCATTCAATATAGGGTTTTCAGCAGCTGATCACTCAGTGTTAGGCCAGTTCTCACTTATGGCTGATCCAGTTTAGCAAAGATGATTACTGTTTAAGCAATAAGTAAGGGAAAATCACAAACTATCAGCACAAAGAAATAATGTATTCCCTCTTGGCTTTAGCAAAGTCTATGTCCTGATAGGGAAAGTGGTGCTAATATACCTGAGCACTTTACCCAGAAAGATGGAAAATCACTTATGGTGCTCAAATAAAACACTGCTTCAGGGAACAAAAGTAGTCTGGAAAAATCTGTTGTGGGTATAAAGCTCTGCTGAGGAATTCTTTCCCCTGTCTGTGGGCCAATAAAAGACTAGTTCCAGTCCCCTCCCCTTCCCAGTATAACAATAGAAAGAAAATGCTAAGGGATTTAAAAAATATATTCAAATCTTTGATTTTCTGTTTCAAATGTTTAATTATTTGATTCAGATGCCTTTTTATTTTCTAAAACTCATTTGAACAATTTGAGTTCTTTAATGCCAAGGATTTCATTAGATTCACAAATTGAACAATAGAACATCATTAAACAAGGCGGGGTAATCTTTTTCAATCCCACTGTGGAGTAATGTATTAAAAAATAGCAAATTATTTCTAAGCACTTCTAGGGTGCCACTATTCTCCATTTGACCCATGTTAAATATTCTCATTACAATTACTTCAAATGAATACAAAAATCTCAATTTAATCCCAACCCTAGGGAAATGAAACATATCAGTTTTGAGATGAAAGGCCCAATGCTACTTAGTTATTTGAATGCACTGCATGTTCTTAACATGGATCATAAATGACCTGTGGTTTAGTAACTAAAATCATCACACATTCCAACAATATCTAGCTACCAAATAAATGTCACAAACCTGATAATGCAGAGGGAATAAACAGAAATATGAATATTTTAACTATTGAATTTATGATGGAATCCCACATGGTTCATGTAGACATTTTTCAAAACTCTTAGCTTTCCCCATGTAACCTGATTATATTAATTAATCAGTAGGAGATCATTGACAATGAAATCTAGGGCTTAGCTTTTTGATAGTTCAGCAGTACAATTTTATGTTAATGTCAGCCATCATTCTGTACCTTTAAAATCCTATTTTGCATTAATTGTCAGATTCTTACATAGTCTTTTGGAGGCAATCTTACTTTATGCTTTTTTTTCCCTTTTTCTTTTAAAGGAGGTCTGATTTCAATGAACATTTCCTTGACAAGGTATAACAACATTGTACATCTAAATTTTTATTTATTTTCCCTTTCATTGTTGGCAATCCCCTAAGCTTGAAAACATAGTTTCTTCTCTCTGATTTTACATTTGGCAAACATCAATCTTTCCTGTACTTAAATGCACCATCGTTGACAGGTTGCTTTTGTTCAAGAACTTCAGCTTATATGCTGCCTTAGAATGCCAATATCTCTTTCTTGATTCACCAGAAGGGATCAACTGCCATCCTCTGACCTTCAAAAACTAGCTATGTGGCTTGAAAAAGAACATCTTTGTTTTGTTTTTTTTCCTCCTGACACATTTGATGGGCTCAAAGTCCACATGACATAGGACTAAATTTAAATATTTATATTAAGCCCCTGTACATTATATTTCTATTTAAGATCATCCTGTTTTTGAAGGTTACTTTGATAAATATTTCAGTGCTCTTGGAATACCGCAAAGAAAAGTTGCTTCCACATATCCCTTTCTTACCAGAGCACAATTTTAGGCCATTCAGATTACCTCGAAACTATTCAGGATGATTTCCTATTTTCAAAATACAAATTAAAACTCTAGATTTAATCATGAAACTGTAGGACTCACTTTTGTGGTTGCTGGCTGGGAAGGGCTTCCACTTAAAACTCTAGGTAAGTTTCATGAGAAAAACCTATAGTAATATCAAAGGAAAAAATAAGCGCTTAATCCCTGTAACGTAATCAAACAGCTCCATTTTAGAGATGGATTATTTCCCCTTGTCTACTAATAGAAGGACAGACAAATTTTATCCATAGACACAAAATCTAAAATAAAAAGAGAGAAATATGCCTTCTTCAAATGACAATCATCGTCACATAGCAGTGGTATCGAAGAGGGAGTTTTTCTGTTTGGTGATCCAACATGGTAGTTGATAGGTATGTCTGGCCCCTCAATGTGTGAGATTATCAAGTCCAGAAGAGAGTAGGGAGACCCAGAAATACAGAAAATGAAGATATTAAGATTGAGGAAGGTTAAATGTTGCAAAAGAGGTACAAAGTTCAAAGTGAAACCTATGCCCCCATTTTATTGACAAGCTCTTGTAGATGTGATTCCGTAAGTAAAGGAAAGGAAAGGCTTGGGTGACAACAAAATAGGTAGGCCTTTTAGATCACTCAGATTTTGGCTTTCTCTTTGATTTTTTTAAAGAAATGATAAAGGCATATGGAATGTTACGTAGTCCATATAATTTCAATTAGTCCCAGCTTTTACTAGCTTGTTATTGGCCCTGTATCAAAACAGTGATCTATGCCTTTTTAATTGCGCTTCAGAATCCCCCCAGAGTCATGGCTGTATCTGGAGTTACTGGGATTTATTTGGACCACTCTATTTGCAAGGTTAGTAGGAATACATTTACAATCACAGCTGTGCATCACAAATTAGAGGATAAATGTGCCGTCTCCAAATAGTTCTGATGCACACTATACTTCTGAATGAATAAAGCTTGGTCAACTTACTCTTGCAACATAATTACTGCTTTTTTAAATAAAAATCTTTTAAAAGTACAATCTTACCAAAATCTAGTATAAGGTACTATTGATTAGTGGGAATCACCTGGCCATTTTGACAGTGTATGACTCAATTACTATCTCCAATTGTCCTTGTAAGGGTCCACTACCTTACCTTGTGTATCCCTCGCACCATCTGCAAGCACAGAGCTCTTGTTTGGTGCAAAACAGAATGGGGCTATCAGGACACTTGATGGAGTCTATTTAAAGGTGAAAACCTCTTGTTACCTCACAGTAACAAATTCACAACTTGAAACAAACAAACAAACAAACAAACAAACAAACATAACCACATTGTGGAACAATGTGCTCCTATTTTTAGTTTGGGAAACGTTGTTACCTTTCAATTACTACATTACTTCTTTTTAAGTAAAATAGCAAACAACATGCAGGTTCTGTCAGAGCTGTCCGGGCAGTGCTTAAGACCAAAGAACAAGAACTCGCTGCTGCCTAGGACCCGGTAAGTTTCTCAGGCTACATACTCTTGATGGGAACACAAAGTCTAGTCTTTCTCCCATAGTGACTGGTGGGTTTGAATCACTGACCTTTTGGTTTCTATGCCACCTGGGCTTCTAAGGACTTCAGTAGTGAAGGTCACTAGTATGTTAGCAATTAAAAAAAGCAGTAGAGCTTTTGGAATGATTCAGTCTATCATTTTAAAATTTTGTAGTTGTAAAAGTCAGGCATGACTACGTGCTTCATTAAACAATTAGACGGTATGAAACTAAATGCTGTAAAAAGTGAAGCCCTCGGTCACACTGGATTTCATTTATTTTTGTCAATGGTAACTTAATTTTAGAACTAAGCCAAGCATTTGGTAGGACAGTACTTTCATGACTCCTCTTGAATGATTCCTTTTAAAACTGAAAAAGTAAAATATAATTAGACCCTTAAATTACATTATTATGTACTTTTGTATAGTGATGCATCAAAATAATCTTAGGAAATATCTTGAGGGTAGAATCTTCAAAAATGGGCAAATGTAAAGATTATCTGTTCTTTCACTACTTCTCATGAGATACAGGTGATATTGGTGGAGAACTGCTGGGATTCTGTCTTTCAACTTTCCTTGTTTGTTCCAAATATTGTTTTCAGCGTAAAGCCCTTAAGATCAAAGGGATTGCTTGGTCAGAAGTCAGATAAATGAACACAAAGTCTTAGAAATAGAAATACCCCCCCAAAAGAAATAGAAACACCCATTATGTAAAAAACAACAACAGTAAATTATTCATGAAAAAGCAACTAACGCGAAAACCTACACATGGATATGATTAAAGGGAGTCATAGTGACTGAATAAGTTACTTAATTTGCCAGTGATTGTCGAAACTAAAATATTAAAATTCAGAAGTCAAAGTCCCTGCGATACCATTATACAATAAATATTTGGAATCTTTCCATCTATCAATAATGCCATCTGTCCTCTCCAATACAAATTGACTACAACCCATATGGCTCCTTTCCCCATTGATTACGCTGATGAATGAGGTAGCAAAACCACTCATAAAACCATCACTTTCTATGACGCTGTCATTAAAAAAGATATGGAGAAAGGAAAAACACAAGATGATACTTAATTTGAAACTGTCAAGTTGATTTAGTCAGGTTTTAACAACCAACATTATGATTCTACAAAGTATCAGCAAGTTGAATAATATTGTGTCAGTCCTGTACTCTCCTGGTACCTTCAAAGAAAACGGAATAATGATAATAATAAAAATCTGGAAAGAGTATAATAGCATATTATATGTTTTGATGACTAATTATGCCAATAGATATACTCAGATATGTTTAGACATGAGGAATTATCACATTTTAATTCATATCATGTGAATATTGTGTTTTTGCATTCCATATAACCCCATGCACTTTTTTCATGTGTCCTATACCAATAACTTTTCCATGTTGTTTACATCAATTTCCGTCTATTTTTCTTCTGCCCAAGGAATGTAACGATAAGGTTCATCTTGGTACCTGCTGATTCAAAAATATGGTTCCTGGCAGCCGAGCCTTATCAGCATACCCCTAAAGTTTCTCAAATAGCCCCTCTCTGGGCAGAGCTCCTTCCCTGCTCCGCAAACTGCAGGGAGAAAGCACTTTTCATCCTGGAAACAGCCCTTGCCAACAGAGCTGGCTCCTGCCTGGGGGTGCACAAGTCTACACACACGGGTCAGAAAGGCCGCTTATGCAGGCAAGTCCAGTGCTACACAGCCATGTGCATCCTGCCCCCTCAGTCTGCTGGCTGGTGGCTGCACGCAAGGTCCTTTGTGTATCTGGCTTGCGTGGATGCTACGGAGTGGGTCTGAGGGATTCAGCCACACAAGGGCTGTGCTTCTCTCACTAGGACAAGATAGCTTCCGTAGTTTATTTTCCAATTACCAGGTCACTGCCAAACTCAACCCAGGAATTCTTGACCACAGCTTCTTGACCAAGGCTTATAACTCTATTATACAGATAGGATCAAAAGAAACATTTTAGGATGATCAAAGGTGAGTGACTCAGAGCTTCTAACTGGTTCAAAATAAGTAAATTGCCATGGCAAATAAGGGCCATTGTAAACAGGGCCCGGTATGCATTACATAGCAACCAAATCAGCTGCCCGTGGTATTTTGACCAGAGTAGGAAACAAACCGCTGGGACCCACTCCCAGATGGTGGCCCTACAGGAAAGGGTAGAACTGCCCAGCTGGTCACAGACCACACTGCTTTGACAAGGCGTAGCTCTCCTAAGTCCTGCCTGTATCCCAATCTCCTGACCAGGTTCCTAAAATTTTCAAAGAAAGGACTATGGCAGGACTCTTGGAGAACAATATTATTGACTGGCTCTGGAGAGAAGCGCACGAAGCAGTGAGTGAGTGAGTGACTGCCATCACTGAATAGGGTGAGCTGTGTGTTTGCAACTTGGATTAAAACACAGATTTGATTACCATGCAGCCTATATACCGCCATGGTCGATGATGGCGATTGTGATACCATTTGGAACCATTTGAAGCCCTGGTGTCAATGAGGCTGAGGCTGTCTTCCGAAAATATTAAGAGATGTGTGTGGTGTAGGCAAGGGGTGTTAAGCATGATTTTAACACAATTTCATCATTTTAGCTAATTGTGTGTGTTATTTTCATGGGATGCTATTTGGAAAAATATAGTAAATTAAAAACACTTTTACTTTAAAGAAAACAATTTAACTTCCGATAGCATGCCATTTTTTAAAGCAACACTAAAGTCATCCTTACAATATTGGCTATAAATTTCAAGTGAGCAAAATGATCTTTTCGCCCCCCCATCCAATTTTCTTCTGAAGTATGCACTCTTACAATATCAAAATTATATAGGTTAATAGTTACAAATTACTATAAACCCCAGACATGATATCCTGATATCATCAAGTTAATCCAGACTCCCAGTGACCCTCTAGGACAGAGTAGAACTGCCTCATTGGGTTTCCCAGGCTGTAAATCTTTATGGAACAGACTGCCACATCTTGTGCTGCAGAGTGACTGGTGGGTTCAAACTGCTGACCTTTTACTTAGCAGCTGAGTGCATTGACCACCACACACCGTAAACTAAATAAAACTAATAAACTCACTGCCATTGAGTCAATTCTGACTCATGGTGACCCTGTAGGACAGAGTAGAACTGCCCTTTGAGTTTCTGAGGCTGTAACTCTTTTTCAAAAACTAATTAATCAATTTATTTTAAATCATTTTATTAGGGGCACATACAACTCTTATCACAATCCATACATATATCCATTGTGTAAAGCACATTTGTACATTCATTGCCCTCACCATTCTCAACACATTTCCTCTCCACTTAAGCCCCTGGCACCAGCTCCTCATTGTCCCCACTCCCTCCTCCACCATGAGCCCTTGATAATTCACAAATTATTATTTTGTCATATCTTGCCCTGTCCGACGTCTCCCTTCACCCACTTTACTGTTGTCCATCCCCCAGGGAGGAGGTTATATGTAGATACTTGTAATCGGTTCCGGTTCCCCATTTCTACCCCACCCTTCCTCCACCCTCCCGGTATCGTCACTCTCACCATTGGTCCTGAAGGGATCATCCACCCTGGATTCCCTGTGTTTCCGGTTCCTATGTACCAGTGTACATCCTCTAGTCTAGACAGATTTGTAAGGTAGAATTGGGATCATGATAGTGGAGGGGGAGGAAGCATTTAGGAACTAGAGGAAATTTGTATGTTTCATGGTTGCTACAATGCACACTGACTGGCTCATCTCCTCCCCACCCCCCACCCCCACCCCGGACCCTTCAGTAAGGGGATGTCCAATTGCCTACTGATGGGCTTTGGGTCTCCACTCCACACTCCCCCTCATTCACAATGATATGATTTTTTGTTCTTTGATGCCTGATACCTGATCCCTTCGACACCTCGTGATCACACAGGCTAGTGTGCTTCTTCCACGTGGGCTTTGTTGCTTCTGAGTTAGATGGCCACTTGATTGAGACGGTAACTCTTGATGGGAGTAGAAAGCCTCATCTTTCTCCCATAGAGCAGCTGGTGGTTTTGAACTGCTGACCTTGTGGTTAGCACCTCAATAAGTAAACCACTATGCTCCAAATTACTATAAATGGTACCTCAACTTGCATTAACTAGGCAGGAAACTAATACAAGTAACTGGATTTTTCAAGTGTTGTAGTTGATGTGGTAATTTGCATTACATTTAGTTGTAAGGTGATTTTTGGTTGGGATGTCTAGAAACTGCTTTCATTTTGCAAAATCTGTAAACATGACCAGCATTTATATTGCTCACCAGCCTCTCTGAAAGACATTGTACAAATTGTTTCCTTGATGAGACTCTTTCCAAATTGGTACCCACATCTGTGGATAAGTGTGAAGAAATACATTAGGAACAAATGTCTGTTCTATTAAAACTTAAGTCTTGCTTAAATAATTTCACATTTGATATCATCTTATTTTTAGCTTTCATTGAATAGCAAATGAAGCCCGTGGGAAAAATCTGTGAAATAGCTAAAATTTAAATGTGCCAGGCACAGCAAAAATAAATTAAAACAAGTACAAATCTAGGAAGTCCTTTCCCCAGGAGTTAAAGAAAGCCCTTTCAGAAGAATTCTAGAGAGCCAGGGAAGAGGAAAAAGCACTCCAAGAGGCAAAGTTTGGTCCCCACTGGTTTCAGAAAAACCAAAACCCAAACAAAAAACCAAAACCCCCCAAACA
Organism: Echinops telfairi; assembly: GCF_000313985.2. Classification (NCBI taxonomy): domain Eukaryota; kingdom Metazoa; phylum Chordata; class Mammalia; order Afrosoricida; family Tenrecidae; genus Echinops; species Echinops telfairi. Next base: position 91,587,772 of record NW_022103915.1, read on the forward strand.
CTGCAGTAGGAGGCGGGTAAGGGTGACTGCTTGGAAAGCACCTTGTTGGCAAATGTGGTGAGGAGAGAGCTCATTCGTAGAAAACAAGGAGGTTTGCCAAATAAGAGCTAGGCAGTCAGACTTCTGTTTTTCTATTTGGTCAGAAGAGGCATTAATACGACCTTGAAGAACTTGGAAAGAAATATTAATTTTGAGCCCATAGTTATTATCTGCTACTGTGCTAATACTACATGACTTTGATTCCATCTTTGCTATCTACTTCTTGTTCTTTTCCTCTCCTCCATCTCCCCCTCCTCTTCTTTCTTTTCCTCTTCCTAGTCTTCTCCTTCGTTGGGTCCAAAATCTGCAGGCGATTATTTGGGTCTGCTTTTCTCTTCCATATCTACTATTGACTTACTATTCTAAGTGTATTCCCTAGGAGACTTGATTTTGATTAAATTAAATTTATCTAAAAAAAACAGTAACTGGGAGAGATCTTTATACATATTTTCCATTCAGAAACATGAAATGTTTTCTTCACCCTGCTATAAAGATTTATAGTTTTCTTCAGAGAGATCCAAAGTGTCCTAAAATTTCTTACAGTTTTGAATGCTCTTATGCATGAGTTCCCCCTCTCCCCCTGCCCAGCCCCCACCCCTCGGGAACATTCCTAATTGGTGACTGCTGATATTTAGAAGG
>NW_022103915.1:91588549-91596610 GCF_000313985.2 Echinops telfairi
AGTGGTTAATACGATCATTTGTAAATAATAATTGCAGCATCAATGTAGCTTTGATGTTAACTGAGATGACTGTGAATCCTTCCCAGAATAAATTCCTATCATCAACTTAACATATTTTTATTATTTTAAAATCGATTACTTTCTGATATTATAATCAATAATGTGAGTTATTATATGACCAAAATTCAAACTATTTCAGTTTTTATCTGTGGAGCCCCTAAGAATTATAACCCTAAGCCAGATCTCAAGCGAAAAACCAGAATCTCTGTTAAATATTTTAGAAGACTGGAAAGAGGAGGCCCTTCTAAAAGGTCCTTGGAGAAATAAGATAACACTTAGCCCAAGTGACCAAAAGATGAGACGATAACTCCCCATTCCCAGAAAGCACAGTGTGACATATGGGCAGAAATATTTCTAAACAGAGTCCTTTTCAACATTTTCTAAGAGCTCTAAGATTGCTCTTAAAGAATCCTTAACTTATTGCTTAGGGGAATTAAGATAAAGTTAGTGATGACTATAACTTTCTATTAAGCAATTTTCTTTCTCAATTGTGCACAGCCACTTATGAGGCAGAACATAACAGCTCAATCAAACCTTATTATGCCAGCTTTAGTTCAACCCCCTATGAAATGTGCTGAGACAGGTTTGATACTGCCTGAAGAAAACCTTTCCATAAATTGCTCTTTGGCGCATGAGAAACAGAAAGGATAGTATAGGTACCTTTCTCTGAGTCCTTATGTTCTTTGGCCAACTAGCCCGAGCAGTGGCAATAAACTTGCTGCTGGATACGTAGCAGTGAGCCGCCCAGGGTGTGGGCTCCAGCTATTTCAGAGTGTGGGTTAAGGACACCTTGGCTTCTGAATGTAGCCTACCACCCACAGTCTTCATCGTGGAAGGTCCTCGTCCCATTTCCCCAGCCAGATACAGCACTTCTCCAACCTAAAACAGAAGAAGATTAAACCCCCAAATAAGAAAGCACATTTCTATCTTCAGTCAAGTCATTTCTCAAGTTCTTGTGCTACTGGGGAAATGGAGATGGCAATGCCTATATTGAGGGATTATTCTGAGGAATAGAAAGACATAAAACATCGGTTAAAAAACAACAACACATCAGTTAAGAGCAGACAATCAACAAATGAGGTGCATCATTATTATCTCTGAATGAAGATCCCTTTGAGCAACAATGATGTTTGGGATTACCCATGGATCAGAAATACAGATCTGAAACAGTGAACACTATGGTTTACTGGGTAAAACCAATCTGAGGACAGGTAGACACCCAAACTAGACCATAAAATAACGATCCGTGAGTATATGTAAATAGTATTTATGCATTATTCTAGGTTGTAATATATTGGACACAGGTCTAATGAGGGCATTATTGATTCTTGAAATATCCATTAAGCCTATGAAATGAGATTAGGATAAAGACTTTGCTTTGTGGCTATGTATCTACGTCCCCCCCAAAACAAACAAACAAACAAAAAACCTGGTAGTCCAGGGATATTAGGGAGTTCTGGGGTCCTGAGAAAAGAATTTCAGAAAGTGCCTGTGTGAAGTTGAAAGTGGATTTTCACCTTATTCATTTCAGAGACCAGTGATACGACATTTGGGGCTCCTACCAGTTGGTAGATCATGGTTTTTTTTCCTGCAAATCTTCCTATATAATTGGACAGGAGTTATGAGACCTTTTGACGAGCATCTGCTTCCCTTTCCTGTTGAGACACCCACTAGACCTTGCTCCAAAAGACCAAGGAGGACAATAAAGCGTCTACCCTTCCCTTCTAGTGTGCCAAAGGCTCCCTGAGTTTTCCTGCCACTATGAACCAGTGAACATTTGAACTGTTTAGGAAGTACAAACAAAAATACAGAATGCTGGTGAACTTAAAGAGCAAAATCCCAAACAAACAAACAAACAAACAAACCAGTCCTTCCCTATTCCTGCGATGCTCTTATTCTCTCATAGAGACTTTTCTGAACTTTATCACAACTAAAATTTCCTCAATATTAAAGCTCAGTGAAAAGCAATCTCCGTGCCTGGAAGACAAGGCAATCAACCCGGTGACAGTCCCATATGCAACTCCAAATCTGTCCTCGGAACTGTCGGTACAGCTCACCAAAGAGTCACACATGTAGCTATTGGAAGAATATCTTACACAATTTGGCACACAAGTTCTAAGATTAGCAGCTGAAGAGGGGGAGGAGGAGGAGCGGAACATAATAGATTAACTGACACCCATCGACTATCTTTCTAAATTGTTTGGGATTGTTAAAGATAGTGTTTTGATCAATCTATATATACACCCTCAGATGTGAAAGAGAAATGCAAAGCGTGTTGTGGTTGAAAGAACAAATGGTTTAAAAAAAAAACACAACCCACTATGAAATATATGTCATAGCACCAGGGAGTCCAGCCAGCTCCCAAGTGGCATGTTAACATGATGAAAAGCAAATCCAGGCGGCTGTGATTCCAAGAGGCATGGGTCTATTTTTAAAGAGACCTGTGTCTCCCCACCCGGTGTGCCAAGTACAGCTTTCTGGAGAAGCCCCGCCTGGAGAAAGGTAAGCTTCTAAGTGTCCCAGTGGTTACCTCCCCAATATTTGTCCACCTCTTCCCTTAGCAGGCCTCTGTTCTCCATACAGCATCCATGTTAATTACAAGATAAGCTGAAGGGCTGTTCAGCTAGTTCACTTCCCTGATTCTTGAACAGATTGTTTGAGACATAATATGAATACTAATTAATGATAAAATATCTGTGAGTGTTTTGAAATATGGACAAAGATATCACTTTTAGAAAGGCGCCCAGAGAGATCTTATGCAACAAGCCCCACTGGTCATATAGAGGGTCAGGCTACAGCTCGGAGAGATGAGAGCAAAATTGGCAGAGCTTTTGGCTCGAATTCAGTGGGAAATGTGGAAGACTTCTTCCCTCCTCTTTTGGAGAGGGGAGGTTGACTTTCTCTTTAACCCCTTTCCTCTGTTAAATTGGAAGTTTAAAATGAAAACTCTCCTCACAGATGAATGGAAAGAAAAGCATCAGAATTTTGTCAGGGGTCACCTTGAAGAGAGGAAAGAGCGAACATCAAATATGTGTGGTCCAGGACTGTGGCCTGATGCTCTGAGACGAAGGAAATAGAAGTGGGTGTGGTATGGCCCAATGGTGAGTGACTAGTGTGCTTTTTATGATGCAAGGGCCAAAGGAAAAGGTCATTCAAAAGAATACAATCTCCAATTCAATAGGAGCCCTTGAGTGGTGCGGGTGGTTTACGTGATCAGATGCTAATCAAAAGGTTGGTTATTATCGAGTAAAAGTGATTGAAAAATGTTAGTCAGCTAATCTAATAGAGAGACACAACAGAACGCTCTTCTGAGCATGCTAAAAGCAGTAAAATATACGATGTTTATTCCTTTAAGATCACATACCTGGTATGAAGTGTGATCATTCAAGTGTGAACATATCTGAGCAAGAGCTTAAGTTGGCATTAAGGAATGATTCACTGTATTTTATCTAAAATAAGTGTGCAAATCAGTATAAAATTTATACGTAAGGATGAGTGAAAGCGAGTTGAGGACAATCAGGGAGAGCGTCCTGAACACCTGAGGTGCCTGAGGGAGCTATGTTGCTAGGATGCTAACAAGAAAGTTGGTGATTTCAGCCACCAGCTGCCCCACCGTAGAAAAGATCTGTTGACCAGATTACCCTTTAGACAAGAATCCTATGGAGGCAGCTCTACTGTGTCATGGGGTTGTTGTGAATCAACCAGGACACTTACGAATATATACACATACACATACAACATGAAGAAATAAATAGCTAATTAGTCCACAGAGCAGTACAAAGGGCTCAGTTCAACTCACTTCCATGAGACTGTTAATATGCTAGCAGTCCTTCAACTCATGAGGGCAGCTGGGTGCAAGTCAAGGAAGCAGACAGCTGAGTCTTCTGTACAGCAATATAGGCAGTCCAGCCACAGGCAGCAAACAACAGGGCAGGTCACCAACAGTCAGGCAGATGACAGGGTCCGACAGTCCCCAGCTCAAGTGATGTATACACCGGCAGTGTGGCCAAGCAGGTCTTGAAGGAACCTCACACTATAGTGACACGGTCCATGGGTTGGGTGTCCCAAAGGTAGTATAGCTCGCAAGTTGAGGCAGTGAACTAGTTAAGACAGCCACACACTGGTCTGATCACCAGAGAGCAAGAGACAGAAAGACGAGGCTGGCCGAGCCATTTAACTCTTTGCCCTTCAATTAAATTGCAATCTTATTAATTTCACATGTGTTTATCGGCCAGGTTGGCACAATAAACCTACCGATCACAATTCTCAACATCTAGGATAGGGTCTAAGCCATCGGTTCTCAACCTGTGGGTCAAGCAACCCTTTTTGGGGGTCCAATGACCCTTTCACAGGGGTCACCCAATTCATAACAGTAGCAAAATGACAGTTATGAAGTAGCAACGATAATAATGTTATGGTTGGGGGGTCACCACAACATGAAGAACTGTATTAAAGGGTCGTGGCATTAGGAAGGTTGAGAACCACTGGTCTAAATGATAAGCACATAGCAAGCACTCACTAAACGCTTACTTAGGAGCAGAAGATGCACCACGTTAAGGGACTTTCAGTGTGGTGAGCTCCCCTCTTCTCTTGTCTGCCTATAGTCTCTGACAGAATCTCAGTGAGAGGCAAAAGCAATAAACGTTTGTGATTTATCTGTCTGTCTTGTGTATAAGTGAAAGAAATAAAACAGTGAAAGCTGTCTAATCCATATCCATATCATTTAATAAAATGATCATATTTTCCCCTAAATAATCTAATCAGAATGAGCCTCAGACCAGGTGGGAGAAGATGAGGACCGCGCCTCTCCTTTGACTGCGGGACTTTTCACCCATGGAGGTGGGAGATGAAGCTGAAGTGACCCACGGTTGACATCAGAGAACTTGTTTCAATAGATCTTTTCAGTTATGAATAAGCATCTTCACAACTCTGCCACCTCCTAGGCATCCAAAAGCTAGATAAGGAAGACAGAAGAAGAATGAATGCATTTGAGTTTTGTTGGGAAAGAATATTGAAAATACTGTGGCCTGCCAGAAGGACACACAAATCAGTCTTAGAAGAAATGCAACCAGAATGTTCCCTAGAAGTGAGGAAGGTAAGAATCATTATTAGATGAGGACATCGGGTTTGGTCAGGCAGCAGCTCAAAGCAAAAGGAGAGACCCCACCAGGCTATCGATGGACAACAAGAGCCACAAAATGGGCCTCAAACATACCAGAGAATGAAACTAGTGTAGGATCAGGCATTTTTCCTACTGTGACACAGAAGTCATCATGACTCTGAGCCAACCTGATGATAGTAACAATAAAGACAGTGTCTCAGGTGCAGTAAAAGTAGGAAAGGGTCCTAAAACTTGGTGCCAGAACCGGAAAACTCTGACTTGAGTTTTAAACTACCCTAGTAACGTTAGCATGGTGGTTCTCTCGAGAGGTGACTGTCTTCTCTGGCTTGCTGGACCACCAGGAATCACGAGGGACCAGGAACAGCTTGCTCCGCACACAGTAGCCTTGGTGCTGTATGGCCTCTTGACAGATCATCAACACCATGAGACCCCCGTGTGTAGTTATTACAGATTTCAGCGGCGTGTCACACTAGGGAGAAAGACCTAAGAAGTCAGAGTGTAATCTTTGTCACCGAGAGCCACTCGATCATTTGAGAGGCCAGCAAGAGGATAGCACAGACAGCCATTTGTTGGAGCAGATCACAGTAATGGGGGGCACTTATGTCTGTATTTGTTAGGATAACAAGGAGTTGGTGGAAAGGTTTGCTTGATGAGGTGCAAATTTGGGAAAGGCAGAATGTGTTTTAGGGGAAGATGAAAAGTCAATGACTTATTTAACTGAAATTAATGTAAAGGAAAGAGTTGGCCGACTCTTGGTTTCCACTCTGATCTGGAGGTACAGTTTTTCTGTACTAAGTGAGGTATTTTTGCCTTATAATCTAGCTCCTGGAATTGATCATAGCAAATGTGAGGGATAATGATGATACATTTAAGTCGAAGAGGATACATAGGAAAAGTAGAATACAATTAAATGCTAGCTAATGTAACTAGTTACATCAGCACCATACAAGTGATGTGCACTGCTTTATGATGATAAAACATTGTTGAGTGTATAGGTAGAAAATCAAGATGACCAGTTTATGAATAACCTTTGCATTTTCATTTCCTTGCTGCTTTACAGTAAATATCCAATCTTCCATGTCAGCAGTAATGTATTTCGAAAGCATACCAATGTCCTCATTAAGGTGAGACTCAAATGTGGCTTTAACCCTCAATGTTGAGCGTGGTGCCCCAGAGGCTTTTCAGCACCTGTGTCCCCCAACCTGTTCCGGCTTGCTGCAATTAGAACAAAGCCACCGTAGCAGGAGGAGAAATGTCTGTATTGCAGAGGGATCTAGTCATTGGCTCAGTCTGCTCCTTAAAAAGCCATTCAGAGTTTGAAGTGCAAGCTGCTTGCTGAACAAATACCCCAGCCACCATCAGCCACAGGCTTTCACCTGACCTCCAGCGCCGCACAAAGAGCTGTTTGCCATTTGTCCGGCGAGGACGCGACACCTGTTTCTAGGAGTGATTTAAGTCAATAAGTAATAAACAAAAGTCTTTGTTAGGAATGCATTCTGGGGTCTGAATGACTGCTGCCCTTTTGGAGGACAGAGTGCACAAAAGATTCTGTGACCTTCTGGCTTGGCAGACAAATACCTACCGGTATGTTCAGTCAATGGAAGTAAGCGGGGCTGACAATGGGCTAATTGGCTGCCTCTGGTCAGTTGAGTGTACCTTTGACCTTAATGAGAACCTGATCAATTAAAATTTAAGGCAATAAAGACCCATCGCTGATTAAGTTAGACACAAATCATCTTTTTCTAACAGGATTAGAGCTGCAAAGTGCAAACTTTTAATTTAATATATGATAATCCCCTTTCCTTAGGATCCTCTGATTTAGTTAGCTAATGCGATGAGATTGAACTATGAAATGTGAAATCTTTGATTCAACTACTCGTGTTTAGAAGCTTTCAACAAACACACTAATACCGAGTGAAAATGGGAACTGATAGTCAGAATTTGAATTCTAATCAACTGAACACAATGTGAGCACAGATTTGAAAATGAATTTCTTCTTCAAACCAAAAAGAAAAGTCTATATTAAAATTCTAGAGGAAATAAGTCAATGCAATGCAATTGATTTTCAATTTAGGTCTCTCTTTCGGCAACTGTTCCAATGGTAGTTAGCATGTCAAGGCCATACAGTTTCCTTGTTAATTAAAAGGTCAGATGTTCCTATTGGTTTTCAAGAATCTATGGAAATAGTCTGCAAAGGAAAAGTTCTTTATAAGGAAAATTGTCACTTTGGGGCAGAAAGTGGAGCTTTCTCTTTTGTAGCTTCGCCGATACAAATCATCATTCTTTAATGAGTCAGTAGACGAAGCAAACAGTCTCCGTGCTGAAATGCAGTCATAATTTGTAGGAGCTTTCTGATTACTTTTTGCTCACAATGTACATCTGACTTGGCAAAGGAGGAAGTTTATCGTGATAGGTTAAAAATTTATCACTTGGACACAATGACTGAGCGTTTACAATTCATCTCCTCTCTGAATCTCCTTCCTGTTTAAAGGTTTGCAACTGTTTTGGCTCAGCTGATGCATTTGAAAATATATCTTTAATATACAAGAGGAGATATGGTTTCTTTTAAAATGCTTTAAAAACAACAGCTGTGTATCTCCCATAACTGTTTATGAGATTTTTAATACAGATAAATATGTAAATGTCATACTATTTTTAACACACTGCTCTAACACACTGTAGTGACTGAAAACAGAACAAACAAATTCTACATATTTAAGATTTATAAGGAGAAGTCGGCACCACTCAAAACTGGAGTTATTGTCAGGTAGTGAGCCACATAAAAATATGATTTGGGCAACAGGTGTACATATGTGCTTGACTCAATGGATGTATGTATGGACTGTGATAAGAATTGTATGAGCCCTCAATAAAATATT
>NW_022103915.1:91598728-91601628 GCF_000313985.2 Echinops telfairi
TATAAAAAATTGCAGAGAATATGGAATTATCCCCATATATCTTTCACCCAGTCTTTTCCTGCTAACAACTTAAATGATAATGGTATCATTTGCAAAACTAAGATATGAACATCGAGACATTGCTAGTAACTGAATTGCAAATTTTGTTCAGATTTTATGAGACTTCCCAAGAATGTCCCCCTCTGTTCCAGGATTCAACACTGCACTCATTCATTCACTATGACTCTGACCTGCGACACAGTCTCTGCCTTTCCTTGTTTCCCAGGACCGTGGCCGTTTTGAAGTATGTTGGTTAGGTATTTTGTAGAACGTCACTCAATTTAGCTTTATCAGACATATTCTTAGAATAAGATTGGGCCTATGGGTCTTGGGGCAGCATACCACAGCTACAAAGTGTCCTTCTCAGCATATGGCCTTCCCATGCAATAATTATGACCCACCGCTGGTGACAATCACTGTGACCCTCTGATGGAAGTAGTGTTCAGCATGGTTCTTAATTAATAAAGAGAATATTCTCCCCTTTCCATATTCTGTTCCTTAGAAAGAAGCCACGAAATCCAGTTCAGATATGAGGGGGAGATGATTATTTATGCCAGTAGAGACTCATGTATATTTAATTTATTTTGAGATTTTGTTGCTAACCTTGTTCCACCTTTGGCCATCGGAAGATTTTTCAGGATGACTCCTCTGTTAGTTTGATGTAGCTTCATCTTCTTGACTCTGGAACAGTGCACTCCTTTAGAGTGCTACGAAACACTACAGTGTCATCTTGCATTTTCCCCTCTGCAGGCATGAAGCCAGGACACCAGGAGACTTTCACTAATTTGGAGCGGTGATGGAGGAAGGTATTGGAAGTTATCTGCTTAGAGATTCCAAGATTACCTTGAAGATGCAAATTTCAGCTCCAGATTTGAAGGAAAATCTGTGTGTTTGCATTATGAGGGAGATAAACTTTGTTTTTCTTTTCCACCCAGAGAGGTGGGCCAGACAGATGCGCTCCTGGTTGTATTCTCTTGGTGGTGAGCAAATATTCTTAGTCCATCCTGGAGAGATTGAAGCCCATCAAGAATCCTTTCACAGAGACTTTAATACAGGACTCAACTTGTCTGATCCCCTTCATGCAGCTCCACGCCCCGTTGCTGTTGTCCTTAAATAATCACACACAAATCTTTTGGTTACTGTGATTAATCATTTATTTCCAGAGTTTCGGCCTTGGTTTACCAATTTCCTCTTTATTTATTTACCTAAAGGTTTCTTTTGCTTTGGTTTGCACTTTAAAAATCCAACATGTCTACACGTATGTTTTGGGATAGTCTTCAAACTACTGAATGCTGCTAGAAATACAAAGTGCCTGGTTAAGTGTGGATTTCAGATAAACAAGGACTAATCATTTACTGTAAGAATATTCCAGATATTGCACGGGTATATTTAGACTAAAAGTTTATCCATTATTTATCTGAAATTAATATCTAACTGATTGTCCTGTGTTCTTATCTGGTAAATTTTGCAACCCTAGAATCTAATGCATCACATTGTTGGGGATGGAAATCTGAATTACATTTTAAATAAGATTTTGAGAACTCATGGAAGGGTGATATATATGCTGAGTCCTTAGGCATCTAAGATCTTTTTTTCCTTCCAGTGTGTCAGATTGGTTGACATCTGTGATTTTCACCTGAAAAATCTATAATATTCCATTGTGTTCACATCTGTAATGTGCAAAAAATTGACCCTATAAATTTCACCTTCACCTACATTATCTTCTTTTCCCCAAATGCTTTATTTATCCGTAAGTCTGAATAACTTAAAGATATGTCTTCATAGTTCATTCTTCATAAATACATTCCTGAAACAAGCAACATTTTTGATCTATGGATCTCGGTCTATTCTGGTACCTGGAGAGTTTTCTTTGCTTCTCTGTGGACTTCATTCACTCTGTTTTCATCTTTCAGCAGACAATGACCATGTGTTCGACATCCATTGCTCCTCACCTCTGGTTTGCTCTTTTTGTGTTCTTGGCTCCTTCTGACCTCTTTCTATTGTGTCAATCCTCTATCCCAATCCTCTCCTCCCACACTGCCTGCTTTTTCTACACTGCTGAGTCTGCCTCATCTAATACATTACATTCCCGCCCCCACCCCCCTGGGCTTATTTTCCTCTCAATTTATTTCTCTAATTCTCCAGCTTACTTTTCATCTTATTCCTTGACACAGTCCATATTTGATCTGTTATTTTATAAAATCCAAGTGTTCTAATTTCACTGAGCATCCACAGCCGTTGCAAACATTTTATAGCATTTTTGAAGTGTATTTTAATCCAAAGCTGACTCCTGTTTGAATTTTGAATGTTCTCTTTCTTTGTTCCTTGTTTTCTTTTTGGAGTAAAATGTATTTGATCAGTCTAATTTCTCAAGGTTTGTTTATTCCAAGTCTTCCTGTGCTTTACAATACTTAGTTCTATTCTGCTTGATTTCTATTCTGAGTGCCTGGGAACTCAATGAGTTCTCAGGTGAGAACATACACAGTGGGGATATGCCAGTGTTGAGTATTAGTTATTTTATCTCATAGCTGTCAAAGACCGCGTCAAGAAATTCTGGTTTTGGACTCACTCACTCACTCACGCACTCACTCTCACTCACTCACTCACTCACTCACTCTCATTCACTCACTCACTCACTCACTCACTGACTCATTCACTCACTCACTCTCTAATTTACTCATTCTCAGTCTCTCACTCACTGACTCACTCTCACTCTCTAATTCACTCACTCTCATTCACTGACTCACTCTCTCACTCACTCACTCTCATTCACTCACTCTCTTACTCACTCACTCTCTCACTCACTCACTCACTCTCATTCACTCACTCTCTCACTCACTCACTCTCTCACTCACTCTCAT
>NW_022103915.1:91602697-91604615 GCF_000313985.2 Echinops telfairi
AGAGACTGTTTCCTTCTGGGTCCACATAGAAATGACTGAGCTTGGGAGTTCTTCCAGTCTCGGCTCCAGGTGATTCTTGAAACAGAAAGGACTGATGTTCCCAAATGGAATCATCAGCAGTCCTTTCTTCTAATTGCCACCCCTTCTATTGAACGATGCAATTAGAAAAATACTAATATTTTGTTCACGTCAAAAAAACTCATTCACATTTTGTCCCCTGAATATACTACTCTCAAGAAATGGAATTCTGAGTAGATTCCTGTCATCTTATTTCAATTTGGATTCAATGGTTCCGTATGTAGGTAGTGCATTTTGATCCTTTCCTATTTATCGCAACTATCACACATTTTAAACTTCATTTTATTTGTCTTTGATAAGTTCTAAAGAAAAAGAAAATGCCTGTGAACTCACCCTTATGTTGCCTGCCATCATTCCTATTATGGGCCCCTCATCCCCATGCAAGTCATTGTACTTTTTTGGATCACAACTTGTAAAATGGTGGTATAGACCAAATGGTTTCTGACTTCTCTTCCATATGCTTGAGGGAATGATAGCTAAATATAACGACAACAACTCTTGTACCTTGCCTTGTTCACATGGAATGATTGACTTCTATTCTTTACAGAATCTCTATTTGCAACTTCAAGTTTCCTTGTGTCAAAATTGGCCTTAGATATTGTGTAAAGACGGTTCATCTGCAGTAACAGGCGGAAGGCTGGTGTAGATAGAATATTAAAGACGGAGGGGGAGGGTATGGAAGATTTCATCTGATAGCTTCCGTTATCTCAGGGAATTAAGGTCGTCATCAGAGAGTCAAAAGGAAGAAAGAAGTGTTGGAGGTGTGGGATTTGAGGGAAACTGTGAACTTGTCATTAAGAAGTGCCAGAGAATAAAAAGATTAGAAAATGTATTGCTGGGGTAGTGCTAAGTGTCCATTTAGGGAACTGAGTGCTCACAAGTTCAGAAAGAGACCACTCAGTGTGGCTCCAGGTGTTCCTCAGCTGTGCTCAGCTGTCCAGGTATAAGTGAAAAGAAGACCATGAGATGAATTTAACTGGGGATGAGATGGTGTCTGGTGAGTGTAATGGAGGCGAGGCGATAGGGGCAAGACAGATGAAAGTCAATGCATAGAGTGTTTAAAATGACAGCAATCTCATCTAAGCCTGGGAAATGAAGAAATAGAGAAGAGAAGGCTAAGAAGTATGAAAAGACAAGCAGATTAAGAACTATAGCTCCTACTGGAATCAGAATAGCTCAGAGAGTGAACTGGAAAAGTAAGAGGTGGCAGTCAGAGGGTGAGATGCTGGAGATGGGATCACTGAGGGATTTCTGTTATGGTTTATCACAACAGTCAGTGTGTGGTCATGGGGGCTGTGGTCTAAGGCTCGAGGAAAGTAGAGCTACCTACCGTGGACGGACAAGGTCATGACCAAAAATTAGCAGAAAGCATGGGAGTCAGATATTCAAGGAATGAAGTGACAACACATAAATTGGTAAGTGATTAAATAAGAGCATCTGCAGCATTTTCCCACTATCAGATTTGCAAAGATTGGTAGGTTCGAATAATAACCAAGTATGAGAGAATTTTTAAAAAGTGTTCAGCGTCTTGTCTACTGCTGGTGGACCTGTGGGTATGTACAGCCATTATGGAAATCGATTTGGTGATATCTAAAACAGATGGAAATCGAGCTATCATACGACCCAGTAATCCCCCTACTAGGCATACACCCAGAAAAGGCAAGAAATGAACCATGGCCCACCAAGCAGGATGGTATTCCTGCTCAGAGCAGCCAATGAACAGAGAGGACCATAGGGCTGGCCCCACCACGAGATACCATGTCCCTCACTGAGCCATAGTGCTATGGGGGACAACACTGGAGACACAGTGCAGGAATTGTGCCCTATCTGACCCCACCAC
>NW_022103915.1:91606106-91608120 GCF_000313985.2 Echinops telfairi
TGCTTGACACAATGGATGGATGGATAAGAGCTGTACGGGCCCCCAATAAAATGACATATAAAAAAAGAAGCACACCTGTCTTGGCAGAAATTCAGCCAGAATGCTCATTAGAAACAAAGGTCTCAAGACGTCCTTTCATATATTTTGGGCATGTTCCCAGGGGAGCACATTCTCTGGAATAGAACACCCTGCTTGGTAAAACGGGGCTGGTGAAAAACAGGAAGATCCTCAGCGAGCTTCACTGGCACAGTGGCTGCAACCAGGAGCTTAAGCATGACAACAGTTGTGCAGATGGCACAGGATTGGGCAGGGCTCTGTTCTTGTGCGCGTAGGGCTGCTATGAGTAGGACTGACTTGATGGCAGCTAACAAGAATGACACACTGGCTGAGTGTGCGAGTATGGTAACATTTTCAAAGGGCATGCTGGCAAGATTTATCTTCCTTCTCTTACCATTTCACTGAATAAATACAGTATAGATAGTTTATCCTACATCGTAGATGCATAAGAATCAAAGACATTTGTGCAAGAATGCTCGACTGTGGAAATACAGCTTATGATAGCAGAGATTTTAAGTCACATTGCTGTTTATCAAAAGATAATTGATTAAATAAATTATGGTGCACTCATCAATGAAACATCCTACAGAGATGAAAAATAATGAAGGGAAACTGCATTTGAAGACATGGAACAATACCCTTTGAATTAGTATTGAGGGGGAGGGTGTTATAAAATAGTATTGGCAAAATAGATTTTTGTTGTTAAAGGAAATAAAAGTCCTAAGTATTATAAGCTTGTACTTATTCTAAAGTCAGAAAAAAGTAATGATATTCTAATACAAAATGTAAAGAAGTTAGTGTTCAGAACACATGACCTAGTTTTCTACAGGACTGGATAGAATGCTCCAGTGGCTTAATGAATCCTAGTATCTGCCTTGAGAGTTGGAGAATGAAGACAACAGGAATGCCAAGTTCATCTACAGCGCATGTCCATCCACTGGATAGGGCTGAACACTCTCAGAGCCAGACAGAGGCCTCGTGCAATGTCCATGGGCTCTTGGGCTTTGGCCTTGTGTCCTCTCTGTCCGCACCAACCTTTCTCCTCATCCCACAAAAAGCTGGATTTGTTCTTTTGTTCTTCTAATGTACTGAGTTCATACCAGTGTCCTGCATATGTGCTTGCTGTTTCTACTGTCCTAAATGCTCTTCTCGTAGATCTTAGCAAAGCAACCAAGTCTCCTTTTCAGAGAAACACTTCTTCATAGTATTTGTCACTCTGTGTTGTTGTTAGGAACCCTGGTGGCACCGTGACTACCTGTTGGGCTGCTCACCGAGAGGTTAGCAAGTTCAGAACCACCAGCCACTCCATGGCAGAAAAAGGAGGCTTTCTACTCCTATAAAGAGTTAGTTTTGGAAACCCACCGGGGCAGTTCTACCCTGTCTCATAAGGTCACTAGGATTTGGAATTGAGTCGATGGCAGAGAAATGGTTGTTGTTTGAATGGTTGTTAGGTGTTGTCTAGGCAGTTCCAACTCACAGCTACCCTCTTGTACCGCAGAATGCAACACCGCCTGGCCCTGCACCATCTCCACAACCGTTTCTGTTTGCCCCTTTGTTTTGGCCACTGCGTCACTCTGTTTCGTTAAGGATCTTCCCCTTTGTAACTGTCCCTCTACTCTATTGAGAATGATGGCCTTTTCCAGGACTGATAACATGTCCAAAGTATATAAGATGAATTCTAGTCATCCTTGCCTCTAAGGAGCATTCTGGCTATATTACTTCCAAGACAGATTTGTTTGTTCTTTTGGCAGCCTGGGGTACTTTCAATATTTTTTGCCAGCATCATAGTTTAAATGCATCAATTATTGGTCTGTCTTCTTGTTCAATGTCCAAATTTCAGGCGCATATGAGGCGATTAAAACTGCCATGGCCACTGGGGGGGTGCAGCGGAACAGCAGGGGAGGGGAGTAGCAAGACCCCCAGGGAATGATGAGGGTGGACATTGGAGACAGGGCAT
>NW_022103915.1:91610099-91629317 GCF_000313985.2 Echinops telfairi
AGTCATCAAATTTTAAAAGCCTTATTTAATGACACCTCTTTCCCACCAGAGTACGTATAGCATAAAGCTTCTCTGATTGGTGCGTAGGGGTAGGGCAACGATGGTGGTGATACACTCGGTTTCACATATTTTAGCCTAACTACTGGGATTTCCTTATCACTCTTTCCAGTCTAAACCAATGATGCCAATTCAGATTTGGTTCACCATTTGGCTCAAAACTACAGGGGAAAATTAGCTCAGAATACAGTTTACCCAAATATATAATAAGGACAAGAGAAACATAGTTATTCATTTTTTTTGAGCATGCACTTTCCTGTTTTTCCTTTCTAATATTACCTTGAATGTTCAAGTCATGATGCATGAGGTATGTTCGCTCCTCTCCTGACTTAAGCCAGATTCAGAGATGAGAATGTAACATAGGCTTAAGCCAAAGAGCATCATGTAATTCTATGTACTGATTGGAATAGAATTGGACCTATTTAAGTAATCTAGTATTTTCACTTGGAGATTAAAAATATGGATTCCTTCTCTTGGGAGTTTAAGGCTTAGAAGGTGTGATTGTGAGGACAGAGATTTGGGTTGCTGGAAGCTTGAGTTTACTGCATCCAGATGCAATACGCCCAGAGGAGGCAGAACTGAGAAATAGAACCTAGTGTTATTACATGGATACTGAACCAAGCTACATCTGAAGGCAGAGAGATCTGTTATATTTCTCTATTGTGTAACGTGGCAAAAATCATCTTAATTGGTACCAAGGAAAACAGATCTAAAGCCAAGTTCTGCTTCTATCTCTGGCATTGGAAGGAGACCCAGTAGCAGACAATGTCTGTTCTCTGGCCAGGTCTGCTTGGATCCTCCTCCACAAATTCTATGCACCCACATCCCTTTGGCGTGCTTTCAAAGCCATACCCTTTGGACGACTGGGCTCACTTCGTAGGCAATGAGTCTAGGATTGGAGAGTCCAGTTATTTGCTTAATTTGTGGACAACTCTACACAATAAAGTATACTCCAGTGCTTAGGAATTTGGGACCTTGGAATGTTTGCCTGAGATGGCACGGAGTCTGGTTTCCTTCTGTTCCCAGTCCTTCCCTTCTTTTATGAATCACTTGCATAGAAACCCCTGGCTGGTACGTGATTCCAGCATAGCGTACCCACATGTATGCACAAGGAGGGTCAATAAGTAGGCAGAAAGGGGCTCATAAATATGGGACAACTCTGAGAAGTTTCTCATTTGCTTGATATGTGTTGCCTCCTGAGAGAACAAACAGTCAGAGCTTTCCTGCCCGGGCATTTCACACTCTTCCAAACGAAAATTCAATTTTGAGTGTGTGTGTTCTCCAGAACATACAATGAAAAGAAACTTCCAATTAATAAAGACTACTTAGCCTGATCCAATAGTGATTTCCCCAACATGAGATTCCTATTATAACAAGGTCTCTGCTTACATTATTCTTTCCGACAATGTGAAAAATGTGGTAGATCTGTCATCTGTGTTGTGGAAAAATATACTACTATTACAAGATATTTAACTTGGAAATGTTTGATTGTGCCTTTAAATTTAGTGTAGAGTAATTTTTTAGTGAAAAAATGAGAGAAAACTGTGACTAATAGTATACTAAAATAACACCACTACATATGTTTAGTTTAATCTGTGATAAAGTGGAATTAGAGAATGGAGTGCTTCCTAATGTAATATTTATATAGAACTACACAGACTGCTGGCTTTAAATTGCATGTACTTAGTCTCACTACATATGTAAATATAAAATGTTATACATCAGACATATTAAGTCAGCATTACAATACTCAATGGGGGGCAATTATATCATTTTATCAAGGTGAATGATCAATAAAAAATTCATTGCCATTGAGTGATTCTGACTCATAGTGATCCTATAGGACAGGATAGGTTTCTACCTCTGTAGGTTTCTGAGACTGTAACTCTTTACGGGAGTAGAAAACCTCATTTTTCTCCTAAGCAGCTAGTAGTCTTGAACGGCTGACCTTTTGGTTAGCAGCCCAATGCATAACCACTATGCCATCAAGCCTCCTCCAAGGAGAACGTTTCAAAGTGGACTTTGGTGAGATTTTCCAAATAGGAATAATCTGGGACACTTAAAACAGCCACCATTTTTCTGTCCGTTTGTCATACTGTGGTGGCTTAATGTTACTGTGATGCTGAAGCTAGGGCACTGATATTTCAAATGAAACTGAGGTCACCCAAGGTGAATGGCTTCAGTAGGGTTTCCAGAATAGGAACACAGTATGAAGAAGTCATTTATGAACTTCTTAATTTCTTAGCAGGAGTGAACTGTGCCCCACCAAAACTGTCAGAAGATGACCCCCTCAGGTTGCAAGACGGAAGAGAAGCTGCCTCCCCAAAATAGAGTTGAGCGCAATGATGCTGATGGAGTAACGTTTTGGAGACCTCCATTTGTTGAGGGTTCATGACTCCAGATGAAAAGAAATAGCTGCATATACCCATTAACAATCTGAGCATGCAATGCACAGTAAAATTGCAAGTCATCAAACATGAAATGGAATGCATCAAGGTCCATATCCCGGGCATTAGGGAGCTGAAATGGACTGGGGACATTCATATGTGTAAGACAGAACTTTAGATCATAAAAGAATTTTATATCAAGAAGGCAGCCAAGCCCCATTCAACTCAAATCCATGGGTCAGATGCTACATGGTAGCCTCTGGCTCATTAAGCTACTGAAGATGAAGTGGGAAGGTGGGAGATCACAGGCTGGTGGGTGAAAAGTTGCATCGATCCACTGCCTGCAGAAACATGGCAGGTTGCCAACAGTTCCCAAGGTCTGTGGGCGGTATGGGTTGCCAGCCCCAGACATGACACAGGTCCTAATCAACCAGGAAGAAAAGGCCGAGACAGAGACTAGTTCTCCTCTGTGTTTATCACAAATAGGCCACATCCCAAAGAGATGTTAACAAGCTGTAACCTGATGGATAAATTGGACTCCACCCCTTCCTTCCCAGATTTAGCAAGTTGGCACAAAACCTAACCATCACATTGGCTGAAAGCAGATATTGACAATGCAACAGCATTTGACTGTGGAATATAACAAATTATGGATAACCTGGAGAAGAATGGGAATTCCAGAAGACTTCTTTGAGTTCCTGCCGAATCTGTACATGTACCGGCTTTTTGAGAGAACAAGGGAATACTGCATGGTTTCAGATCAGGAATAGAAGGCCTGAGGGTTATATCCTTTCACAGTGCTTCTTCAGTCTGTCTGCCGAGCAAATAATCTGAAACTGGACTATAGGAAGGCATTTATGACATCAGGGTTAGAGCAAGGCTTATTAACAAGCTGCAATATGCAGATGACACCGCTTTGCAGAAAACTGGGGAGATTGGCAGCGCTTGCTGGTGAAGACCGCAGACTTCAGCATGTATTGCAACTCAACATGAAGAAAGAGAAAATCCTCAGTGGGATGGACATGGATTGACACAGGGGGGACCGGTCCCTGGGGAGAAAAACCATGATTCTTTAGAGCAAACATAAATCAATAAAAACAGAACAAGATCAACAATCGTTTTTTCAAAAGCTGTGACAGTGAAGTCTGGTTAATATGATTTTTTTTCTAGTTAGAGAATTCAATTGTAAACTCAGTCGGATGACAGACACGACAGTATTGCAAGTGATAAGACCTCAACCACAATGATAGCATTTACTAGTTGCACGATCTTGTTTAAGTCACTAATCTCTCCTAACAATATGTAATATTGTTCTCCAACAATAGCTGTATCACAGAATTATTATAAAAATATATTAAATAGTGTATGTAAAAACTGTTTGGTATAAATAAAAAACCAAACTCACTGAAAAAACAAACAAACAGAAAACTCCTCATTTATATTGATTAACACAATGGCATCAACAATGGACTAAAATATATCTAGGAGAATGGAGTTGGTGCAGGGCAGAGAAAAGTGCAACATGGGAGCACTTTTCATGGTTTGAATTTGCAAGGGGCAGCAGCTTATTTAAGTGGCCCCTCTAGCTAAAATCTCTAATTCCCACCAAACCACATTTCCCTGGATGGATCTGGTAGGACGACAGAGGATACCGAGATGCTTCACTTGTGAGTCCTTGTGAAGGGGATTGCATTGAGTACCAACCTGCTCTGTACAAAATGAGCCCCTTGAGAAGCAGGAGGAGGGACCTCATTGCCAGCAAGAACCAGGACTGGAGTGTGTCAGATGGACCCAAGATCTCGGTGCAGTGAACCCCCTGAATCCAGATGACATCTCAATCATCAGAGGAGGGTTGGCAGGACCAGGAACCCAAGCATGGAACAGAGTGTAGGACTTCCCAACCCACAGAGCAAGTTCAGGTGAGTGCTTGTGTGCCGGAGGTTAGTTGGAGGAGTGGGGTGCCTTTGGGTACTTGATTGTGGAATTTGAGCTTGCGGATTTATGGAAGTGGAGCTGAGCACCTTCAGGCTGACGCTTGTTGGAGTGGGGTGTCTCTGGGCACTTCATTCATGGAGCTGGGCTTGTTGAGCCACCGAGCTTGAGCTGAAAGCCTTCTTGAGGTTTACAGTCAAGTGGGATACCCCTTTTTATTTATTTATTTATTTATTTATTTTTATTTATTTATTAGCAGATCTGAAAGTTTGAAACACATTCTGGTAGGTGTTTACCTTCCCTGAGCATTTCTCAGTGGCATGGTAACTTGTGAATGCCCTTAATAAACCCTTTAATCTTGTGTTTTGTCTGTGAGTTTCCCTGAAGACCCCCACAATGGATATTAGAACCTAGAGATAAGTTACAGACCGTTAATTAAGTCAGTACAGAATTGCTCTCCAAAAATATATATGGTATATTCCAACCCTTGTATATGTGGCTAAAACCCCACCTGGGAATGGAATGTTCCTGGTTATGTTAATGAGGCCAAATGTCAGTGCCGGATATGTCTTAAACGAACCCCTTCTGAGATAGATATAAAAGGAGAAGCCTGGTAGAACAGCAGGTAAGCGTTGGTCTGCTGACCACAAGGCTGGTAGTTCAACCCCACAGTGCTCCATGGGAGAATGACGGGACTGTGTGCTCCCTTAGAGACGGACAGTCTCAGAAACTTACCAGCGCTTCTCCTTTGTCCTGCAGGGCAGGCTCAGTCCGTGGTGCTCAACAGCAGTGGGTGGCTTTGGTCTGTGGCAGGCACAGGAGCGGACAAGGACAAATGGGGGTCGACTGACGTTACACGGAGACCAGCTTTTTGAAATCATCTTGATATCTTCTGTCAATCAATCTTCTTGGTGGTGTGTAGCAGAGAGAAATGATGTGGTGCACCCAAATGACATCATCTGGGGAGTTGTTGTCGGGAAGGGGACCTGAAAAGTAAAGAGTTAAGTGGTTCAGAAAGTATCCTGAAAGTAAAGCGTTAAGTGGTTCAGAATCCTGAAAGTGAAGAGTTAAGTGGTTCAGAAAGTTTCTGTTAGTTGTGTCCCAAGTCAGGACAGCCCAATGGGTGTAAAGCAGAACTTCTTTTTAGGGTTTCGAGTCTGCGACCTCAATGGGGTACATCCCCAGTACCCAGGCTTCAGAGACACCTCAGGAGGGGTTTGAACTGCCTTCCTTTTCAGTGAGTGTTGTCCCGTACTCCCGCGTTAATCCTGCGTACTACTCCAGAAGGTTTGAAGGGGGTGAAGAGAAAAGTCCCACTGGTGCCCCCGCACAAATGTTTTACTCGGCTCTGACGCTACTAGAAGGTATTCACACTTGTAATAAAATACCAAATAGAAAACTCTGTCATGTAAAAATCCATAAATTGTCAAATGCAAGGAAGGAATAAAGAACAGGGAGCCTTGGGGTTAGACCTGAGTTAAAATGAAGATGTATTCACTTCCAAGCTCTGTAAACATTCCTCCAAGCGAGTCTCGTTTTGATGATTGAAAGGAAAGTAGGGTGAAAATCTCTTCTGTAAAGAGTACTGTATTGTGAGGATGGTGTGAGCTACTATAGTGAAAGCCCCATATTGGCGCTCAGTAAATGAGAGCTATTGTGGTTATTGTTGATGGTGGTCATAGAAAACGCACAAATATTAGAAAATTAGTTATGGGCTGAATACTACTCTGACATAAAAAATGATACTAAGCAAACACGGATAGCTGGTAGGGATTTACTGATTGATCACATGACTGCAACTCTGGTTGACTTATGTGTCATCATCCAAATTCCAATCGGTAGCCGTCTATTGAGTGCCTCTTCTGCATATGACACTGATGAGGAACTCGGTAATTCAGAGAGCTTTTTTCAATTAGCCTATTCTGTTCACTATCACCAATGGTTGCAACAACAGAAAAGCCTGTTGCAAATAATAGTGGGAAACACAGCACAAGAGCTCAAGATTATAAATCTCTGTATTAAGAGTGTTAAGGAAATAAATTACTTTTCTTTCTTTTTTTTTTACAATTGAGAAAGAAAAATCATTGATCCTGCATCTACAAAAACGGCAGAGACAGAATTCAAACTCTATCTGTCTCATCTAAGAGCACAAACTCTTTTAGAAGCTGTAGTTTTCATACTATAAATCATAATTGATCCTTAGTTTGGAATTGATACCTGGAGATATTGTTTAGCTGCTCAGTTCACCTCTACAAATTCACTTGGACAGTAATGCTTCTGTAATCTCCTATGTTGAAAAATTATCATAGAAAACTCATCAAATGGTCATTGTTTAAAGTGAGCAGTAAACAATAAATGAAGGCTTTGCTGTTAGGATTGTGTGGCACGAATTCCTTTCTGTTTACATAATCCCCTTATGTGGCAGTAGGTGCCTTTCTTCACTAGAAGGCAACATTTTATTCAAACATTTCAATATTTTTCCTGCTTTAATGGGCTATGGATGTGGTATGCCAGTTTTAGGAGAATATACAACACTGAGAACTGAACCACAGGTTAGTCAATTCTCAGATCTGCAGCTCAGTAGTGAAATAATATTGGGTACTTTTTTTTTCTCTTATGGTACTTTATCAATTCAGAAATTTGGGAATTTATAATGTTGCCAACACAATGCTGTCCATTCTTTTCTATTCTTTTTTAATTCTAAAATTACACATTATAATTATTTATTAACAAATTTGATTTAACTTACTTGTTTGCAAGCTTCTTAACTCCCCTCTCCCCTCCCCCCGCCAAAAAAATCCCTACCCATTTCCATTGAGTCGATTCCAATTCATAGTGTGTGTTAGTCCGGGTGGACTAGAGAAACAACTTCATGGACATTCATATGTGTATAAGAAAGGGTTTTATATACAAGAGCAATTGAATGTTGAGAAAACATCCCAGCCTAGTTCAGATCAAGTCCATAAGTCTGGTATTAGTCTATATGTCTGATACCAATCTATAACCTCTTCGGATTCACAAAACACATGCAATGATGCTGAATGCAGGACAATCACAGGCCAGTGGGTGGGAATTCTGTGGATCCAGTGGCATTGTAAGCATCTCAGCACTGGCAGGCGTCTCCACGTGGCTTCTACCACTCCCAGGGCTCTGGCTTCATCAAGGTAGTTTGTGATTTCTAGTCAGAAATGTCTCGCAGGCAGGGAGCGAGTGTCCCGCCTCCAGCAAGCTACTTATCTCCTCAGCACCTCCAAATGAAGTCATCAAGCTGGGACCTGATTGACAGGTAAACTCCACCCCTTCACTCGTAAGTCTCAAATTGACAACAGCTTATGTAACTACCACATGGTGTCTGTCCCTAGATAAGGTTTCTGAGAACGCAAATGTTTAGAGGAGCAGACAGTCTCATCTTTCTCCCAGAGAGAGGACATTGGATTTGAACTGCTGGCTTTGCATTTAGGTATCCAACATCTAACTCACAGTGCCACCAAGACTCAGCTAATCTAGGACCTTGCCCATGAGCAATAATTATTGGATGAATACATCGTGAAATTGAGCTATTCCAGTGAATACTTGAATATTTAATTCTCATGAGAAAAATGAAATGTTGGATTATAATGGAATATTAATGATGAAAATATTGAACAATGAACCTTTTATACTTTTCATTTTTTTGTGGGTACACACTCACACACACACAAACTTCACTACAACCATGGCCATTGCTCCGATTCCAATGTAGCATGACCCTGTGGGGAGAGGAGGAGTAGAATTCCCACGCCCCCCACCCCCACCCCCATCCGGGTTGCCAAGGCTTCCTTCCCGAAGCAGAGGACATAGGCTATGTACAACTGCCATTTTTTAATGCTTAGTGTGGGATGCGCTAAACAATATTTAATGAATAGTTTCAAATCAATACAAAATGATTAATAACAAAGCAAACTTAAAAAAACCCAAACCATTGTTTTTTCGATAGCATCTTGTGACTCTTCTCCCTTCCTCCTCTCCAGAAACTGAGAGCTCTTTGAATGACCTAGTCATTCAAGTACATGGGTTTCTCTCCAGGGTTTCAATGTCAAGTCTTTTCTCCTTCTGAAAGCCGGAGGGAGCGTCTGCATGATTGATTGGTGAGGTATCCCCTGGACACACTGGTGCAAACACCAGGCAACCCCTGGTTGATGTGCTCACTCTTCTCCTACACACACAATGTAGTCACCCACGATGCATTTACGCAGCCCTTGTCACTGTCTTTCCATTTTGCAGCAGGTGAAAAGATGAAAAGTGAATGCTTTTAAAATGGTAAGAGTACCTATCTTAAGTAAAAGATCTGATTTCCTCTTGCATCTGGAAGAATGTTTCTGAAAGGGTTCGTTTTACTCAACTTGAAAGAAGGTAGCATACCATGGGCTGTGAAGATATAGATACTAGGGTGGAATTAGCTATTAACATCAGTGCGGTGCTGGGTATCTCAATACTCACTGTCCTCAAGTCCACTCTGTCTCGTGGTGACTCTACAGGGCAGAGGAGCGCTGCCCCAGTGGGTCTCCAAGACTAACGTTTACAGAAATAGAAAGCCCAGTCTTTCTCTCCGAAAGCAACGGGTGGTTTCAAACAGCTGACTTGGCAGTTAGTAGCCCAATTACCAGGGCGCCTCAAATGGGCACCAGGCGACCAAGATTCTACTGATGTTCTGTAACTTCTGAGAGCTTGAGTAAATCAATTAAACATCTTTTCTGTAAAATGCAAGGGTTAAATTAAATGACTTTGAAGGGTCTTTCCAGCTACCGTATGCCTTCTCAGGAAAAAATACAAACAATTTATACAAGAATCTACTGTGTCACTCAGGATTCGGTAAAGCCAGAAACAATTCTCCAACTTACAAATAGTTTAGGGCCAAGCATTAATTCTATGGCGATTGCTGGATCAATATTTAAACAGGCATAAAGAAGGTAAATTGGGTTGGAAGGAGAAATTTTACTTTTAAAAAGGTTAGCAACTGGCTTTATGATGGAGGGATATTCTCACGCAGTGGAAGGAGGCTTTTGTGTTCCTATAGAACATTTATTTCCATACGACTTACTGCTGCAAAGGACTGAGGAAGACCCGAACTGGCCAAACTCACTGCCACCCAGTCAATTCTGACTCCCAGTGACCCTCCAGGACAGTGTAGAGCTTCCCCTGAGGGTTTCTGAGGCTTGAACTCTTTAGGGGAGTAGAAAGCCTCATCTTTTTCTTAAGGAGTGGCTGGTGGTTTTGAACTGCTGTCCTTGGGTTAGGGTTAGCAATCTATCTTCTAAAGCATTTCCTGACCAGGGCTCCTAGGAAAGAAACAATGACAAGAAATCCTGACTATAAGACAGGGTAGAAATGCCCTCTGGATTTCCAAGACTAGCTTTTTATGGGAATAGAAAGCTTCGTCTTTCTCCTGTGGAGTGGCTGGTAGTTTTGACCTGCCAACCTTGCAGGTGGCAGCCAAACATGTAACCTCTACACCACCAGGGTCTCTTAGAGAGACTCCCTTAAATCAACTACATCAAACATTTTGAAATGTTTTAAGAGTCTCCCATAATAAAATTAGTATTGTATCATGTCTTAGAAATTACAAAAACAAAACACTTCAGAAATAGGACCCAGGGTTTTGTGAAGTCAACACTAAAGAAGATTCAGAGAGGGACGTTTCATGAGCAGCTAAAAGATATTTGGGGACATTCGTTTATTGCATTCATTTAATGTTTGTTGATTGCTTGATTGCCAGCAGTGTTTCCGGTGATCTATGGTTCATTTAATTCACCCCTATGTTCTCACTGTCGATGATGCATATCCATATGAGAATTTGGATACTCTGATAGCAGTTTCCCTGTGCCCCTTTTATTTCTCCACCAGTACCTCCCTTTGAATAGCATTTTCCTTCAAGGCTCCGCTTGCCTTTTACTGAGCAATGGGACTCGGGCCAGCCTGCAGTAGGCAAGCTCATCCTTAGAGAGCACATTTGCACTACCCCATGATACAAGCATTTAAATGATTTTATTTGTTCGCCTGTGTTGAACATTAAGGGGGTACATTTTCAGGCCAGGGATTTGGCTTTAAAACTCCAATTGATGTTAATGAGAACTGGTAATGAGACCCTTCTTCTTAATTAGGGGCACCATACCTGTGACTGTAGGAGGCATGGCTCCGACCTGGGGAGCTTAACGAGGTGATAACAAGGAGACAATGTTCAAGCTTGGATTTTGGCCTGGTCCAGGCTTTACTGTGCAAACATATTTTAGAAGATGATGCTTTAAAGTTAATTTAGGACCAGGCATTTACGGCTTGTTGTAGACCCTCCTTAAGAACAGTCTGTCTTTTCTAAGAAAACGCTCCTGCTCCAAAGAAAAAGCATGAAGCAGACAAAAGCCAAATCAAAGGAGTGGGAAAGGGATGGGAGTTTCTCCCCTCTTTCACGCATGGCAGTTTTCATGGTGAAACAGACGATCTCTTGCTGGTTTCATTACTTCAATTAAGAAATATCATAGTTTATATACCCCAGTCTACGCCGAATGGCAGCATCTTGCTTTTTGTTGTTGTTGTTTTTAAGGTAAAAATAAAATCAAGGTAAAATTGAGGATCTACATGTGATTCTGGGCATTGCAGAGATAATTGAAGGAAAAAAGAATATAAGATTCTGAGTGTTTTAGCATCTTTTCTTGAGCATGATATGATCCTCGCAGGATGTTAGAGAAAACAAGTTTTGATCTCCCTATTCCATGTGAGCTGTGTCTTACTGCAGTAGCACATGGTCTAATCCAGCAAGAATAAGATGGTTGCAGAACAATAAAAAGTTCACCCTACCTAGCAAAGGACATACAAGTTAGATTAGTGATTTTGTTTGAATGATGGGCTGTAATTTCCCAGGCCATCAGAGTGAAGCACAAATCCCGCCCTGCCGGCTTTCATGACTGGAACTCACTTTCTTGCCACCAAGCAACTTCTAGCAAGTCCAAAGATAAATTTGCATGTCTTAGCTCACAGAAAAATGAATGTCTGTAGCCTCGAGTAATTAATAAGACCGTCAGGACTGCAGTATATCTGCTACAGTTGGGAAGAGAAAAGGGAAAACTTCAACTAGTTTCAACTAGTTTCTCTCGTTGGTAACTACCCTTCATTGCCAAAGAGAAAATACCACGCAGACCATTTCGAAATCCCTGCTATGCCTCGTCTTCTCTCTCCGCACGCTCCTCACTTCTTCCAACCTGGTTCTCTATGCTAAAAGGAAGAGATTGTGTACCCAAGCAAGAAGTTGAAAAATTGCTGTAAGATCAAAGTTGCTGGCTTTTAAAATTATTATTGCTGCCTACACTCTGGTGCTTCTGCTATCCCCTCCATGGAGCTGAGTCTGAAGCCCTGATGGATAAGACACATTGTACTGATTCTAAAGGGAATCGTGGACGGCGGCAGACAGTCGGTGCCAAAGAGCACACAGACTGGAACATGCAGTGGCCGCCTTCTTCTTTTAAGTACTTATCATCTTTATTTTTAACGTAATTAAAAAAATCATTTTATTGGGGGCTCGTACAATGCTTATCACAATAGTGGCCTTATTCTCATGCACCCAAACTACATTTGAAGTTCATAAACACTAAAAGTATGTGCTCTACAAGTGACAAACTATGACTGATTTATTTAAATAACAAGAGCTGGTTTCTTTCTTCTTTTGTTTAACTAGCAGTATGTTCTATATTCTAATAGGATTAGAATTTTTCCCAGTCACAGGGTGCTGTAGATATACTTGCCAGTAATGGCTACATAATTAAAAGGTACGTTATAGTTAAAAGTTTATGCATGATAGTTTTCTTGCTGTAATCATTCCCCTAATGAAAATGCATCTGAAGCATGACAATTAGCAAAGAATAAGCCTAACAAGAGCTCATTAGGCCAGAGGACACTATAGAAATATAGAACTTCAGACCTTTGGGATATTATGTAATTATTAGGAGAATAAATGGTTCACATAGAGGCAAAGGTTTATTTAGTAGCCGAACACATTAGGGATGCACTTCTTGGAGTGAATAGCAACATGACCTTTCTACTTGCAGGAACACAGTCCTTTCTTTAGCCAATGACCAAGCAATCGCTGATGAACCCTATTTATTCCTGTAGATGAAATTACCACCTAGAGAACAGTTGGCATATAATCGGGAATTAGGAAAGATTTGGCATTAGATAGAGAAGACTATCTAGACTGACATGCTGTATTTAAATACAAACAGGTGTTCGAATAACAGAATTGTTCATGGTTCCAGCCCCTTTTCAAAGCATATATTCCCTCCTAACATATAAAAATAAATGTTGGAGATGATTAAAGAGATGTGTGGCATAAATTTATATGCCTGTGGGTAGTTTAGGCATAGATAAATTGTTTTATGTAAAACTCTTTAGGGTGAAATGAATAATTTTCAAACTTTTAAGACCTTCCACAGTCTTCATATTGGTGAATTTTTACCCCTTGTCCCTTTGTAGATGAGATTTATAATCTTGGTATTGCTTAAATAGAGTGGATAGTACAAAATAATATGCTTCTTCAATTGAAGAGGTAAAAAGAACTTTAAAAATAGCATATGTAGTTTTGAATTTGGGACTGAGAATGTCTTTTCTACTATCATTTAAGTCTGTGTGATGTGTTAGGGAATCAGGAATACTGGCACAACATAAAAGTAAATTAAGATACTTATAAGCACAGCTTGAAGTAGCAGGGTGAGCAGTCAACCAACTTCTGGTAAAATTGTGTAATATATAACCTCATGGCTTAACATCTGTAAGCGCCCTGAGTCTTCAAAGAGAAGGCCATGCCAATATGGGGTCCCATGGCAGAGCAGAGAGGCTTATTGTTAAAATAGGTGATTTAAAATGTCTTCACCACAATGTGAGGTACTGTATAAATTTGAGAAACTCTTATTTAATAAACATCAAACTTAAAGTTTGGGCTTATTGTTTCATTAGTGTTCTTGTAACACGGCAGCTCAAATTTAAGCTGTGGACCGGAATTATTGTTTGGTTTTGAAAGTATGGGAAACACATTTTTTAATTGTTCTCCCATGATATTTTATAATCAAATGCCTATCTTTGAATTTTCTATTTTAGGATAAAATCAAAGTAATTATGCTTAATGTATTATATACCCAAACCACTCATCAAGCAACTACTATGTATCATTTAGAAGCCCTGGGAGCTGTCTGATAAGTGCTGGACTGCTTACCATGGGGCCAGCAGTTCAAATCCACTAGGTGCTCTGCCTGCTTTCATAAAGACTTAGTTCCTCAGAAACCCTCTCGAGCAGCGGTTCTCAACCTGTGGCTCGCCACCCTATTGGGGATCGAATGACCCTTTCACAGAGGTCACCAGTTCATAACAGTAGCAAAATTACAGTTGTGAGTAGCAACGAACCTAATTTTATGGTTGAGGGGGTGGGGTCACCACAACATGAGGAACTGTATGAAAGGGTCGAGACACTAGGAAGGTTGAGAACTACTGCTCTATGGGGTCACTGGGAGTCAGAATCAACTTAAAAGCAGTGGGTTTGGGGGATGTATCAATTGTGAATGAATCTGGAAATACTTTTTTTTAACTAAACTAAAGCTCCAGCCCCCAAGAAACTATAATCGGAGAAGTGGAAGAGGAACAGGAAGGAAGGCATATGGAATAGTAAATACAACAAAGAGCATTAGAAGAATTTTAGCAAAGCCATGTAAAAAGTTTCATGAACATTTTTTTCTACTAGGATTTTTAAACTGTATATGGCATTTATATTTGTTAAAAACATAGAATTATTTTTGTTGCTACATCCTAGCTATAATTTTGCTACTGTTGTGAATTGGGCGACCCCTGTGAAAGGGTCACGACCCATAGGTTGAGAACCACTGGTCTAAGACATAGGATACTTGGAATTTTTGAGCTTTCTAATTCATTTATGGAAGGTCTTTATATAATTTGGATTCTATCATATGTTAATTAAATATTTGATATTGGATGTCTCCTTTTGTTAAGATAAGCTATTGATTTTCAGATATCAGAAAATATCTTCTTCCATTTTGTCTGCGCCATTTTGTTTGTTTGTTTGTCGTTTTGTTTTGAGACAAGAGCACAGAACGACCTAGATCCTCCTTTTAGATAAAAGGAAACAGAAAAAACACGAGTCGACTTTTCAAAATATTACTATGCTAAATGCAAGTAAGATGGATATATGGTCACTCTCCCAGGGAAATCTCTCTGTCGTCTCTGCATGTCCCCGTCCCCCGCCCCTCAGGGCACGCTCAATGTACTAGTAGATGTTTTCCACCTTGGCTCCAATCTACCTTTGTCGTATGCCCCATAGCCTATGTTTCCAAAATCCTGTACTTGTCCACATTCCCCACACACTAGTTGTCCCTTCTACAGAAGGTAAAGCTCTCTGGAATCTTCCTACAAGAAGCAGTTCCTTAGCCATCTACTAGTTTGTCAACTCCCAACAAAACCCTCTGAGGTGTCCCACAGTTGGCGGGAAGTCGCTTTGAGTTGGGATCAACTCAATGTCAAGACTCTGTCTTCAGCATTTCCAGACTGCTTCACTTCTCATCTTTTGTACCATTTGGCCTTTAAAAACATTCGTTTACATAGTTGCTTCCCTTCATCTGACTCACTCCTAGAATCTCTCTCCACAACTGAACTCGTGGCCTTCAAGTAGCTTTTGGCTCCTGGCAGCCCCTACAGGACAAGAGGAGAACTGCCCCTCTGGGTTTATGAGTTTGCAATCTTCACAAGAGCAGGAAGCCCCATCTTTCTCCCTTGGAGCAGCCGGTGGTTTCAAACTACCGATCTTATGGTTAACAGCCCACGTATAACCCACTAGGCCACCAGGACTCTCTAGTGTCTGTTTGCTCCCAAAGAAAAGTCAATGCCATCAAGCCGATTCAGGGAACACTGAAGCTTTTAGACTACCTAATGCTTTATGCTGGGTTTACTACATAGGTATAGCTAACAAATCCCAACAAACGACACTGTGACATTGGCCTGGCTCAATAATAATACCACTAACACTATTACTATCAGTAAGTGACACCAATAGCAAATGCTTACACAACACCATGTGGCAGATACTGTTCTAAGTTCTTTACATGTATTAGCTCATTTAGTTTTCAGGCCAATAGACAATCATTACCCTCACTATGGGTGAGGTCATTGAAGCGTATAAAAGTTAAATAATTTGTCCATGACCCAGCCTCTTCCAAATTTCCTTGGAAAGAGAAATTAGTATGAACAAATAAGCAAACACTTAAAAAAAAAAAAGCGTTCAAATGAGCTTGGGAACTGCTGAGTTAAACCGTGCTAAAAGTTTAGCGTGGGACTTTTCAGTCTTTCCAATGCCAACAAGCAATATGATACACACAACTCAATCAGGGACACATTTGCCCTCGCTCTCTAGCCACAGAAATTGCTGGTGGCCAGGCATATTGGGAGACTGGAGATCCACGACACACTCTTGGGGAAACACCGCCAGATGGCTGTGGAAGGTAGACACAATAAAATCTGTTTCCAATTGACCTGTGTGTGCCTCCTTCTTCCCCTCTCCTCCCTCCATCCTGAGATAGGTCAAAAGTTCTGTGGTCCTGCCTGAGGGCATTGGGTGAGCAAATAAACCGTCCAAGATAGCCGTAAACTTCCTTTTTTTTTTCCTTCTTGTCTCCTGATCCACAGCTATTTTCCTTATATATTAATTAGCATATACTTATTATAGATACATTTTTTAAAAAGGGGTGTTGAGGATAGCTCTCAGACTTAAACCGTCACATAAAGGCTTTTATGGCACAACCAGAAAACTTTCGCAACTTTCTACGCCCATTTGCAAAATGTATATTTGGATTACGCTAACTTTCTAATGAGCATCTATGTGTTTCCATAGGCAGCAAGCACGATGCGAGAGGGTCTACATTCAACACCCTGTGATGTCTCATTGTTTGCCTCAGTTTCCTTTCTTAAGGTATTTAGTTAAAGGTACCTCTCCAGTCTACTTCTAAACCCCAAACACAAGCCAATTGATTCTCTCAGGTCATGGAAGCATAGAAAAAAAAATTAATTAAATATCTAAACTACATTAATGGGGGTTTTTCTCCCCCTTTATCATCAAGAAGCTTCTGCCAATAGGATGAAATACAATTAGTGGGCCGTGGAAAACATCAACAGGGGAAATAAAGAAAGAAGAAAAAGGAATTAAAATGTCGCTGCTTTCTTGGAATAGACCATCTCTCTCTCTCTCTTTTAGGTTAGAGAATGGCAGATTCTTA
This sequence comes from Echinops telfairi, assembly GCF_000313985.2. Classification (NCBI taxonomy): domain Eukaryota; kingdom Metazoa; phylum Chordata; class Mammalia; order Afrosoricida; family Tenrecidae; genus Echinops; species Echinops telfairi. Next base: position 91,626,772 of record NW_022103915.1, read on the forward strand.
TATTCGGGCGCACAGGAGTGATATGAATAAAACATGGCTGTACAAATGAACTCACAACCGTATTCCAAAGCAAATGAACTCACAACCATTCGGGAATAATACGTGGAATGTCTCGTCAGCTTCCCCAGCAAAAGTGAACGTAAACCTGTGCACGCGGACCAAACAACCACAACGGAACCAAGGTAGAAATAAACCGGCGATGGGGAACAGATTCGATCGACATTTGAAGGTTGCAAAACTCTCAGTAATATGCTAGTCACTTAAAAACACTCCCGCATTTCTCTTTCTCCCATCATTCTATGCCGTAAGAGTCGTCTGTCAACTTTGATGCATCATTTTAAGGACCCCTCCAAGCCTAACAATCCAGACCACAGAAGAGCCCTCTTGGCTTTGAAACTCTCTGATCAAGCCGTAGATCATTTACCTGCAAGGATTATTTGGTGAAGCTAAAGCGGCACATCAACCAGCAGCATCTGAGGGCTGGGGCGGCAGAACGTCACCAACAAATTGTCATTGGCATTCCATTTATGAACCTTCAAACGGCATCAGATCTTTTCCATGGGAAACCACATCAGGTCAGACTAGAGCTGACTATTTCTTAACAAGCTAACCATCAAAAGAATTTACGTTTTGAATAAAAAGACTATCATTTGTTGATTTGAATATCAAAGGGATCCACTGCAAACTCCCAGTCTAGAAAAACCTCCCTAAGCTACACTAGACAGGTGTTTAATAATCTATTATTAAGGCACTATTTTAGGTTACTCAGAATTATAAAAAATAGCTGTAACTGTGAAGCTGCAAATGGGACTGCACAAAGAAATGAATGCTATTAACATACTATTAACAATTCAAAAGAATGAGTTGACATACCAATCAAACTTGTTAATTGACTGTCAATGGCCTGTCCCTGAATATACAACATGACTGCATTATAGATTTCAAATGCTGACAGGAAGACAGTTCCATTTGCATTAACTTCATAAACTGATCAACAACCAAACTGCCACATACATTTATAATGGGAAGCTGAATCATTTCAATATTCATGGGGCTCTGTAATTGTAAATTAGGTACTGGCAAACAATACAATACTGTACATACTCTAAAATATCCTAAATTTCATTGACCTACTTTCATCTTGATTTTAAAAAACAGAAGAAACAAGTTTTCTCCTGAGGAGGTTATTACTTCGACTTAGGATTTGTGCTCTCAGCAAAATGTGTTTGCCATCCATTTGCAACTCTGGCTGACGCTACACTCAAGAGGCATCACTGTTCTAGAAAATACAAGGTACAAAAGGTGATGTAGAAGTGATTTTTCCTAACTTGGAACTTTTAAAAGTGGAGATATATGAAGTGAGGTGGCATCCTACTTCCTTACGTGATAGTGTCCTGATCAATGATGACCAGACATTTAGCAAACAAACATTCATGCAACGAAACAAAGGTTATGGACTAGTCCCATTCCAGCGGGCCTCCTCAAATGGGCCAGTTGCACTAAAACCACACTTCAAAACCTTCAATCATCCATCAGTTTGAGAATCGACAGAGGAAAAGTGACGGGTGGTAAAGGAGGGCGAGAGATGACGCTGTCCATCACCAAAGGTTTCATGATAAGTGATCTGAAATTCAATAATTATGAGCATGGAGATTTTCTTTCACATAGAGGATGTACTCAACCAAAAACTGGAATTTCCCGCCCCCACCAAAGCTATGTATATAAATTTTTTACAGAACAACCTTATTACCTTCAAAATACTTTGCATTACACTTAATATGTTTGTCAAATCTGCAATTCCATTATTGGAAACATTTTTCAAAGTCATCTGTTTGGATGGCTGACAGCACTGCCCTCATTTTTCTGTTTGTTTGTTTTTTCACCTCTTCTGCATGGTCAATTCTTTTTATGTCTTTCTTATTAATTTTCCAGCTTTCATGTTCGTATAAGGCAATTGAAAGTACCATTGCATAAAGGTATCTGTCAGGTATACCGTAGTCCTCAAAGTAATATCGTTTCTCTTTAACACTCTAAAGAGATCTTGTGCAGCAAATTTGCCCAATCCAATACGTTTGTTTGATTTCTTGACTGCTGCTTCCCTGAGAAACCCTGGGGGCCTTGGGCTGATAGCCACAAGGTCAATATTCGGAATCCACCAACTGCTCCCTAAAGAGGTACAGTCTGGGAAACCCACCAGGGCAGTTCTACCCTGCCCTAAGGGTCGCTAGTACCCTGTTTCCCCAAAAGTAAGACATCTCCCGAAAATAAGACCTACTTACAGTTTTGCATCTCACTGAAATATAAGGCATCGGCCCTGAAAATAAGACCTCCCCGAAAATAAGGCCCCCTGAAGCTACCGTAACTCTGGACTCTGGACCGTAGTGGCGGGCGCCACTGCGCAGCTCACTGTTGGCCGCAGCACAGCCGGAGCAGACAGGAAGTGCGAGGTCTCCTGAAAATAAGACCTACTTACAGTTTTGCCTCTCGCTGAAATATAAGGCATCCCCCCCAGAAAATAGGGCCCCCTGAAGCTACCATAACTCTGG
>NW_022103915.1:91629649-91630877 GCF_000313985.2 Echinops telfairi
CTCCAAGTCCTTTTACCTTCCACCCAGCAAGGTGTCACCTACTGTGATAGGCCGTATGTGCAGACATATGAGGGAAGTTTTAAAAGTTCATGGAAGAATGAAATTAAAACATAATGAATGCATCAAGGAATTTTTTTTAGACCCGTGGTGCATATCTATACATAATGTAAAATAGATGTGTGTTACCAGGAGCCCTGATGGCACCGTGGGTTAAGAGTTCTGCTACTGACTAAAAGGTCGCCGGTTAGAACCTACCAGCCACTCCATGGGAGAAAAATGAGGCATGATGCGCCTGTAAAGATTCATCACCTTGGAAACTGACAGGAACAGTTCTATTATGTTCTTTTATTTCTGATTATCTTTTAAAAAAAGTCATTTTATTGAGGGCTTGTACAGCTCTTATCACAATCTATACATCCATCCAATGTGTCAAGCACATTTGTACATTTGTTCTAATCATTATCATTTTCAAGACATTTTCTTTCTACTTGAGCCCTTGGTATCAGCTCCTCACTTTCCCCCTATCCCACCCTCCCTCCCTCATGAACACTTAAAAATTTATAAATTATTATTTTTTTCATGTCTTACACCCATTTTTCTGTTGTCTGTCCCCCTGGGAGGGGGTTAACTGTAGATCATTGTGATCGGTTTCCCCTTTCCTCCCCCACCTTCCCATTCCCCTCCTGATTTCGCTACTCTCATTATCGGTCCTGAGAGCTGTCCTGGATTCCCTGTGTTTCCAGCTCTTATCTGTACCAGTGTACATGTTCTGGTCTAGCTGGGTTTATAACGTAGAATTGGGGTCATGATAGTGGGGAGGGGGCGGGGAAAGCATTAAAGAATTAGAGGAAAGTTGTAAGTTTCATTGGTGCTATACTGCACCCTGACTGGCTTGTCTCTTCCTTGTGACCCTTCTGTAAGGAGGTGTCCAATTGTCTACAGATGAGCTTTGTTCTCCACTCTCTACTCCCCCTCATTCACATTGATAGGATTTTTTTGTTCTGGGTCTTTAATGCCTGATACCTGATTCCATCGACACCTCATGATCACACAGGCTGGTGTGCTGCTTCCATGTGGGCTTTGTTGCTTCTCATCTAGATGGCCACTTGGTTACCTTCAAGCCTTTTCCTTCACCACATTTGCTTATGCACCCATTTTGTCTTCAGTGATCGTGTTGGGAAGGTGAGCATCACGGAATGCCAGGTTATTAGAACAAAGTGTTCTTGTG
>NW_022103915.1:91630977-91635039 GCF_000313985.2 Echinops telfairi
GTTTTAGTAATTCCCCTTAGCTACATTGTCCTTGATCAAGCCCCACCAGGCATCCAATACCCTCCTCGCCATCAATTTTTTAGATCACTTGTTGTTCCCTTATCCCTGGGTTGGTTGACAGCCCCCCTTCCTTTCCTCCTCTCCTGTGTCCCCTCAGAACCGTCGGTCCCATTGTTTTCTCCTCCAGACTGTTTATTCTGCCAATCTTATCTAGATAGACATGCAGTGTCTCTGGTATATTTATGAGTCAGAATTGACCCAGAGGCAGTCAGTTTGGCCTGGGCACACATGTATTATACTATGTATATAAAACATGTATGTATGTAAAGACATTTATGTCAAGTATCTATTCATAAACATATATTTTATAAACATAAAATATAAATGAATTTATGTAAACATGTAACCACATGCATATATTCATGATGTTAATAAACATGTTAAAATGATTTTCAATGGAAAGAAAAGTTAAAACAGAGGTAAAATTTGCATCTCCTAAGTTCTTCCTTGTACTTTTCTATTTCAGAGTTCAGAAGATATTCAGTGTGCTTAAAACATTTTGTCTGTCTAGAAAGGAAAATTCAAATTGTTTAAATTATAAACCATACTCCACAAAAAGAGGTATGGCTATAACCCAAAATTGTCATCTCTTGAGCTGAAGAGAAAGAAAGTGGAAGTTCAGGGTAAATGTATCAACTTCTCCATGTGCCGGTGAGTGCATTTGTAAATATATTCGAGAATGGTAGCTGAAGTTAGTAATTTTTAAAAAAGTATCAGTTATGAATTTTAGGTTAATAAATATGCAAAGAGAGCAGAAAGAAAAACTAAAAAGTACCTGCTCGTAGACATTACAGGAATTGCTGCCAGCTACTTCGGCCCTGATAGGCAATGTCACGGGTTTAGTAATGATAGAGGAGCGTGTTGGTACTTGGGAAAGAAGTAGTTACGGTTACTGCAAAATATAGTGACCTCAACACTGGGCCTAGTTAAGTGTTTGTAGTGATGTTGGCAAGAATCAGTTTTACAAATGGCATCAGCATAGCAAACTGGAAAGCGGGCAGTGACGGGGACGTAGTAGAAGGCCCATAAACAACCACATGAAGTTACATCCCAAATAACCACGAAGACACTTGCCATCTCTGCCTCTCTGGGCCACATGACACGGGGTTCAAATGACTTCCAAAGGTTCATGAGTGATTTCATTGATAGGAGAGTGATTTGGAAAGTATACTGACTTCTTCAGTAGGCTCTGTTGGTCATACGCAACTCCAGCTCAACAAATGGGGATTTACATTTGCCTCAAGAATACTGGAACTTGTGTCTCATTTTGGATTGAAGCCATTATGGGAACCTCAGCCACAGTTATGTAGATATTTCCCTTCCAGCATTTAAACCTAAGTGAAAGTTAGTTTATTAGTTTAGCTCTGTGTGTATGTGTGCGCTCTCATTTCTCTGGAAAGGAAGTCAGTCATTAGTAATCTAACAATGTTATTGATTGAGTAGTGGTACTACTAAACAATTTGAATATGTTACTTATAACATAAATGCAAGCAATAAAATGAATTCTATCAAATAGTTGGCTAATGTATGCCCATAGAACTTTTTTCTACCTAAAAAGCAGAACTGTAACTTTAGCTGTCCTATGGAAAAATCAATCCTGGTTTTTCATGTTTTATGGTATTTTTCTATTCATTCTTCTTAACTTAGCAATTCAGTTCTGATCTAATCCATACCTCCTTGGGCAAGGTGTTATTCTTGCTACTTCTTGGTTTATACCATACTACTTCATGAGGTCATTTGATTACTAATGGACTGATTGTTCTTGAACATTCCTTGGACCAAGAGGCCAGTGGGTGGTCCACGCCACAAATGTGACCGACAGGACAGCTTCTCCTACAAGGGAACGGTGGACTGGATAGGCACTCTGATAGTCTTGACTAATAGGAAAAGCAAATCAGGGACACTTAGTCGGCCACACAAATTCTGTGCCTATAATCTGCTCCTCAGAAAATCATAGCATTTCAATGTTGGAAATAATATTAGAGATTGTTTGGTCTAAACCCCTCATTCCAGAAATGAGAAAATGAAATTTGGTTAATCTCAAAACAAACCCACTAGCATCGGGTCGATTCCAACTGATAGCAATCTTATGGACGTTTTTTCATATTGCAAATCTTCACAGGAGGAGACAGCCTCCTCTTTCTCCTGTCAAATGACTGCTGGCCTTAAACTGCCCACGTGGAGCCCAACCCCTCACCCACAGCATCACCCTCCCTCACTGCCATCGAGTGTGTGCTGACCCACAGGGCGCCCCTGTGGGTTTCCAAGGCCCAGTCTTTCTCCCACACAGCATTTCCAGGATTCCTTAAATGTGGTTTAGGTGACTGCTAAACGTTGGAATGTTCTAAGTTATTCTTAGAGCTCACTGTCCTTTCTTCTCTATCAGTGGTTCTCAAGCTTCCTCATGCTGCGACCCTTTAATACAGTTCCTCATGTTGTGGTGACCCCCCCCCAACCATAATTTTCCGTTATTTTCATTGCTACATCATAACTGTAATTTTGCTACTGTTATGAATCGGGCGACCCCCGTGAAAGGGTCATTCAACCCCCAGAGGGGTCGCGACCCACAGGTTGAGGACCACTGTATCAAATTATCTCAGAATGTTTATATGTTAAGGTAGCAATAAGCCTTAATCAAGATACGAACACAATTTTCTTTGAAACATGGTTACTTTTTTTTTTTTTTGGCTAATACTTAGCCATCTGTCTTTTATAGTTACTTAGTTTCATAAGGATCCCTTTGCTTTTTTTACTAGTTGTTGAATATACTCTTATATTTTGTTTAGTTTCCAAAATTCTCTATTATCCCCATGTAGCTGTTTCTTTCATTTGAGTTTATTTCAACTCACAGTGACCCCATGTGAAAGAGCACGACGGGCTGCTTCATAGAGTTTTCTAGGGTGCAATATTTGGGGGAGCAAATCTCTAGCTCTTTCTTGAACAGAGCTCCTCAGTGGGATTGAACTGCCAACTTGGTCATTAGTAACTGAGTCATTAACGAAGGAGTCACCGGGGTTCCTTCTCTTGTGTTCTTTATATTCTTCCATTCCTTAGATTTTGTTCCCATAGGATCACCTTTTTTCACTCTCCTCTCTTTATTTCTATTCACTAGGTTTTAATTTCTAACATATTTCTATAGAAGCAAGCCCAACTCAGTGTTTCTTCCCCACCTTTCACAAAATTTTAGGGGGAAACTTAAAGAAGAGAAGGATTGGCTTGGCTGTGAATTGTTCAATGTGAATTTTTTGTTATAAATATGATGATATATTTACAATATGCTTCCTACACCTACCTAGTCATATATATGTATATATACATGTTTAATATATGCTCTTGTATATACCTATATGTGTAAAAAACATTGCTATTAGTGTTATAGTTCACACATGCACAAGCTAATTCTAAACATGTTTGCATATGTCAGTGTTCAGTGGATAGCTGCAATTAAGTTCTCTCACTAATACACTCGTCTCAGCCTTGTTGGATTCCTTTTTTTAAAAGGACCAATCAAAACAGTGACTTTCAATTAGAAACCATTGCTTCACAGGACTGGTTTTTAGAATATGCTCTACAGCACCCATGTATATTTGGAATAATGTTGACACTGATAATTTCAAACAAGTTAATGAGAGACAAAATATCACAATAAGTTATCATAATGTTGACTATTCACATAGTAGGCATGAAGAACCCCTCATTAGCATCTTCTTTGAAACAAAGTCACTGAATTATCAGTTTAGGACCTAAAAGAGCTACCAGCCTATGTTCTCACAATACTAATAACACTTCTTAGCTATTCCTTCAAAAACACACTTTATTTTCATTATGGTTATGCCAAGCTGCTTGTCTGATTTTTTTGTCTGGTGGCTACAACAAACAGTAAGGGAGCAGGGAGGAAGTCACTAGATTCAGCTCATGGATGAAATCAGAAGGGACAGTTGATCAACAAAAGGTCAATGAGGATGCATAAGAAACACAGAAGCCGGCTATCAAAAGATATAG
>NW_022103915.1:91636032-91639350 GCF_000313985.2 Echinops telfairi
AAAAAAAAAAAAAAGAAACACAGAAGCAAGTGCCAAAAACCAAACGCAGTGGCATCGAGTCGATTCTGACTCATGATGACCCAATAGGACTAAGTAGAATGGCCCTGTGGCGTTCCAGACTGTCCGCACCTCTTCATGGGAGTAGAAGCCTTATCTATCTCATGGCGGTTGTGAAGCACAGCCCTCCAGTTAGCAGCACAGGGGTAACCACTACACCATTAAGACTTCACGAAGCAGGCACAAACTCGCAAGACATCCAGGTAGGGAAACAATAGCCCTATTACTCTCAATAACCCAGGAGGGAATGAACTATTACAGAGTAAAATAATTATGTTCATCCTGGGACCAACCCATTAAGAAGAAGCAAAATCTTCTTCATATTGTTTTTAACATGCGGGGGAAAGTGGAAGGCATCTCAGAAAGATTTTCATTCAAGATCTTTAACTACATTCATGGAAATAATCTTAGTACGTCACTGATAAAGAATATTTAACCTCCCGTTGAATTTTGATAAATGAAATAGCTTTGTAATCAGGGGCCCTTAGCCCACTTTAGCACTGATGAAAATGCAGATGCTAATTTTCACTTATTTTTACCTAGCTTCTTTTCTCTCCTTCCTTTATAGTTTTTCTCCTTCCTTTTACAACAAGTATATTATCTTCTGGTTCTTATTTTTTAGCCCCTGACCTCAGGCAATCCATTTTAGAAAGCCTCTCAATTCCTTCCTTTTCTTAGTTTCAGGATGTACTGGGCCTGAGGACATCAATGTGATCTGCAGAGCATTCCAGAAAACTGCTAGTGATAGTCATTCTTTTTTTTTTCCGCGAAGAACCTTAAGTCATTCCTTTCACTGTCTATATTTTTCTATATAGCATTTTCATACCTACCCATCCTTACAGTTACTCATGTCTTGATTATTGATTTATGAAAAGAAATTCCCAGAAATCAAATTTCACCATCTACTAAATCATTTCCTCTTGGAAGTCATTTCTGCATACCTCGGTCCTTCTTGTCCTATCTCCTACCCAGATGACTTAGATATTTTTCCTTTAATGGGATGCTCCAAATCCATTCCTTATGCAGTCTCACCCAGCTTTTATAGAGATAGTTGTATCCTTCTGATGCAGTACAGCAATACAGCATGCCTCCAAGCATGCTGCCCATAATCACCCACTCTCCTTGCTATCATACTGAACTGGAAACCTTCAGTTCATCTGATATAACTATTACTTGGAAGTCTCAGTTAGCTTTCAGGGGTTTTTCTGTGTGTGCGTGTGTGTTGTTCCCCTCCCCACTCTTTTTTCTTGAAGATTTTTTTCGCTCTGTTTTGTTCACCTTGAACCTAATTTGCTTCATGATGATTATTTCTCATGCTATTTCCTACAAGTGCTATGGATAATTTGTTCTTCTTTAAGCTTCACTTTGATCATGGAGATAATTCCAAGTATAGGTCTAACTTCTCCTGGTTATTGGACATTAACTTTACACGAAAAGTATATATATATGAAGAAATAGTGTTGGGGATATATATATATATATATGAAGAAATAGTGTTGGGGATATATATATATATGAAGAACTAGTGTTGGGGCCATGAAATAGTGTTGGGGAGATATATATATGAAGAAATAGTGTTGGGGCTATGCCTGACCTCTGGCTACCCACAGGGGAAGGGGAATTTAACTCCACATCAGCCTAACACTGATTTCAAAGAGGGAAGGGGCAGGCATGCTTCTACCCTGCAATTTCCTTTACCCCTTTCTGACAGTGGTTGTACTTCCCACAGTACTCTACTTCCCTGCCGAGTCCGATAACTATTCCGATGACCACGCAGCCCTTACAGACAATAACCCAGGATTGTGGTGGTTAATTAGGGAAGCTGGACAGGTCGCAATAAGTCAAGCTCAGTAAACATTAAGGACACAGACGACTGGTTGCAGGAGCGCCTCTTCTCAGCCAGGCTGACAGGCACTCTCTCTCAGGTCCTCACCCTCTCAGCCACAGGGCTCCTTGGCCTCTGTCCCACTCCAGCAAGGTTACAAGGGACTTTATTACTGACAAATGCTCAAAGGGCATCTCATTCTTCAAGGTAGCTTCCTACCCTAAAGTATTGACCTTTGCTCAGTCTGTGGGCTTTCCAATCTGCTGCTGCATCTCACGGACTTGATGCACGTTTTGGTGGTTTTGCTTCGATGGAAATGTCACAGAGGGATGTGCCCCACTAGTGACTTTTCTTTGTTGATGGTTGTGGGAGTCTCTTTCTTCCTGTTTCTGAGACAGGTCACTTCATATTCAGATAAATGGTGAAATTGGCCAACCCCCTTCCTTTGAGTCTTCTGCATCTTATTTACAGGGAGGTCAAAAGACTATGGCTGGAAGAGCCATATCAAGTAATTTCACTTCATATGTATACATATAGATAAAGAGAACATCAAGAGAGACAAGATGGGAAATGTTAACGTTTCACTTCTTCTGCAGTAGATTACAGTAAACAAATACGTCTTGATGGTATAGTGACTTAAATCTGGGATGTTATTAGAAGGAGAAAGCTCCTCTTTTGAAACCCAGAAATGAATGGAAAATTTAAGTTAAAGATGTCTATTTGAAATAACTTTATTTAATTGCAATGTTGTTGTCGATGTTAGTATGGAGAGCAGGAATGCTCCCAAGGGCTTTCAGAAGCAGAACCAGGCTTGTCTTCCAATTTACCTCTGGACAGTGTGAACTACGAACCACTAAGACTAGCAATGGAGCACTTCACTGTTTGTGCCACTTAATTCTAATGTGAAAGAGAAGCAAATATTATGTATTTTTAAAAGATGATATGAAAAAGGGTCCCCTGGAAAATGATTGGGTAGTACCATTTAACTCTTTTCTGTATTCACATCTAATGCAATTAAATGAATGTATTAGAAAGAGTGCCTGTCTTGTATTGACCATAAAAGCACTTGAGATTTTATGATGGGCAATAAGCTTTCAAACACTTGTGCCATATTTTGGCCATTAAAGAATGACCATATTTACTTGTGTATAAGCCGAGTTTTCCCAGCACATTTTTAACGCAGTTTTTGTGGTAAAATTAGGTGCCTCAGCTGATATTCAGGTCGGCTTATACTTGAGTATATATGTATTTGAGATTTATCACACAGTGGCTGGTAAAACTTTCCTATCTGAAAAGTACTATCATGGATTTTTTAAAAATCATTTTATTAGGGGCTCATATAACTCTTATCACAATCCATACATACATCAATTGTGTCAAGCACATTTGTACATATGTTGCCATTATCATTCTCAAAACACCTGTTTTGTACTTGA
>NW_022103915.1:91640452-91644362 GCF_000313985.2 Echinops telfairi
CTATATCTTTTGGTAGCTGGGCACCATCAGCTTTCTTCACCACATTTGCTTGTGCATCCATTGTCTTCAGTGATCATGCCAGGCAGGTGAGCATCTCTGAATGGCGAATTGTTAGAACAAAGTATTCTTGTGTTGAGGGAGTACTTGTGCAGGGGCCCACTGTCCATCTATTTTCTTAATACTCAACCTATAAATATATGTACATAGATCTATTTCCCTCTCATCGTATATAAATATATTTACATCTTTATATGCCTGTATTTAAATTTCTATGACTACCTTTGCCTCCTAGTTCTTTCCTCTATTTCTTTGTACTTTCCTCTTGTCCCATTATCAAGTTCTGCCTCCATTTGGGGTTTAGGAATTCCTCGCGGTTATATTGCCCTTGATCCAGCCCTGCCAGACCCCCCACATCCTCCTTGCCCCTGATTTTGGATCACTTGTTGTTCCCTTGTTTCTCGGCTTGTTAGCACCCACGATCTTTCCCCACCTCCCCTACTCCCATGTCCCCCTGGAACTGTCATCCTGTTATTCTCTCTTCTGGCTTGTTTATTCTGCCTATCCCTTCCAGGTAGACATGCTATGTACCATCACAAGACTGAGTACAACGAGGCAACAACAGAAAGTAAAACAATAGCTACAACAAAAACAACAACATACAAAAACAAAAAAACCCTGTATAAATAGTTTAGGGTTTGTTTGTTGTCCTTCACGGGTGCTTTCCAGTTGAGTCTGACAGGGTGCCATGCTCTGGCACCGCCTCTAGGGACTTCATTGCTCTGCTACCTCCCCCCACCCCCTCCCCGCTGCTCTGCTGCATGCCCCCAGAGGCTGGCTTCAGCATAGTGAGCTCATGGCGGGCACAATTCCCACCGTGTGTCTCTAGTGCTGTCCCCAATGGTGCTATGGGTCAATGAGGAACACTGTGTCCCGTGGTGAGGCCAGCCCTGCGGTCATCTCTGTGCATTGCTGTTCTGAGCAGGAACATTGTCCTCAGGGCTTGGTGAGCCAGGATGTGCTTCACTATTTTATTTTTTTTCCCTATCCCCCCTCATTGGTTCCTGTGTATCATGGATTTTTTATGTAATCTAAAAACTGCCTCTAAAAAAGGATAAATAAATTTCTAAAAAAAATTCTAGTTTAGGATACATTTAATTCACATTTACTCATCTGTTGTAATCTCTTTGAAATATTTTCTAAATGCTATATTTTAGAAATCTTCATGAGTCATCATTTATTGAGAATATTCTTTATTGTACAAATATCTGATCCTGGTTGAATAAATCCTGATTGTATAAATACCTCTGTTTTCTTACTAGACTTTGTAGAGAGATTTTTTTACCCCCAAACACCTTCTCCTGCTCCTTCCCAAGAATCTGTCACTCGAATACGCTTGTATTCCTATGTCTTAATGTGGAAAACTAAAATGGAAGAAACATGCAATTTTTGCCATTACAAATAATTAGAAAATTTAAACTCAAAGAAAGAATATGCCTTTAAAATATTAGTCTTGGGGCATTTTAGCTTGATGCAGGTAATTAAGTGCCAAAAAGAAGATCTCTATGTGACACCATGAGAAAAAAAGAGAAAGACATGAACATTTTCTAATGAAGAGAGACCTCTCAGTGGATTTGAGCTCATTACATTTGATAACAAAGGAAGACATTTTAGTCATAGTTTATTATACCCACTAATAGTAATAACACTCTACTTACATATCGCATTTCATCCGGAGGGCTCAGAGCATTTTATAAACATCTCATTAATCTTCACAACCCCCCAGTGAGACTATGGTGCATGGGAATATACAGGTAGTAAATTAATTCCAGAAGATGCTTCCATATTGCCCTTGAATTTATAAGATGAAATACCTAGAAAATTTGTAAATGAAACATAGCCACTCACCATTTGTTCCCATCCATACTGTCTTTTCACACAGAAAATTGACTCATATCGGTTGAGCTTCATTTTTTCCGAAGGATAAAAGGAAGGACCCAAATCTTAAAATAAGCACGTTCTTAAATGCTATAGTTCCCTCTTGCCCCGCTTAGAGTAGGGAGCAGAATCCATTTTAAACAATTATTGCAATGTGTTTCTAGAATGCTTTAAACCAAAGAATAAAGTTTGATTCCTTTCCTCAGTACTGTTAGACTCATTAGAAATTAGATTCCATTTGACATTCATTTCACCTAAATTCCTTTTTTCTACTACAGGCAATGTTATTCTTCCTCTCTGATATTTTTAACTTTCCCCCCCTCAAAATAGCATTTATAGTTTCCACTTTGACCTGACCCAATGCTATATCTCCTCTACGATGTCTTGTGACTGCATAAACCATAAAAATCTCTCTTTGATTCTTAGGTTTTTTTTCTTCTTCCAGAAATAAATGTTGTTTGGAAAACAAAAAGAAAGTATCTTACTTTTAGTTATCATTTCATTGTAGTTCGGTGGAAATGCAATCACACAATCACATTGCTGAACTTAGGCTGAAGACTGAGTAGATGGGAACCCAGTGGTAGTCATGGAGAATGCTTGGTTTATAAGATGCCAGACAGTTTAGCAAAACAAAGCACAACACGCATAGTAATTCGTGCATATGCTTATTAACAGGCATTTCCTGTGTGCAATGGTTAGTATGATATAGAACTATTATTTATTTCCCAATACAGTGCAGTAAGCATGCAAGATGTTTTGGGTGAGGTCGAAGGAGTTTTCACTGACAAGAGACATTGGACCTCTATTGTCAGATTATGGCCCTAACCTGAAATGCATGGCTTGTAAAGTCCTCCTGAGCATTCAGAAACAACTGAATAAAAGTATACGATAATGCAATGTTCATCACTATTACGGGGAGAAATAGCCATGCAGTTTTAGACAGGGCCATGCTATCGGCATTGAGCACCATGTAAAAGAATCTGCCAACATTTTTAGCAAAACAACCAAATATGAACTACAGGCTCTTGTGGTCAGAAATAAAAAAAAGTACTGTTTTTGACCAAACACATAGCACAGTCATGTGAAATAAAATATTTAGAATGTGACAAGAATCAACTAAGATATTTTCTCCTATACTGCTATGAGAGGGAAAAAAGTACAATAGAATGCAAGATTCCACTCTCATGAACAAAGAGTAAACTTCTAACCCACTCACTGAAAGCCAAAATACTTCCTTTTGATAACTCTTAAATTACATTTTTCAGAATGTGTCTCTTTTTCTTGAAGACACCCACAGTCTCCCACATGATGCCTGCGCGTGGCCAGACTGCACTGACGTGCTTTAGGCATCTCTTCAAAGGAAGGAGTAAGATCTGACAGATTCCTTTGCACGGGGGGAAAGGCAAAGGAGGACAAGGTCTGGTGTGAATCTGAACATGACTCTCTCCATCTGCATGATAGTCCGTCCCTGCTTCACTGTGAGCATGGCTTCAGAAGGCGTTAGCACCAGGCAAGTTCTCTCCCTCTGCCTTAAAAAAAAATCGCTCCACTTCTACTTTTTGGATTAAGACACATCTATTGTCTTTAAGAACACATGCACATATCTTCATGATATGTTAGAGTTCAATTTAGAGATACAAGTTTTCACCACTTGACAGAAAAAAAGATGTCACTGGTGCAAGAAAAAAAAGAAATTGATAAGTTTAAAAAACAACTCATATATTACTGTCATATGATACTGTGACATTATCAGTAATTTGGAGCAACATTAAGATGTGACTATGTCAGACTTACAAACAACTAAATTGTCTTAATAATGTTGGAGTGTATAGATGGCGATTTCTATATGCAAATTATCTTATTTATACTTTTAGCTGGTTGACTCTGAAGAGGCATTACAGGATATATGTAGCAGATATATGCTTATAAAAGTAACTGCTAATCAGATGAAGGGGGAGGAGGAGAGACTGGAGCA
>NW_022103915.1:91646429-91647968 GCF_000313985.2 Echinops telfairi
CTAATCTAAAATAAATAGACTCCAAGTAGTTTCTAAGAAGTAATCATACAGAACCTTAGCATGTTATCCTCAGGGCCAAGAGCCACTGTTCCGTAGTGCTTGATATAATGGTAACAGCTTGGCTATGGGTCTGTCCCAGGGAGATGCTTCTCATGTCCTGTAGACCCTGGCATTCCAAACAGATGTTCATAGGCTTGTAACATTTTAAATAGATAGTTCATGGAATAGACATTCATACCATAACTATATAATATAATATATGTATATGCGTGTCTCTATATAAGGCTTTCTATTCCCATAAGCAGCTACAGTTTCACAAAGTCACAGACTCACAGGGGCAGTTTGACCTTGACCTATAGGGTCTCTGTGAACCGATATTGACTCAGTGGCAGTGAATTTGGTTTGGTGTGCATACAGAAACCGACATATTATTGCAGCCACTCTGTCAATATTTTAAGTGCCTTCTAACCCGAAGGATCATGTTCTGGCACTATCTCAGACTCTGTTCTGCTGCTGTTGTTGAGGCTTTCAGTGGCTAAATTTCCAACAGTGGACTTCCTTCTTCCGAGTCTATTGGTCTGGGAGTTCTACTGAAACCTGGTAACTATGGGTAATCCTACTGAAATGTGAAATACTGGTGGCATAGCTTCCAGCATTAGAGAAACACACAAGCCACTGAAGCACAGCAAACTGACAGTATACACACACACATATCATATGCAGTATATATCATATACTACATACACATATAAATAGTATATATATGCATATACTACATATATACACATACATATAATTTAATATAAGGGCCTTCATAAAGTTAGTGAAAATATAGAAGTAATTCTGGTGGTGCTGTGGGTTAGCATTGAGCTACTAACCATGAGGTTGGCAGTTCAAACTGATCAGCTACCCCACAGGAGAAAAAGAAACTATCACTCTTATAAAGATTACTGTCTCAAAACATGATATAGGAGGGGGTAGCCCCCCAAACCAGATACTTTTTCTCAAAGTTACTTTTTTTTTTTTACAAAACAACCTTATCAGTTTCAAAGTATTCTCCATTACATAATATGTTTGTCAAATCTGCAATTTCATTCTTGGAAACATTTTTCAAACTCATCTATTTGGATGGCTGACAGCACCTCCCTCATTTTTCTCTTCACCTTTTCTAAAAAGAAATTGCACAGGGCAAGGTCAGGTGAGTAAGGTGCATGGGGCAAGAGAGGCATGCCTTTTTTTTTTTTGTCAAAAACTGGTGCACTGAGATGGCAGTGTGAGCAGGTGCATTGTCGTTGTGGCAAAACCAGCTCCCCATCTGCCATCTGTCACAAATCAGGCCATTTTTGTCTCACACTGTTAGGCAATATTTTCAGAACCTCTAGAAAGCTTGATTAACAGTCTGACCTGGTGGAATGAACTCCAAATGCACTATCTCCCTCACATTAAAAAAAAAAAGCATCAACAAGCTCTTTTTGGGCAAGGTGACAATGGCACCTTCCACTGGCTTGATTGATGTTTGCTTTCAAGGTCCTAAGAATA
>NW_022103915.1:91648680-91678114 GCF_000313985.2 Echinops telfairi
GAATTGACTCACTGGAAGCAGGTTTGGGCTTTTCCTGCACACACCCACACATGCACATACATACATACAAACACATACATGTATAGGAGAGCAATGATACGAAGAGGAAAAAGAACATGGTCAATTTATTATTAAATCAGCTCAATTGGCTTGATTGGCTTTGTAGGCAGATCTAATGAAAAGTCAGTTAAAATATAGAAGCTATGGTTGTAAACCAACTGCCAATATCTCTGGCAAAGCAGAGACTACAATAGTAATTTATCTTAGTTTTAACCAAGGATCCTTGGTGGTACAGTGGTTTGAGCCCACTATCTACCTGAACCCACCAATCTCCAGAACCTGTGGTGTGTCAGAATTGATTCAGTAGTAGGAATTTTGCCTTCTGGTTTAATATTTGAATTAGTAGATGATTATACTGTCAATTGACTAATATAAACTGGATATTGTACAAATCAGAATCCATTGTGACTTGGCAGCACTAATTTGTAAGTAATTTACATCACTAATTATTTTTATTATCCCTCTGGTTTGGTTTCAAATGTATAAATGAAGGAGACCAGGCTTCATACTTTTATTATGATCTTACTTAACATCTCTGAAGATATTGCTTAAGAACAACATCATTAATTATCCAATAAATCAACCAGTAAGCATTCATAACTGTTCTTGGTGGTCTGATGGTATAGTGAGCTATACATTGGGCTGGAAAAATGCAAAGACAGCAGTTTGCAATCACCAGCTGCTCCTAGGAGGAAGATTAGTGAATTAGTCTGGGTAACCTAGAGAAACAAATTCATAGAGACTCATACGTGAGTAAGAAAAAAGTTTATATACAAGAGCAATTGAATATTGAGAAAACATTCCAGCCCAGTCCAGATCAAGTCCATAAATCTGATATTCGCCCATATGTCAGATACCAATCTATGAAGTCCTCTTCAAACTCATGAAACACATGCAATGATGCCAAATGCAGGAAGATCACAGGCCAGTGGGTTGGAAGTCTTCTGGATCCAGTGGCATTGTAAGCATCTTAGCGCTGGCAGGGCGGGTCACTACATGGCTTCTCTGGCTCCAGAGGTCTGGTTGCATCAGGGTAGGTCCATGTGGCTTTGCCAGCTCCCAGGGTGTAGAGTCATGTGTCTTGTCAGTAGAACATCTCCAAGGAAATGAGCTGAGAGAGTTTCTCCCACCTCCAAGAAGGAAAATACAGGAATTCCCAGAATTCTCAGAGAAGGCCATGCCCACCCAGAGGCCTCATTGCTTATATCTTGATTGACAGACCAGACACCACCCCTTCACTCATAATCCTCTCAAACTGACACCAGATTATTAACTACCACAATGGGGTTTTCTAATTCCGTAAAGATGTATAGTCTCAGGAACCTACATGGACAGTTCTACTCTGTCTCGTAACATTGCGACAGGGTCGCTGTGAGTTGGAATCACCTTGAAGGAAGTGAGGTCTTTGTTTCCACAGTTTTATTGGCATTTAATTCATATATCATACAGACAATTCAATCACATCAAAAACTTGTACAATCATCACCATAGTTTTAGAACACTTTCTTCATTCTTGAACTTCCAGTGCTTCATCTGCTTTTTGAACCATTTCCATCAGTCTTCCATCAATTTCCAGAGCCCTGCTTATGGCTAATGCATTCGGTGTAGCTTGAATGTCTTCCTTCATTACCATTGGTCCTGAAATGGTGAAATGATGACCAGCGACTCTGTATTCTTTCCATCTTCCCTTGATGCCTCCTGCGTCATCCAATATTTTGTCCGCAGAATCTTTCAAGATTGCAACTCGAGGCTTCAGTTGTTTTCTTGAGTGCTTTCAGGTTAAGATAAACTGAACGTGTTCTTCCCTTTTGGTTTTCTAACTCTATGGATACCCACATTTCTTTATAATATTTTACTTTGTCTCTTCAAACTGTTCTACAGGTTTTCTGTTTGTGTCTTTGAAGTCATCGTTGCTTCCCTATGTCTTAGCTACTCTATGATTAGAAGAGTGTTTCCAAGTCTCTGCTGACACCCACTTTGATCTCTTCTTTCTCTCTTGTATTTTCAATGGCCGTTTGCTTTCTTCAGCATTCTAGAGAACTCTAATGGGAAGGTTTGAGAAATCTTGACAATACTACATTTAACCCCTTTCTCCATTTGCTTTCATTCCTTGTTAAATAGTTCTCTTAGGAACTTCATTAAGAAAGTGTTTCCTCCTCGCTCCCACTATCATGACACGAATTCTACCTTGCAAGTCTGGCTAGACCAGAGGATGTACACTGGTACAGATGGGACCTGGAAATACAGGGAATCCAGGGCGGATGATCCCTACAGGACCAGTGGTGTGAGTGGCGATACTGGGAGGGTAGAGGGAGAGTGGGTAGGAAAGAGGGAACCGATTACAAGGAACTATATGTGACCTCCTCCCTGGGGGACAGACAACAGAAAAGTGGGTGAAGGGAGACGTTGGACAGGGAAAGATATGACAAAATAATAATTTATAAATTATCAAGGGCTCATGAGGGAGGGGGGAGCGGGGAGGGAGGGGAAAAATGAGGACCTAATGCCAGGGGCTTAAGTGGAGAGGAAATGTTTTGAGAATGATGAGGGCAATGAATGTACAAATGCGCTTTACACAATTGATGTATGTATAGATTGTGATAAGAGTTGTATGAGCCCCTAATAAAATGATTAACAAAAAAGAAAGGAAGTGAGTGGGAAAGCATTGAAAGAAATGGTGAAGGGATTACAGGCTCGGAGTACTTGAAGAAGAATCCAGCTCCACACCAACAAAGACCCAATGCCACAAGGCAGAGGTCTGACATGCTTCCCCCTTCAATCTTTCTTTCCCCTATTCTGACACCAACGGTTCCTCTCATGGGACTTGATTTTTTTTTGCTGGGTTTGATAATTCATGGCAGTGACAATACAGAACTCACAGACAAATCTCACAATGATAGGGATATGTATGTTAAGATCAGGAAACAATAAAGACACAGTCATTGGCCAATAGCCACACCTTTTCTCAACCAACAGCCAGGCCTCTCTGGTCCACAGCCTCTCAGTCCTGTGACTCCTTGGTTTCTGTCTTGCTGGGCCAGGAAGCCCACCTGTAGCTCCACCTCACACTTTCACGGTCCCAGGTCTCAGGGGGCACAGTCCCTCTGTTCTATATCAGTGCAGCATTTTTGTTTCATTCTCTCTGTGCCACGACCACTCTTAATCACCAGAGAAATGGCAACTAAAACTGACCAATCAATCTTCTCTATTCCTCTTTCACATGGCCCATTTGCATAGTCCCACCCAATCATTTGGTAGGAATTATAGAGACATGAATTGAAAAGCCATATTAAGAAATTTCCCTTCACTACAAGCATGATATGGATCTCTTAGCTAAACATTTTAATAAGATTCTAGTGCTACATTGATGAATCATTTAAAGTAGTTCTTCTCTTTAAAATTTATTTATTTATTTATAATTTTATTTATTTATTTTTAATCATTTTATTAGGGGCTCATACGACTCTTATCCACAATCCATACATACATCAATTATGTAAAGCACATTTGTACATTCATTGCCCTTGTCATTCTCAAAACATTTGCTCTCCACTTAAGCCCCCGGCATTGGGTCCTCATTTTTTTCCCCCTCCCTCCCCGTCTTTTGCTGCTATTCAGACTTATGTTCTTGTTTCCTACAAGAGTAAGCATACTATGAAAGACTTACTTATTTTTATGCCATTCTTTCCTTAGTTAAAAAAACCCAATTCATTAAGACCTGTTCGGAAGCTCTTTGGGCACTGTGGACTAAGTGTAGCTGTCAGCAAGGTGGGCACACAAACCCACCAACAGTTCCTGCTCTTGTAAAAATTCAGAGCCCTTAGAGAGTCTCAGGATTTCCAAAAGGAGCAATTCTCTGTCCTATAGAGTCACTGTGACTTCGAACCATCTTGATGGCAAAGGGGAAGACCTGAAAGTCTTTTATTTTTACTGGGGTCCAATAAATACTTACTAGTTGAATTAGATATGTCTGCTTTTAGGATAAAATATCTGGTCTATTAAACGTCTTAGAGTAGGAAGAATGTATGCAATCTCATGGGATTCTTGAGCACCATGACATGATTGGATGCATTTAGAAAATAAGGTTTTCAATCAGTAAGAATAGATGTATTTTAGCAAATTCTAGAACCTCCCATCTGTATTCTCTTCCTTGCTAGCCCACATTGTTTCAAGCTGTATTTCTAAATTCTTCAGAATGCTAACAGAAATCCTCAGACACTGAACTGCTGTCTGCTAACGATCAGATGAGTGCTGTCCATTGGCACCAACTAGGAAAGATGAAAGAAAAAGAAACAACAGGAAGCTTAGCCCTTGCCATCAATCTTCAGTCTGTGCTGCGTTGAAGTTGAGGGACATGTTCAGAGAAGCAGTACTGTGCACTCAGTTCTGCAGATTTTGTCAGGTGTCTTGTTATCATTTTATAAATGAAAGGGAAGCAGCCTTGGTGGAACAGGAGTTAAGCGGTAGGCTGCTAACCAAAAGGTTGATGGATTGAACCCACTGGCTGCTCCAAAGGAGAAAGATTGTGGCGATGGCGAAAAGAAGCATCTAGGTTTTGGTTCCCAAATCAAGGACGGCCAGAACTGACTATCATAATTATTTTCCATATTTAAAAATTGTACCTTGCGAACAATATAATTATAGCTATTTTGATAGTGATTGCTACACAGTGCGGTTAAGTGACGGGTTTTGGACCACAAGGTTGGTAGTTCAAACCAAACAGCTGCTCTGAGGAAGAACGAGGAGACTCTCTGCTCCAGTCAAGCTGTACAGTCTAAGAAATCCTACAGAGAAGTTCTACTGTGTCCAAGAGAGTCACCGAGTCAGAATGGACATTGCACAGTGTTGTTTGTTATAGGATTATATCTATTCATCCACAAAGAAATCCAACCAATACAACTATTACTCTAATTTATGTACCAAACACAAAAGTTAGTGATGAAGAAATTGAACGATTCTACCAATGGCTTCAGTCAGAGATTGCTCAAACTTGCCATCAAGATGCATTGATCATTATGGACGAGAAAGAAAGAAGAGATCAAAGCAGATGTCAGAAGAGACCATGAAACTTGTTTTCAATCATTGAGTAGCTAAGGCATAAGGTGTGTGTCAGGGTTGTATCCTCTCACCACACAGGTTCAGTGCCCCCACCATCAGCTGAGACTAAATGTATCAAGAGAAGCTGATTTCCCTGGGGAGAGGTGACCATGGTGACTTGATCTAAGTCAGGTGAAGCCTGTGGAGTGGAGCCTTCGGGGTCTTCATTTGCTGACGGAGCACAACTCAAGGCAAGGAGACACCGCTGGCAGAGGCTGCGCCTCCTCTGGCACCATCTCCGACAGTGTTCTGCCTCCAGCCATGAGGCCTTCAGTGTCTGATGATGTTTCAAAGCCATGCACAACATTTCCAGTGGCTCCTTCCTCTCAGGTGGGGAACCAAGTCCTCCATGGTCTTATTTTAACCAATTTTTAAAAGTATGAATTGAAAAGGCAAGATGACATTTTCACACCTATAGCATGGTCTTATTTTAACCAATTTTTAAAAGTATGAATTTAAAAATCAAGATGACATTTTCACACCTGTAGCAGCGTTAAGTAGATAAGAAATCGCTGTGTTTCTTTCATGTTATGTTCAGTGATAACAAAAAATTCTGTAAATTCTCTTAATCTTATTGATAATACATATTTAAACAATTAAGGTTTTTTCCCCCCCCAGGTTAACCTCTCCCAGATACCAGATTCAGCAAATGATTTTTATTAGTTGGTATTTAAGACATTTATCATATAGTTCCATATTTCAGTTACATCAAGTGGTATTGTATAATTGTTACCACAATCAGTTTCCAAACAATCTTTTTTCACATGGACTTCTTGACATTGTAACCCTTTACCCCACCTCCATCACTGTCTCCTCTCACCCCGAACCTCTTATTCTTCTTGCTGTCCCTCTGGTTCATCAATCCTGGGTTTCATATACCGAAAACCAGAAAACCAGTGTCAAGAGGGTGACCTCCATTGACATAAGACCTTACCACAGAAAACTTGTTAGTTCTTCTAAATCTTTGTTGTAAAGACAAATGGTAGATTAAAAAAATGATTAGTGAATATATCTTTAAATGAAATATTATATAATAGACGTAAAATTGTCCTTCACTCCCTTACTGAAGGGTCGTGGGGAGGAGACAAGCCAGTCAGGGTGCAGGGTAGCAACGATGAAACATACAACTTTCCTCTAGTTCTTAAATGCTTCCTCCCCCCACTATCAGGATCCCAATTCTACCTTACAAATCTGGCTCGACCACAGGATGTACACTGGTACAGATAGGAACTGGAAATACAGGGAATCCAGGACAGATGATCCCTTCAGGACCAGTGGTGAGAGTGGCGATACCAGGAGGGTGAAGGAAGGGTGGGGTAGAAAGGGGGAACTGATCACAAAGATCTACATATAACCTCCTCCCTGGGGGATGGACAACAGAAAGGTGGGTGAAGGGAGACGTCGGACAGTGTAAGATATGACAAAATAATAATAATTTATAAATTATCAAGGGTTCATGAGGGAGGAAGGAGCGGCGAGGGAGGGGGCAAAATGAGGAGTTGATATTAAGGGCTCAAGCAGAAAGCAAATGTTTTGAGAATGATGATGGCAACCAATGTACAAATGTGCTTGACACAATGGATGTATGGATGTATGGATTGTGATAAGAATTGTACAAGCCCCCAGTAAAATGATTTTTAAAAATTGTCCTTTTGTTTCATTTCGTTTACAATTTTTAGCAACCTATCATTTAGGAGTATCTAAGTCTGGCTTTAAGGAGAACTTAAGGGCAAATTTCCTTTACTATTGTCATTTAAAACTAAATATAATCAACCTATTTTAAAACAAAGTTTCAGGAGATAGTCTCTCACATAGCTCATAAAGTTAGGATTCATGAAAAATACTAGCAGAAAAATAGTTATTTAAATACTGTTATTTAAATATGCATGGACATATTCTGATACATATTAATTTTTTATTCAGAAAACAGGTGATGATAATACATTTTTAATATCACTGAAAATGTGAAGTCATGTGCATTTCAACCTGTGCCAGTAACTGGAGCCAGGTAACTCCTTTTCTCTCTATGATTTATAATAAGGTCATAACTTTAAATACCTATTCTTCCTCCCATGAAATTAGTTCACTGCTCAGGTTTCCTCCCTGTGAGGAGAGCATTCATGAGTTCTCAGCCTACACAGAAAAGTGTACATTCAGTAAGTCATCCCTAACTTTTTATTGACAGTTGTGATCATTAAGATCGTGTGTCAACTTGTCTGGGACAGGATTGTCAATGGACTGGCAGTTAAGATGTGTATCATAGCAGGCCACATCCCTGAGGACACTCTCATAGCGTATTTTCTCCAGGAGGTCATTACATGATGTTAGACCTTATCACAAAGGTATGAGGACAACGCAACATTGTGGTGTTTGAGCCTGTTGTTGCAGCCGGTATGTCAATCCATCTCACGAAGGGTCTTCCCCCTTTCCACGACCCGTTGACTTTACCAAACTTTTCCAGGGAGTGGACCCTCTGGATAAAGTGTCTACAGTATGTGAGATGAAGTCTCACCATGCTTGCTTCCAAGGAGCATTATGGCTGTATTTCTTCTAAGCTAAATTTGTTTGTTCTTTTACTTTCAATATTCATCAACAGCACCATGATTCAAATGCATCAGTTCTTCTCAGGTCTTCCTTATTCAATAAACAACATTCACATGCATCTGAGGCGATGGAAATAGCGAGGTCAGGTGCATGCTAGTTCCCAAAGTGACATCTTTGTCCTAGAGCAATTTAAAGAGATGTTGTGCAGCCAATTTACCTAGTTTTGTTTGATCTCTTGATTGCTGCTTCCATGAGCATAGATAAAATCCTTGACCATTTCAATATTTTCTTAATTTATCATGATATTATTTATTGGTCCAGTGGTGAGAATTTTTATTTTCTTTACTTTGAATCATAATTCATATTGAAGACTGCAATCCTTGATGTTCATCAGCAAGGGTTTCAAGTCCTCCTCACTATCAGCAAGCACATTTGTGTCATCTGAATTTGAAGATTGTGAATAAGCCATCCTCCAATCAGATGCTGAGATCTTCATAGATCTTATGAATAGCAGCAGACTTGAGATGCAACTTATGGTATTGTCTGCCTACACGGGAGTCACCAGGAACCTACCACTCTACCTGCTTCCCCTGGATTCCTTCACCTCTGCAGCCTAAGGTCTGGTGCCTGATTGGTGGGTCTCGGGTTCACCAGTCTTTGCAGCTACGTGAGAAGACTGCAGTCTGACATTTGGCCATTGACTTGGAAACTTGCCAGTTTCTAAAATTGTGCGAGCTTTTCTGTAAGATAAGCATCTATCTATCTATCGATCTATCTATCTGTCTATCTATCTATCTTCAAACCACCATTTGTCTGTGAGTCTGTTGTACAGCGGCAGCTTGTGTTGCTGTGACACTGCAAGCTATGTCACTGGTAGTTCATATACCATCAGAATCACCCAAAGTGACCAGGTTGCAGCAGAGCATCTAGACTAAGTCTAGATGTTGAAGAAGGAATAGCCTGTCCACATGTGAGAGTAGCCGCTGAAATCCTAATGAGTAGCAGCAGAATGTTGTCAGTTACTGAAAGTATCGTGAATAGCAGCAAAACATTGTCACACATAGTTCCCGAAAGTGAGCTCCTCGGGTCAGAAGGTACTCAAAATACAACGGACAAAGAACTGCCTTCTCAAAGTAGAGTCAACCATACTGACGTGGATGGAGTGAAGTCTCCAGGGTCTTCCAATGTTAATGGAGCATGACTCAAGACGAGAAGGAACAGCTGCAAACATCCATTAATAAATGGAACTTGGGATGTATGAACAAAAGTCTAAATGTAGGAAAACTGGAAGTCTTTTATGACTTTTCTTCATTTAATTAAATGGAACATATAAATATCAATATCCTAAACATAAATGAGTTGAATTTGGAATATGATTTACAATGACAGAAATGACAAATTCACTTTTAAAAAGGACATTTAAAGATCTATGTTGAAGTACAATGCTGTCTGTGATGGGATAATATCTATCTTAATCCAAGAATATCCAGTCAATACAACTGTTATTTAACTTCTAAAGAGAGTGATGAAGAAATTAAAGAATTTTACCAATAGCTTCAGTCTGAAATGATAAAAATGTAATCAAGATGCATTTCTAATTATAGGCCATTTTGATGCAAAGTTGGAAACAAAGAGGAAGAAGACTAGTTGGAAAATATGACCTTTGTGATAGAAAGGAAGCTGGCAATTGCATGAAAAATTTCACAAGATCTATGACTTCTTCATTAGCAAATACCTTTTTTATTGACAACACAAATAGTGACCATCCATATGGATTTCTGTAGATGCAATACACAGAAATCAACTTTGATGCATCTGTGGGAAGTGATGACTGAGAAGTTCAATATTAGCAGCTAAAACAAGGCTAGAGGTTGAAACTGATGGTCTATAACTCATAATGAAGTTGAAGAAAAGTAGAACAAGTCCAAAAGTAGAACAAGCCAAAATGCTATCTTGAGTCTGAATCCTACCTGAATCTTGAGAAAATTGCCAGAACAAATTTGCTGCACTGAACACTAATGTCAGAAGACCTGATATACTGTGGGATGATATGAAGACCATCACACATGAAGAAAACAAAAGATCATTAAAATGACCATAAAGAAAGAAGAGATTATCGCGGATCTCAGGAGAGACTCTGAAACTTGCTCTCTATCATACATATAACAGCTAAGGCAAATGGAAGAAATGACAAAATCAAAGAGCTGAACAGAAAAATTTAAAGGGCAGCTTTAGAAGGCAAAGTATTATAATGAAATGTACACAGCCCTAGAGTTATCAAACCAAAAAAGAGGAACTTGCTCAGCAAGTATGAACCTGGAAGAACTGAAGGAAGAGTCAAGCCTTTAGTTGAACTATTGAAAGTTTCTATGGGCAAAGTATTGAATGATACAGGAAGCATTAAAGAAATGGGGAGGGGGGAGGGGGAGGGGGGGAAATAATGAGGAACTGATGCCAGGGGCTTAGGTGGAGAACAAATGTTTTGAGAATGATGAGGGCAATGAATGTACAAATGTGCTTTACACAATTGATGTATGTATGGATTGTGATAAGAGTAGTATGAGCCCCTAATAAAATGACTTAAAAAAAAAAGATGGAAAGAATACACAGAATCACTGTACCAAAAAGAACTAGTCCATATCCAACCATTTCTGGAGGCAGCATGTGATCAAAAAGTCAAAAATGCACTGAAGGCATTAGCTCAAAATAAAGCTACAGGCGTTGATGGAACACCAATAGAAATGTCTCAACAAGCTCATGAAGCACGGGAAACACTCACGTGTCTACACCAAGAAATTTGGAACCTAGCTACTTGGCCAACTGACTGGAAGGGCTCCATATTTGTACCATTCCAAAGCAAAGCGACAACAGAACATTAAAATCATAGAACAATAGCATGATGTCATATTACTTCAGTAAGTCAAGTTTTGCTGAAGATTATTCAGCAACAGTTGTACTAGTAAATTGACCGGGAGCTTCTCCAAATTAAGGCCACATTCAGAAGATGATACAGAACGAGATATCATCACAAATGTCAGATGGAACTTGGCTGAAAGCAGAAAGAGGCTCACTTGTGTCTTAGTGATTATGCCAAGACATATGACTATGTGGATCCTAACAAACTATGGGTAGCCTTGGGAACAATGGAAATTC
Organism: Echinops telfairi; assembly: GCF_000313985.2. Lineage (NCBI taxonomy): Eukaryota > Metazoa > Chordata > Mammalia > Afrosoricida > Tenrecidae > Echinops > Echinops telfairi. Next base: position 91,659,535 of record NW_022103915.1, read on the forward strand.
CAGAACACTTCATTGTACTCATGTGGCATCTGATCAAGAGGAAAGTGTGTGAACAGAACAAGGAAATACTGAGTGGTTTAAAATCAGGAAAGGTGCGTGTCAGGATGATATGCTCTTACCATATTATTCAATCTGTATGCTGAGCAAAGAATCCGAGAAGCAGGATTACATGAAGAAGAACTTGGCATCAGGGTTCAAAGAAGGCTTATTAACAAGGTGTGATACGTACATGAACAACCTTGCTTACTGAAAGTGAAAGGAATTGGAAGCACTTGCTGATGAAGACGAAGGATTGCAGCGGTTAGTATGGATTACATCTCGATGTAAAGAAAACCACAATCCTCACAACTGGACCAATAGATAACATCATGACAAATGGTTGAAATCAATGTTCCTGGAAGCAGCAGTCAAAAGATCAAGTGGTACATTTCATTAGGTAAATCAGCTCCACAACACTTCTTTAAAGTGTCGTAGAACAAGGATGTCAGTTTCAGGACTAAGGTGCACCTGACCCCAAGCCCCCAAAACCAAACTCACCACCATTGAGTCGATGCAAATTCATAGTGAGCCTACAGGATAGGGTAAAAGTGCCCCTGTGCATTTCTGAGACGGTACATGCTTATGGAAGTAGAACGCCCCATCGTTCTCCCACAGGGCAGCTAGTGGTTTCGAACTCGGCACCACTATGCCACCAGAGCTCCTTGTGCTTGACCTGAGCCATAGAACTTAAATCACCTCTTATGCATGTGAATGCTGGGCATTCCAGGAGAAAGCTCAAAGTAGAATCAACGCACTTGAGTTGCAGTGCTGGCAAAGAATGTTGAAGGTACCATGAGCTCTCCAAAGAAGAAGCAGATCTATCTTGCTAGACGGTGAGATTTCATCTCACACACTTTAGATAGTTTATCAAGAGATAGGTTATCACTCTGTTTTTCCAGTCCCTGGAAAAAGAACTCATGCTTGGTAACGTAGAGAGGCAGAGTAAAAAGAGGAAAGGCCTTGAGGTGGTGGATTGACACAGTAGCTGTAACCATGGGCTCAAACATGAAAACAATTGTGAAGATGGTGCAGGACAATGTTTTCTTCTGTTGTGTCTGTATGTGTTGAAACTGACTTGATGGCATCTTTACAACAACAACAACAACAACAACAACATGTAGCCCCAAACCAAACCCACTGCCATCACGATGAGCCTTACTCATAGGAAATATATGAATAACTCCATGTAAGATTTTTGAGGTTTTGTAAATCTTTACATTTGTAGATACACTCGTTGTTCTTCCTCAGAGCAGCTAGTGGGTCCACCACTTACCTGACAGTGCTAGCCGGCATTGTTCTCTGTGGCTAAAATGTATTTGTAGATAAGACTGAGTTTCCTTCACCCAGGGAGCTTCTAGCAGGAAATAAATATAATTATAAAAAATTAACAGCATACATCTGGCAGTGAGGAGCACTATTTAAATGAATGTAACTACACAGGATGAGAGTATCTGAGAAAGGAGGTGTAACCTTAGAGAGAAGCTGAGAAGTGGCTGCAAGAAGGGAGATAGTTGATGTGAAACATGCATGAAGAGGAGTCACCTATTGGAAGGCCTCGGGAAAAGCTTTTCAGGCAGAGCAACCAGCAGTGCACGGGTCCTGGGCAGAGATGAGCTCGATGCATTAGGGGAAGGAGCAGAAAGCCTTCTTTTAGACACAGGCAGAAGAATAAGTCTTTGAAGGAGGCTAAAACAGAGAGATTAGGGCTGGAAGAATCCAGAGTACCATGATGTGAAAATCAAAGGAATGATTTTTGTGAAATAATGTCAGGGGTGGTGAAGGGGTGGTAAAAGCAAACCTTTTAGTGTTATAATAAGAATCGGGGATGAACTTAGATTTCAATGGTTTGGTTGTAGTCTGGAAGAAGAAAGGATGGCTGTGATGTGGTTGGGTTTTTGGTTTTGGACTTTATATTTTGATGCAATTTATCAAACAAAGAAACAAACAATCCAATGGTGTTCAGTCCGTTCTGACATACTGCAATCCACGGGTGTCAATGCAGAACAGTGTTCATACAGGTGTCAATGACTGCCTAGTGCCCTGAACCAGACATCATCCCCTTTATATCAAAAACCATTTCAACAGGAGAGACCACATCTTAGCTGAGGTAAGTTTCTCAAGATGGGGTGAAAGGGAGAAGACCATTTGGTTTCTGCCATACGACAGTGTGCTAAAGTCAGCCCAAACTAACAGACTCTCCGACAAGAGTGATTGATGAATCTTACTGGACATTCAAGTCAAGTGGGGGAGGTGGGAATGAACGTCTCAGAAAAGGTGATTACATTTCTGTTTGTGGGTAAACCTGGTGGAGTAACCTCCCATCAGGAAAAAAATCTGAACAATTCTTATATAGAACCTAAGGGGAGAATTAGCCTAGTACTATCTCCCTAACTGGACACTTTTGACCTAGTTTCTGTCCAGCCCTTAGAGACCTGGGCTGTGGACTATAGACTACTCGGACATTAGACTCTGTCCTTTTGATGTGCACAACAACCTTCCTAAGCCACACCAGAAGATTTGATGTGGAAAACCCCACTAATGGAACTAGGATTGACCTTAGATTCACCTGTAGTAGCTTTAAGGAAATGACATACTATGTATATGCTATGAAAAGAAGCAGATGACTGCTATCCCAAGGTCAAAGGTAATGGAATTGGCAGTCACTAGTCTTTGGTCCAGGTTTCATACTGTGAAGGTGCCCAATGAATGGTAGCCTAGGATGACTGTGCATTTACTATTTTAATACCCTCTTCACTTTCTTATGACATGCATTAATCTGGTGGGCATAGTTCTGCTCTTGTGATTGAGTGCTATTGAAAAGTTTGCCCTATCACCAATACCTACTGTTTGTGTAACTCGTGTCCAGATACTTAAGGGTTTAATCTGTCCAAGTCAACAATTCATGTAATGCAGTCTGACACTGGCCTATACTTGTGTGATTTCATTTTCTCAACGGTGTTTTATATTCTATCCATTAGCTGCAATAATGACACTATCAATAAAATTACCTGATACCCCAGGAGGATAATGGAGAATATTCTCTATCATAAAATAATAATGCTATCTTTAAAGTGAACAAGAAACATAGATAGACCATAGATATATGAGTGGATTTGGGACTCACCGTTAATTCTAGGCCTGATTTAAGAACAATTTGTTCTTATGATATGACCCTGCTCAAGCTCACTCTCATGAAGAAATCATGGAAAATATGGATGCTACAGCAAAGTGTGGTGAAAAACCCAGATGGTGTCTGGCTATCAAAAAGAACAGTATCTGAAGTCTTAAAGGCTTCTCTAAGCGAGGAATCAACTAAGTCCTCATGGAGGAAGCACACCAGCCTGTGTGATCCAAGAATTGTAAATAATGAAATCCGAATTTGAAGGAGGGAATGGTACGAGAGCTTAAATGTTGAACACCCCATTTGTAGAAGGCTATGGATGCCAGTGGAAGCTCAGAGTCCATTTGCAGAGGCCCTGTGGGCATTACGTCTCTGGTGAATCCCTTCTGATCACAGTCCAGGGATGTAAGATTAATCACAGCTGATAGAATTAATAAGTAATAACATCATTTGATCTCACTTTTGACCCATTTTTAAATTGTTTCAGTTTTTAATAGTTCCTGTTTTTTAAATTAAGATTATTTTGTTTTGTCTAGTCATTGTTATTGTTTTTTGTTTGTTTGATTTTTGTCTGTATTTTGAATGATTTTCTGTATAGGAAATGCAAGGTGGATAGATCTATAGAGAAGGCAATTGGACTGATAATTGCCTAGGGGTGTGTCAGGGGGGAGGGGGAAAATGGGGAGCAAACAACAAGAAGTATGAGAATAAAATGTTCTGAAATGGATTGTGGTGATGATTGCACAAATCTTCTTAATATGGTTGAATGATTAACTTGTATCTACATATAACCTCCTCCCTAGGGGACGAACAACAGAAAAGTGGATGAAGGGAGACATCGGACAGTGTAAGATATGACAAGATAATCATTTATAAATTATCAAGGGTTCCTGAGGGAGGTGGGAGTGGGGAGGGAGGGGGAAAAATGAGGAGTTGATACCAAGGGCTTACGTGGAGAGCAAATGTTTTGAGAATGATGAGGGTAACGAATGAGCAAATGTGCTTTATACAATTGATGTATGTATGGATTGTGATGAGTTGTATGAGCCCCCAATAAAATGATTATATAAAAAAAATGAATACACAATCCGAGTAATAGGGGTGATCATTTCTATTGGGTTAGTCATTGCTTCTAGCTTTTACATAAATGGAGCTAGAAATACAGATTTCTTTTCCCTCTAAACCCCACCCCCCAAAAAAACTTAAAAAATATATATATAATAAAAATAAATGCTTAATACAAAATAAGGAATAGATTCCATTTATATAGCTTCAAACCCTTCGCCCCAATGAGTTTCCCTGGGAGGCCTCAACCAGAGAAATTGGAGCCAGTTGAGAACAGTCCCAATATGATTTCCTTACTGCTTTGCATTTATATTCCGGGTCTTCTCTCATGGGAGCCGTGTGGTCCTGGCGGAGCACGCCATCTTTTCCTGGCTCTTGGCTCTGTCACATTAGCTACCTTTCCTGGTCAGAAGCAAGCTGAGTGTGTGTGTTACTGTCTCTTTTGGTGGTTCTGAATGACTCATTACTCAGGCAGCCTTCCTTCCCCAGGTGAAGTCCTCTCGGAGGCCATCGCCATCATGAAAATGTCTTCAATCCCAGGTAAACACAATGTCCACCATTTACAGTGAGAAAGGCTATATCTCTATATAGGGATGGAAAGCCTATATAGATACCTGGGATTAAACATATTCTGAATGTCCTGAAAAACTATTTCTGGCATTCTATACATATGATGTCTACCATGGCAAGACAAGCTGATCATGCGAGGATGCTCTCCGAGTATTTTCAGCCTCTGCATATCTTTTGATTCCATTATTTAAGCTGTTTTATCAAGTGATATTTTAGTTTCCAGTAATTTTCTTGAAGTTCTATGGGTCTGATAGGACATCAAAACTAATTTGTTGCTGAATTTGGACTCGCAGCAACCCTGTAGGGCAGTCAGACTGCCCCGTAAGGCGTCTAGGGCTGCAGCAGACTCCGTCGTTCTCCCACGGAGTGGCTGGTGCGCTCCACCGGCTGACCCTCGGGTTCACATTGGAGCGTTTAGCCAGTGCGCTGCAGCAGCCCCTTGGACAGGACGTGGGACCACTATTGGCTTTTCTGGATTCAATTCTGTTCTGGAGGGGCCTTTTCATTTCTTTGTGATCTGATCATCTTCTGATGATCTTGACTCGATGTTTCACTCATTATGCCCAACTTGTGATGCATGTTCAGAAAATTTGAAAGACAGATGACATACCAGTCTAATAAGCAGCAGACAGTATGATCTTATCACATAGTTTCAAATAATATGTTTCCCATATAATACATGCACAAAGAAATGCTCCTGAGTGATGCGAGGAATAAAACTACCATGTGAAGGAAACGAAGTGACGAATCTTTTTTGTTTTTCTAGGGTAAAATAACTGTCACGTTGTTAGATTCTCACCCTGAAATACTCCAAGGAGCATCGTCTGTATCATGATCTAACAGACGGCAAAAATGTTCTGGGCAATAAAAGCAATGGTTTAAAAACTAATGAAGAGAAAAAGAAGTATGAAGAGTCACTGGTTTATTTATTTTTTAACTACAGATTTATTTTATAATACAAATTATAAATATATATATAATTTTAGAGCAATCAAATGGACTTCACCAGTTTTCAGGAGGAAGAGGTGAGGCAGGAACAAAATGGCCCCTCTCCCTCCTGTAGCCTTATGAAAAGAACTTCTGAACTTGTGCGGCAAGTTTGAGCCAGAAATAACTACAGTGACTTTGGCATTAATCTATGACATATACAAAGGGGAGCGCATGGACGAACTCAAACCAAACCACTGCTATCGAGCAGATTCTGACCCATGGTGGTTATTGTTGCCGTTCAGTAGTTCTAACTCACAGAGGCCCCATCTACGTACCACAGAGGGACACACTGCCTGGTCTTGTGCCATCCTCACAGCATTCTTAGGCCTGAGCACATCGATAGAGTCATGGTGTCCATTCCTCTTTTTCACTGCCCTGCTGCTTTACCAAGCATGATGTCCGACTCCAGGGACCGATCTCTCCTGACAACCTATTTACAGCACAAGAGACAAGTCTGGCCATCCTTGTCCCTAAGGAGCAATCTGGCTGCACTTCGTCCAAAACAGATGGGTTTGTTTTTTTTGGCAGTCCATAATACTTTCATTATTTACCCCCAGCACCACAATTCCTCCTTAGTCTTCCTTACTCAATGTCCACCTTTCACATGAATCCTGACCCATAGAGACCCTATACAGGGTTTCTGAGCCTTGGTCCTGTGCAGTGGCTGGTGTGTTTGAACCACCGACCTTTTAGTTAGCAGCTCCACACCTATCCCACAGTGCCACCAGGGGTCCTTAATTCCTTCTAAAGTTTACATCGGTGCAGTCAAGTCATCAGGTGTGGTTGGGGAGAAATGAGCAAGTTGTACCGACAATGAGTGTATTCAAGTCCTAGTCCTGGTTTTCTTTTTCCTTAGTTATTTTCCATTACCAACAGCTTTTCAAAGTGTTTATAAGTAACCAAACATTTGTCTTTAAAGTGATGCTCTCTAACTTTAAAAACATTTATATAACTCATTAATTATTTAATCTGTTCTCTTTATATTTATCATCAAATTTATCAGTGATTTTGATTACATCTTGGTTTACTCAAGTAAATACTCTGTCTTCCCTGAAATATTCATCATTGTCTGCAAGGCACATTCTTCTTTAGGCTGTATTGTCTTTATGAGATTCATTGCTTATTCAATGATCATTTTATCTTTTCTCTTATTATTATTAAATACTTTTATTGGGGGCTCTTACATCTCTTATCACAATCCATACATTCATCTATTGCGTCAAGCACATTTGTACATTTGTTGCCTTTATCATTTTCAAAGCACTTTCTTTCTACTTGAGCCCTTGATATCAGCTCCTCATTTTCCCCCTCCCTCCCCCTCCCTTTCTCCCTTATGAACCCTTAATAAGTTATAGATTATTATTTTCATCTCTTACATCGCCCTCTGTTGCCTTTCACCCACTTTTCTGTTGTGTGTCCCCCTGGGAAGGGGTTATATGTTGATCCTTGTGATCAATTCCCCCTTTCGCCCCCCACCTTCCCCTTATCCTCCTGATATCTCTACTCTCATTGTTGGACCTGAGGGGTTTATCTATACTGGATTCCCTGTGTTGTGAGCTCTTATCTGTAGCAGTATACAGTATATGTTCTGGTCTAGTCTGATTTGTTAGGTAGAATTGAAGTCATGATAGTGGGGGGAGGGAGGAAACATTAAAGAACTAAAGGAAAGTTGTAAGTTTTATTGGTGCTATGTCCAATTGTCTACAGATGGGTTTTGGGTCTCCACTTCAAGCCACCCTCCCCTCCATTCACATTGGCATGATTTTGTTCTGAGTCCTTGATGCGTGATATCTGATACCATCAACACCTCATGATCACACAGGCTGGTGTACTTCTTCCATGTGGGCTTTGTTGTTAGCTAGATGGCCAATTGTTTATATCTTTTGATAGCTGGGCACCATCAGCCTTCTTCACCACATTTGCTTATGCACTCACTTTGTCTTCAGTGATCATGTCAAGAAGGTGAGGAATGTCACCTTCATGGAATGCCAGGTTAATAGATCAAAGTGTTCTGGCATTGAGAGAGTACTTGAGTAGAGCCCCAATGTCCATCTACTACCTTAATACTAAATCTATAAATATATGCACACAGATATATTTCCCCATCATCATATATAAATATATTTACATGTGTACATGCCTGTATTTAGACCTCTATAAATTCCTTTTGCCTCCTAGTTCTTTCCTCTATTTTTTTTTTTAACTTTCCTCTTGTCCCACTATCATGTTCAGCCTTCATTTGGGTTTAGTAATTCCTTGCTGTTACATTGCCCTTGATTAAGCCCCAGTAGGCACCCTAAGCTCCCCTTCTCCAGTGTCTACCTGGAATCGTCGGTCCAGTCGTTTTCGTCTCTGAATTGTTTATCCCGCCTATCCCATGTCTATCAAGATAGACATGCAGAGACATTAATAAGCACAAAAAACAGGCAAAGCCAAACAAAATAACAAAGGAAGACAAAACCAACAAAACAACAAAAAGAAAGCAAATGACACAAAAGGAAAAGCCTATAAATAGTTCCAGGTCTGTTTTTGACCTTTAGGAGTGTTTTCCAGTCGAGTCTAATGGGGTGCCACACTCTTTCCCCAAGTCTATTTTTGGTATTCCCCAGAGATTTCATCACTTTGTTCCCCTTGCTGCTCTGTTACATGCCCTGGTGTCAAGGGATCAGATTAGACACAATTCCCGCATTGTGTCTCTAGTGTTGTCCCCTTAGGGCTATGGTTCAGGGGGGGATGTCGTTATTCTTGGTGGGGCCACTCCCCTCCCTTTTTTTTGAGAGTACTTATCCATCATAGAGAATCATAAAGAATAGCTAATGAGTGATAGTAAGGCATAATAAAGGCAGTTATTGAAGCCAGGACAGAATAGAAAAAGAATCCAAATATTCTAGCCAAAGCAGAAGGGAGAACAAGGACTGTTTGCTTCCTAAAGTCACCGGTCTTGGGCAAATAAAATCATTTTCTTGTCAAATAAATGAGTGCTTTGAATTTGTTCGCAGGCTAGGTAGACAATGCACTAAAAACGACCTCCCCTTAAGTTGAAACATGAAGATTCCTGGGCACTCGGATAACACAGCAGCAGTAGGTTTCTGGGCCAGCACGGCGACCTGGATCGAGTCCCGATGGGATGACAGTGTGTCCGTATGCAGATTCGCTTAGCTGTCTGCTCATTCTCTGAGCCTCATGCCCATAGCAGCAATGGCAGTTAACTCTGGTAGAGGCACTTTACCCCCCAAAATACCTCAAGATTGAATTACTTGATTGAGCCTTCTCTTCTCCCTTCCCTCTCCATCCCTATTAGAAAGAAACTCTCTCAAGGGCGCCTGCATAGGACCGGTGAGTAGTGGGACCACCTGAGTGAACAAATGACTAAATAGGCAGCTAATGAAGCATCAACAGTTAAAGTAGCATTGCCAGGCTAGTGGTCCCTACCCAGAATATTCCATTCTTTAAGTTTAAAGGCACTATAAAATTCATCTACCTATGATATCACCCTGCTTAGTCCACAGGAAACTTTGGCATGAAAAAAATGTTATTCAAACACTTTGTTTATTAAACTCTTTTGAGAGCAGGGTGGGCCGTAAGATGTTTACAGATTTCAAAATTATTTTTCTTCGCCTATCATAATATTCTGCAAAATGCAAACCAACAAGAAAGCCAACAGGTTCTGTTTCACACCAGGACGATTCTCTAAGGGTTCTCTTATTTTTTTCCACTTAAAGAAAAACATTAGAAAGATTTTAGCCCTACGTGGAGAGCAAATGTTTTGAGAATGATGAGGGCAATTAATGTATAAATGTGCTTTACACAATTGATGTATGTACGGATTGTGATAAGACCTGTATCAGCCCCTAATAAAACAACTTAAAAAAAAAAAAAAGAAAGGTTTTAGCCCAGGCCAACTAGCAGGTATCGCAAGTATTTCTTCTGAGTAATGGAATTTCACAGGTGAAGCAACAGGTGCCTGCAATTGGCACTGTTGCATCTTGTGAAAAGAAGACAATGGGGGTAAATAGTTAAAATGCAGCTAAAGGCAGAAAAAGGTAATCTGCAATGCCAACCCTACCCAAAGCAACGAATGCACAGAATATCCACTTAAAGCCCAGATATTAGAATTGGGCTTAACTTTATAACCCAGTAAACAGGAGTCATTCAACAACAACAACGACAACAACAACCAAATAATAACCCCCCACCAGCACTCAAAACTTTTAATGAGTCAATAGATGACTTGTTAGGAAAATAATGCCTATAAAGAACCTTAGGTTTTGACAATTGACACCATAAAGTCGTTATTATCTGTGATTAGTAAAACAATTTATTTGAAAGGACCTTATTCTGAAGAATATAGACAGGAAGGCACGTTTAAGGACATATGAGAGTTTTAGAGAGGCCATTATTCTACGAACAACAAATGATTTAAAGTAGCCTGAACTAACATTATTCAGAGTCACTTTCATGTTATAGAACTCAATAAATAATACTTTTAAAAAACTTCACACAGTTCTTCCTGATCTACTTGTAATTGTAAGGCATTATTAGTTTCATGTGTATCATGTTTCCAGCTACTGGGTGTTGAAAGATTTATTCATGTTGCGCTGTGCCCTAAGGTGATTTTAGTTTTCATAAAACCTAATTCTACAATTATAACCATCTGGGGGAAAATGAGTATTCTTCCTATCTAACACTGTAGTAAGAAGAAGCATTTTTATGATAAGCCTGATACGAGTGGCTTTTAAAAAAAATCATTTTTCTTAAACTCCTTGATTTTTTTTCTCATTAGACCCTCAATCCACAAATGTTCAACTGCCATAAAAGATCAGTGTGACTGAGCTGCCAGCATTCATCTTTTGTTCCAAATGTATAGAGAGAGACAAATAAAGGAGACGTTGTGGAATGTCTTCCTGAAACAGAGGCGTATATTGAAATGATAAGCAATGTAACCTGCAAACACTAGTAATAATCTTCTTGGATGGCAGAAATTTCTAAATATCAGAGACGGTGGCATTACTGTCAGGCACTCCATAAATAAACCATGGTCAATTCCTGACATTGGACCTTTTATTCTTGCTAGGCTATGCTAAATAAGCACGCTCCCCCTGCCTGTCTGAATTCTACATGCCCATTTCCAGAAATGCTGCTCCAGATAAGTAATGCTGTCATATTCGTTTTATCAGCTACATGACGATTATCCTTTCCTATGTACAGTTTGGGAACATTATCAAGGTCAAAAGCAATCTCAGAAAACCTTTCCTAATGTGGCTGCATTTAATAATGTCTTTAAGGGGCTTCCATAAATAAGCCTTGCAGGGACACACATGTAGTTTTTACTGATTTCACTGAACCCCATGGGCCAAAAGGAAGAACTTACCAGCAGTAAGACTGTGGGACTTTAAGCCCCAGAACGAATGCAGTCATACCTGGTGTTTTCCATGCATCATGGAGAATGAGATAGTGAGGATGGCATGCCCCATTCTTTGAGCAGGCCCAATGCTTCCGCTCCTTTCTCGACCTCCCTGACCTCTTCCTATTTGTTTTACTTCAGACAAATCACTTACGAAGCCTTTGCAACGGGTGCACATATCACAAAATCATTTCTGCCAAGCTCCCTCTGTGACCTGCCCGTGGGACATGACATGCTCCAACAAGATGCATCGCTGAATCCACCTGCATGTTTCCAGGACAATGCAAATTATGGCAAATTCCATCATCCTGCGTTATGTGCTTCATGCTAATCTCACTAATTCTAAAGAATTAGGCGGGCTTGCGGGTCTGCTGAAGGGCATGTCTGATTGAATGATAGGAAAACAACATTTGCCATTCCCTTCTCACATCCCAGCTGGGGCCACCACTGTCCCAGTTCTGCCTGGCGACAGCTCTCTGGCTGTGTAACTGCCATGCCAGAAGTAACGTTACATCAACCGAGAGATACGACCGCAAATGCTTTATTTATCACGAACCGAGAAATTCCTAATGACCGGAACAGACAAGGCCTTCGCAGAGTGAGGAGATGACGTGGCATTTGTTGGCTATCCGTAGCCATTTGTGGCTGTTTACATCTAAGAGTTAGAATCAAACGGATCCCTTGCGTGATAAGAACCAGACCGCTTCTAGCCTGAGAAGCCTTGACAGGAAGCCTTTTGCTTGGGGTCACAGCAGTCTCTGAGGAGCAAACTGACCTTGCAGACGGTTCCCCTGTGCTTCAGAAGGTGGCAGTATTACAACACGAAAGAAGCCGAAAGTCTCTGGGCTATTCCATAGCCACGCTGCTGAAATAAACATGTTTAATTCCCAAAGAAACATATATTTTATCCGGTGGCATAATTTACTTATAACATTAAAACTCAAACATGGAGCAATTTGTAGCAATAACCATGATTATGCTGTTAGTGGCCCAAATGTCACTGTCTAGATGAGGCCAAATGATACCTGGCACCAAGGAGCTTCTATGATTTATTTTTTATGATCATGGGTAGAACTTGCATGCTTAACAGGCTCACCAGAAAACTGCCTTCAATAAATAAAAAAAGGATAAAAAGATTGAAAGAATCTTGTATTATTGTTCAGAGATGTGATTGTAAAAAAATTGCCAAAGGAATGTGGCAAATTTTACATCACAGAGACACTAGTAACGGGAATCGGATAAATATCTTGAGCGTTTCCAATGTTATTTTTAGATTTTAAATTATTTCACTGTAAGCAAATGGCCTGCCTTATAGTGTAGAAATTGAAATGTTATAGAAACAGTTTTGTCCTTTTCCAAATATCTTCAGAAATGTCAGTACCATAAAGGCCTTCTGTAGGGCAGTGCGATTGATTATTTGAACTACATCTAGAAAACACGGCAGGTAAGTGTTCAGAGGAAGATAGACTATACAAATGTCTAATAATTTACATTTGAGGAGTTCTGCCCTAATGAACATTTCTATCTACTTGCAAAATTTATAATACTCCAGACTTTGGGGGATAGGGGCATTACTAAACACCACGCTGAAGCTGTTGCTCATAATCAAAGCAAAAGGAACTATCTAAAGTGGAAAAGGGGATGTTGCAATAAGCACCTATTTCACCACTAACTAAAAGGAAAGGCATTATTTCAGCCAGCATTTGCATCTGTGCTTTAATGGAAAGCTACGGGGATTGCTTTACTGTTTCAGCGAGTCCTTAGATAAAGCTTAATACAGACACAGCACAAAGCATCATCCGTAAAGCATGAGCAAGAAGAGACAGGCTGATCTTTAGCTTTCTACTTTACTCCCCGGGAGACCCAAGACCCTCGGAGGAAGATGACGATGTGAGGAGGCATCGTTTCAGCAAAGGCACCGGGCACACCCTGAGCGTGCTGTGGCTTGTTGACATGAACCAGGGCAGGCAGACACCAATAATACATGAAGTGCGGTTCAGAGGCAATTAGGATCAGTTGTCAAGGCCAGGCCATTAATGAAAGAACATGTCAGAGGAGCGGGAGACTTCAATGGTTGAGGGCAAGAAGGCGATTTAGTGTGACAGATCGAGTCCTTCCAGTGTCCTCAGTGGTACATGCTAATACCAGCCTTCACAACCTTGTGCGGCAGTGGATAATGCGACTAACAGGGACTTTGATTCGGGAAAATGACTGCTGCCATTCTGAGTCTGTCTCATTTGAACCACAGTCAAAGCAGTGCAACAAATAATTACCCACTTCCGCCGCTCCCTCCGCCGCTTGACGGCCCGTCTTTTGTGCACACCATACTGTTTGTCTCTGCCACGTTAGGCTGTTTCTCACTTCGGGTTTCTGTGATACCTTTTTATCATCGGTACATAAAATCTCAAATAATTAAGTATGGTGGGCTTCTTGAACTAGGCAACCCCCAATCCATTCTTGCAGTGTGAACACGAAAAGTTCTCAACCTCAGCTAGATTTGTCGAAAAGAAACAATATCTACCACGTAAGTTACTCATAGGCAATAAACAGGGAAGTTACTTACCTCAGTTTCAAAAACAGCCAAAAAAGTTAAACAAATCAACCAGCAAAAAAAAAGAAAAAAAAAAAGAGGGGGGGGACCTAGTTCTATCTGAAGTGAAAACAGAGGAATTATAAAAATAACTTCTATGTATCTTCATGGTTTTTAAAGTGTTTATAATTAGAGAATTAATCATATATGCCCTAATCTGGCAATCACTGATAAGTAGGAAAAGTATGTTAAACACCAATTAGCCATCTGGGCAAATGACCACAAACAGAAGGTAATATGTTCTCACCAGGTCACCCTCTAGATTTTCGTCAGGAGAAAGTTCTTCCACAGTGTACTCTTCACCGGTGGTACGCATGCACCTTGGTTGTTGATTTGGGGCTTTTGACTTTTTAAAATTGTTGGCTCATTTAAAGAACTTCTTATGAAGAGGAAACTGCCTTCGACTTAATGATGTAGGCTTTCTTATCATCTTTTAATGTCTGTAGACACCCCCTGCCCCCACCCCACCCCCAATTTCCCAGGATTTCCTTCTGGCATCTGGGCTACCAATGACGATGCTCCAAGACCTTGGGGCTTAACAGAGAGGGAGAGTCTCTGCTTCTGAATTACCAGGCCAACTACAACCAGGGGGCTTAGGGAGAGGTGGACTGGAAGCATGTACTTAGGGAGGTATCTGCTTATGAAAATGCATTTTTCAGGATCTTTTTTTTCCTTCTCTTTTAAGATAGTCTTTACTACACCTTGGCATGACGGTTCTCTTCTTTTGTAGTTTTGTTCAAACCTCCCTAACCACTCCTTTTCCCTTTCCTTTTCTTCCGGACTTTGGCCTTTGCCACTCTTTTCCTCCTGTACTGATTCACTACCAACCTTCTTGCTTCATTCCATCAGGACCCCCTCCCCGCCACCTTTCCTAAAAGAAGTACTAGTGCTAAAACCATCACCAGCACAAATATCTAAATGTTCACGCACTTCCGACGTGTGCTTTCCTATATAAGCAAGTTTGGTGATAAAGTATTTAGGAAAAGAGGTTACACTGAAAATGTGTTCTTTATACTTATATCCAAGGAAACACATTTCCCAAGCAGTTGGCAGTATTCTTAAACTATCAGCACATTGAAAGTTGTCTGCTGGATTGAAGTGGAACTAAATATATCCCCTCTTCAGAGGTGCTCAGGAGACCAAAGAGCCACCTTGGCCAGTCCGAAAAACAGGTCGCTTAAGATCCGCCCTCCAAGACTCGGTCTCTGTTGTGAGACAAGATATTTTGACATGAGAGTGTTGATACATGTTTCATTAATTTGGGGGACTAATAGGATACTGAAGCTGATCCAACTGGAGAGAGGGACTAGTCTTACTATTTTTTTCCAAGTTGCTAGCATTCATGACCCAGAAATAGGCCTACTGATAGAGCGAAGTGGAACCTCAAAGTAAGCAATGATTCTACTCATGAAGCGGCTTACAGAGCTTGTTGAAATAAAAATTGATTTCTTATTTTATCTATTTAGGTGAAAATTTAAGAAACTTAAATGTTTTTCTTCCAAAAAGGAAATCCTGGGAAACTACTCATTACATAATAAAGTACTTTTTTTTTCAGAGGTAAGAAATTTTTTTGAAATAACCTTGATACCAAGTTCAGTCTTCCTCCCTCTTTCTCTGAAAAGCGGCATTTCTCATCTGTTGTAATGTATTTATTTTGAGTATAACATTTTAAAGGCATTATTTTTGTCTTAAAGGAACTTACTCCTAGAAGGTTTGTTTTCCCTGCACAAGCATAATTATATCTAGTTTCGTCCATCATTACCTCATATTTTAATATTATGTTACCATTTGGGTACAGCTGTAACCATAATAATGAACACAGGGTTCAAAGATCACTAGATATATAGATGGCATGAACCATTAGCAAGACATATTCTATACCATGGAGATCACACATTAAAAAACCCTGAAATTCACTACGGAATTTGCTATTCTGACTAAGGCATCTTTCTGTGTAATTAACATAAATCTCTTTATAAAACATCCTAGTTTTAATAACAAATGGGGACATTTTACAGAAAAAATAGAGAACAGAATACAAATAAAATTATAATATGAATAATTTAGTTATCTCTTTCTCGTATCTCATAATGACATTGCAGCTATAATGGATCTAAACTGGAACTATTTCCCTTAAAAAAATAGGTTTATTTCCCTTCCTATAAACCATTTAAATTCATATCATCACTTCCACACCCCAAAACACATAATTAATCCTAATTGTTTCCAACCTCCTCTGAGGAGGAGAAATAGAATGTGTCTTTCTGCCAAAAGGGCCCTTCCGGTAAACTACTTTCCCCCCAATCCTGGCCAGTGTCCTCTTGGCCTGAAGTAGTTAATAGCATCACAAGAGGTGAGTCACTGAATTCGTTCGTGACAGAAAGATGAGACTCAGTGGTTGCTCAGAAGTGTCCCTCTCTGCCATTGAGTGATGCTCCTGTAAGGAAAGAAAAAGCTCTCGTCTCAGATGCGGGTCTTAACAAGACAAATGAAGATGTGCACTGTAAACACACAGAGGGTGGGGTGGAAGGAATGTAATGGTGCTTCTGGCTGGCTCAGAATTAAAATGGAAATAGAATGACACCTTCTCTAGAGGGGATACTCCCACTGTTAGGACTTTTGTTCAAGATGCCCTAAATCTGTACTTCTGTCTTATAATATTTGTCTGAGGTGATACTTGCTAGCATAAGGGATGGGCTCTGGCTTTGACTAACTCCATCTTTTCCCAATTTATGGTCTTTGTCATGACCACATCCCTAAAAGTGTCCCCGTTCCTGAACCTCTTCCCCATATGATGAATAGTTTCTCTGCCTCAAAATGCTTCACAGTTGCTTCCTAACTTCCTCTCTTCTCGTTGCATTCTCACCCCAAAGACAATTCTTGTCTCCTGGGTCCACCAGCCTCTTAGGGAGCTCTCATCATTGTTATTTCTGTTGCCAGCATTCAGTGCCGGACCTCCCTTTGAAGGAAGTGAAACCAGAATAAGTGTCCAGATTTTTGCTACCCTAAAAATGTCCATCCCATACTCTCTCTGCTAATTACTGATACCATTAATATAGTTCTTAAACAGGTCTCTCCTTTCAGACATCAGGTCTACTGTTTTGTCCCTTTATGACCAAGAGTGAGCCATAGACCTTTGAAAGAAACCCCACTAAGTGCAGGAAGACACTGTCCAGCGTTCCGCCTCAGTGTCTATGGCATGTTGGTCTTAAAAAGCTTCCTTTTTGTGGGAGGGTGGGTGTCATCAACATCTGAGTACTCTGATATAATTAATATATGCAGTGTGCCTTTGCGGAGCAGTTACAATATGTTACGTAGTATCCTGGAAATACAATGCTGAACAAACCAGGCTTAGACGCTTTTGCATAGAACTTAGTCTAATAAAGGCATACAATTTCATAACAACCCCACAAATAAGTTTAAAAATTGCAACTATGAGACAGAGGTAAAGACGAAGTTCAGGGTTCTATAAGATCTTGATCAACAAGGCCAGCGACTCAGATTTTCCTAGGATGCGAGGCTTGTGTAGAGAACTGAGAGAAGATGGGCCGTTAGCTGGTTCCTTTCTGCGCAAAGGTTCAGTTGCAGAAAGCAGGGTGATCTCAAAGAGCTCAATGCGTTTGTCTCCCCTCCCATGGCTTTGTCGGCTACCTTACTCTTTAAGAGAGTTCATCAGATTGCTGATCCCAGTGAGTCCGTTCTTCAAATGAAATACCACCCTCTCACCTCTACAAATGATTTAAGACACCCACCCTGTGAAGGAAGCTCATGTGGACTTATTATCCAGCTTCCCTTCCGTTATCGTTAAGTCTAAATATCAGCCAGAGGAAGGCCAGCCGCCCATTGTGGAGCAGACCTCCCAACAGTCATACTGCTGTGGCTCTTATGTTGTGGTCATGCTGGACGATATGCCACCAGTATGTCTTTTGAATACCGGCATTGTCCAAGGTGGATACGTTTTAACAAAAGTTCCCGAGGAAGACAGAAAAGAAAGGAGGACCTGATAATTTACTTTCTAAAAAAATATGGCCAGTGAAAACATATATAAATGCAGTGGAGCATTGAATGATATAGTGCCAAAATATAAGCCCCTCAGTAGGAAGGCATTCAAAATACAACTGAGGCAGAGCTGCCTCCTCAAAGTCGAGTTGACTTCTATGCAGTAAATCCTCTGGCACCTCCATTCGCCGATGTAGCATAAAGCGACGAGGGAAGAAACAGCAGCAAACCTCCATGAATAATTGGAACATGGAATGCACAAGGTATGCATCTAGGAAAATTGTAAGTTGTCAAAAATAAAACGCAATACGTAAAGATCAATATTCTAAGCACAAGTGTGTAGGCATAGTCTGGTAGTGGTCATTTTGAATCTGCCAATCGTATAGTCTGCTGTGTTGGAAGTGATAAATTGAAGACAAACACTGCCACTTCTGTTTTGATATTATAGAACGTTATTTTATCAACACAGGCATCCCTCATCTGCTTACATTTCCCCGGATGCCCTTCGCTTACCTTGTGTTTCTTACAAACTGCAGGTTCGTGACGAGCCTGCCTCCAGCAAATGGATCAGCACCATCTTTACGGGCTTGTGTTCACTTCATGTCTCTGCTCATTCTCACAATATTTCACACATTGCTATTACATCCTTACTAGGCTATAATAGAGGGTCATGTTTTATATGCACTCAGAAACCAAATATTTTGTGTGACTTGCTTCTCCATCCCACCCCCTTCTAATTACTGCCACCATTATTTTCAAAACATTTTCTTCCTTCTTGAACTCTTTGCTATCATCCTCCCTT